>NW_006771612.1:196702-239083 GCF_000442215.2 Lipotes vexillifer
CTTCCGATCTAAGAGTTGAAGCACAGTACGTACATTACGATCCCTCTTCCACAACTAATATATGAGTATATGTGTGTAAAAGCATGGTGAAAAATCTGGAAGGATGCACATTAAATTGTAACAGTGGTAACCTGTGAGGAAAGAGCTGGAGGGACCTTGGGAACGTAAACTCTTTTCTTGCTCTACACTCCTCTGCATTATCTGAACTTGTGACAAAGGCACGTGATATTTCTAATTTTAAAACTCCAACAATATAGGTAATTCATTTACTTGTTTGTTTACTATCTGTCCCCCTCACTAGGATGTAAATTACATGTGGTCAGGGACTTTGTCCATCTTTTCTTGTTGCCAGACTCCCTTGTCAGAACAGTGCCTGACACACAGTAAGTGCTCAGTGTATATTTTTAATAAATGATGGATTTTTTTTGTTGTTGTTATTTTAGGCCATGCCACGCAGCTTGCAGTTCCCGGACCAGGGATCGAATCCCCGGCAGTGAAAGCACGTAGTCCTAACCACTGGACCGCCAGGCAATTCTCATGATGGATCTATTTTTAAAAGAAAATGCCATTTTAACAAAATTAACAAAAAATGTCTTCTCACATCCCCTCCTGCTGTGTGTCCTTATCTGGGAAATTGGTTGGGTGCTGAGGAATCTGCAATTTTCTATATCCACATCATAGGCCCTGAATCAAGGTTGGCCTCTTATCCACATCATTGATTCTCACAGCAAATGAGTTGAAAACCCACAAGGTCCTCCACTAATGAGTGTAGAAAAGCCCAGCAGGTTCAATGTTTTCAAGTGATAAAGCTTCAAATGACAAAGAACTGGTGGTTTTAAGAGAAACCTTGAAAATGAAATAAAGTTCATCCATTCAAAAAACAGGAGCTAAAGCAGAACACAATGAATAAACAAGGAAGAATGTGCTGTCACATCACATGTTCAGTAATGGAAAGGTCACAACTGTTTAACCACCAAATAGTTTAAGCAGGTTAGAAGAACTGAACAAAACCACAAAAGTATAATAGATTATAGCCTAGAAAAAGATCTGCAAAAATACGTACTGAACTGTATTTTGTGGTACTGTTTCTTTTTAACTTCTCTTTTGCTTTACTGCAGAACACATAGCAGTGTAAAGGAGATACATGATCTCAAGGACATATGGGCTGTCTCTCCTTTTCTTCGTTGCAGTGCTCCTAAAGTTGAGAAGCCACAGTGCAGAGAGGGAAATTGGTCAAGCCAAAGCCAAAGAATCCTAAAACTTAGGGGTTTCCACCTTTGGGCAATGGGGGAAGGGAAGGAGGGAGTATGTTTGTCCATATCACCTAAATTTAATGGTTCTGGGTTTGGGAATCCTCACTTCTTGCACGTCACAGTTATATAATCTATAACTTCTGTGGTTTTGGTTTTTTCCTTCCTACACCAACAGGCTATTTGAGATGTCAGTGCATAGTCTGGTCATTGCCAACCAGAAAGATACTCAATGAATTCTTAATGGAAGAATGCAGACACACTTGATCCCTATTGAGAGGTGGGGGAAAATGTAATTTGTTAACTTAACTGCTAGAAGCCAATGGAAATAAAATGCTAACAGCCTAAAGAACTTCCAGCTCAGTATCTGATTATTTTATACCTGTGATCTTTATTCATAAAAGAGAAACCTACTATCTTTCCAGCATCTTTTCCTGTGACAGCAGCTTAATGTGATCACATCCAGTGTGGGTGAAAGTTAAATATTCCTTAAAAAATAAGTTTACAAGCATACATCTTAGGGGACTTCCCTGGTGGCACAGTGGTTAAGAATCCACCTGCCAATGCAGGGGACACAGGTTCGAGGTCTGGTCCAGGAAGATCCCATATGCTGCGGAGCAACTAAGCCCGTGCACCACAATTACTGAGCCTGTGCTCTAGAGCCTGCAAACCACAACTACTGAGACTGCACGCCACAACTACTGAAGCCCGCGCACCTAGAGCCCATGCTCTACAACAAAAGAAGCCACCGCAATGAGAAGCCCGCATACTGCAATGAAGAGTAGCCCCCACTCATCGCAACTAGAGAAAGCCTGCCCTCAGCAGCAAAGACCTAACACAGCCAAAAATAAAATAAAATAAAATAAAATATATAAAAAATACATCTTAGAAGTACTGAATACAGAAGGATGTGATTAAATTTTATTTTAAGGGGAATATTTACAGAATAATAAAATAAGGCATGTGGTTTGAAGTGGGGAGGAAGCAAGAGAGAAATTTTCACTTTTAGCTTCATTCTGTTCTATATTTTTGAATTTATTTCAAGGATCAGGAAATACATAAAGATAAAGGGATAAAAAATAAATTCAGGAAGGAAACAATCTATAGTTTTCTCCAAGTGCTGTAGCTAACATTGTCCCATAGGTCCCTTGGAATCTTTCTCAGGAAATCATTTCTCTCCCCATGAGGGTCAGCCAGCACTTGGGACTTCTCTCCAATGGTCCTCGATAAAAATCAGCTCAAGGTATGATGGCAGATCAAATCTGATCTCTCCTGGCAGACTGGGAAATTTACAGGGAACATTTGAATTTTATCAGAGAATGAAATTTGAAGTCACAGGAAAGAAACTGGAGGGGGAGGAATTGTAAACTGTGAAAATATTATTGAAATGGAAATGGGGGGAGATGCTTATAAAATTTTAAGCAACGTGTTTTGATAAGGTAAGAGATCATATGCAAAACAAACCCAATATTTGTGGTTAAGAGCACAGGCTTTGTGATGACAGAGACCTGGTACTAATCTTTCTCTGCCAGTTGCCATTTGGGCAACTTATCTGCCTCTCTAAGGCTCACTTTCCTTTTTTCTTCTCTTTTTCTTTTAATCAGTTGGGTATAATGAAAAGACAGTGTTGCTCAGAGGAGTACATAAAAGTGCTCAGTTGGGCTTCCCTGGTGGCGCAGTGGTTGAGAGTCCGCCTGCCGATGCAGGGGACGCGGGTTCCCATATGCCGTGGAGCGGCTAGGCCCGTGAGCCACGGCCGCTGAGCCTGCGCGTCTGGAGCCTGTGCTCCGCAATGGGAGAGGCCACAACAGTGAGAGGCCCGCATACCAGAAAAAAAAGGAAAAAAAAGTGCTCAGTAAAAGTTAGTCATTAACCAAATCTACAGACTCAGTGCAATTCCTATCAAAATTCCAATGACATTTTTTACAGAAATAGAACAAACAATCCTAAAATTTGCATGGAATAACAAAAGACCTCAAATATTCAAAACAATCTTAAGAAAGAAGAACAAAGTTGGAGGCATAACACTTTCTGACTTCAAACTATATTACAAAGATACAGTAATCAAAACAGATACATAGATTAATGAAACAGAATAGAAAGCCCAGAAATAAACCCACACTTATATGTCAATTAACTTACAACAAAGAACATACAATGAACATACAATGTGGACTGTGTATTCAAGAATACACAATTATAAGCCAGGGATGGGGAAAGGACAGTCTCTTCAATAAATGGTGGCGAGAAAATTAGACAGCCACATGAAAAGGAATGAAAGTGGACCACTATCTTACACCATACACAAAAATTAGCTCAAAATGGATGGAACTCTTGAAGTGGATAAAAGACTTGAATGTAAGACCTGAAACCATAAAACTCCTAGAAGAAAACACAGGCAGTAAGCAATTTGACATCAGTCTTGGTGATGTTGTTTGGATTTGACATCAAGAACAAAGGCAAGAAAAGGAAAAATAAACAGGTGGGACTACAGAAAACTAAAAAGCTTCTGCACAGCAAAGGAAACCATCAATAAAATGAAAAAGCAGCCTACCAAATGGGAGAAAACACTTGCAAATCAATACCTGATAAGGGGTTAATATCGAAAATATACAAAGAACTCTTACGATTCAAGAGCAAAAAATAATAATAATAATAATCCAAATAAAAAGGTAGAGGGTCTGAATAGCTGTTTTCCAAAGAAGACATACAGATGGCAAACAGGTAAATGAAAATGTGCTCAACATCACTGATCATCAGGGAAATGCAAATCAAAACCACAATGAGATATCACCTCACACCTATCAAAATGGCTATTCTCAGAAAGACAAGAAATAACAAGTGTTGGCTAGGAAGTGGGAAAAAAAAGGACCCATGTAAACTGTTGGTGGGAATCCAAATTGGTGTAGCCACTATGGAAAATATGGAGGTTCCTCAAAATATTAAAAATAGAGCTACCACATGACTCAGAAGAATACAACCTTCCAAAACTGAATCAGGAACAGACAATCTGAAAAGACTGAGCATTAGTAGTGAAACTGAATTTGTAATTTAAAAAAAGGTCCAGCAAACAAAAGTCCAAGACCAGACAGCTTCACAGAGTAATTCTATCAAACATATAAAGAAGAGCTAATACCTATCCTTCTCAAACTATTCCAAAAAATTGAAAGGGTTGGATGGGCTTCCCTGGTGGCGCAGTGGTTGAGAGTCCGCCTGCCGATGCAGGGGACACGGGTTCGTGCCCCGGTCTGGGAAGATCCCACATGCTGCGGAGCGGCTGGGCCCGTGAGCCATGGCCGCTGAGCCTGCGCGTCCGGAGCCTGTGCTCCGCAACGGGAGAGGCCACAGCAGTGAGAGGCCCGCGTACCACAAAAAAAAAAAAAAAAAAAAAAAAAAATTGAAGGGGTTGGAACACTCCCAAATTCATTCTGCAAGGCCACCGTAACTCTGGTACCAAAACCAGACAAAGACAGTACAAAAAAAGAAAATAAGCCAATATCTCTGATGAATATAGATACAAAAATTCTTAACAAAATAATAGCAAAGCAAATCAATAATATATAAAAAGGATCATACACTATGATCAAGTGAGATTTATTCCAGGGATGCAAGGATGTTTCGATTTTTGCAAATCAATGTGATATACCACATTAACAAGAGGAAGGATAAAAATTACACCATCATCTCAATAGATGCAGAAAAAGCATTTGGCAAAATTCAACATTCATTCATGATAAAAACCCTCATCAAAGTGGGTATAGAGGGAACATATCTCAACATAACAAAAGACATTTATGACAAACCCACAGCTAACATCATAGTCAAAAGTGAAAAGCTGAAGGCTTTTCCTCTAACATCAGGAGCACGACAAGGATGCCCACTCTTGCCACTTCTTTTAAAAATAGTATTGGAAGTCCTAGCCACAAGCAATCATAAAAGATATCCAAATTGGAGGGGAAGAAGTAAAACTGTCACTATTTGCAAATGACATGATACTACATATAGAAAATCCTAAAGTCCCCACCAAACAAAAAAAAGTATTAGAATAAATGAATTCAGTAAATTTGCAGGATACAAGATTAATATACAGAAATCTGTTGCTTTTCTATACACTAACAATGAACTATCAGAAAGAGAAATTAAGGAAACAATCCCATTTACAATCGCATCAAAAAGAGTAAAATACCTAGGAATAAACTTAATCAAGGAGGTTAAAGACCTATCCTCTGAAATCTATAAAACACTGATGAAGGAAACTGAAAGTGATACAAAGAAATGGGAAGATATTCTATGTTCTAGGATTGGAAGAATCACTACTGTTAAAATGTCCACAGTGCCCAAAGCAATCTACAGATTTAATGCAATCCCCATAAAAGTACCCCAGAGAGGAAACTTGTACAAGCCTCTTAGACAGCCTCATCCACCAGAGGGCAGACAGCAGAAGCAAGAGGAACTACAGGGCTGCAGCTTGTGGAACAAAAACCACATTCACAGAAAGATAGACAAGATGAAACGGCAGAGGGCTATGTATTAGATGAAGGAACAAGATAAAACCCCAGAAAAACAACTAAACGAAGTGGAGATAGGCAACCTTCCAGAAAAAGAATTCAGAATAATGATAGTGAAGATGATCCAGGACCTTGCAAAAAGAATGGAGGCAAAGATCAAGAAGTTGCAAGAAATGTTTAACAAAGACCTAGAAGAATTAAAGAACAAACAAACAGAGATGAACAATACAATAACTGAAATGAAAACTACACTAGAAGGAATCAATAGCAAAATAACTGAGGCAGAAGAATGTGACCTGGAGGACAGAATGGTTGAATTCACTGCTGCAGAACAGAATAAAGAAAAAAGAATGAAAGGAAATGAAGACAGCCTAAGAGACCTCTGGGACAACATAAACACAACAACATTCACATTATAGGGGTCGCAGAAGGAGAAGAGAGAGAGAAAATGCCCGAGAAAATATTTGAAAAGATTATAGCCGAAAACTTCCCTAACATGGGAAAGGAAATAGCCACCCAAGTACAGGAAGCACAGCAAGTCCCATACAGGATAAACCCAAGGAGAAACATGCCAAGACACACAGTTATCAAATTGGCAAAAATTAAAGACAAAGAAAAATTACTGAAAGCAGCCAGGGAAAAATGACAAATAACATACAAGGGAATTCCCATAAGGTTTACAGCTGACTTCTCAGCAGAAACTCTACAAGCCAGAAGGGAGTGGCATGGTATACTTACAGTGATGAAAGGGAAGAACTTACAACCAAAATTACTCTACCTGGCAAGGAACTCATTCAGATTTGATGGAGAAGTCAAAAGCTTTACAGACAAGCAAAAGCTAAGAGAATTCAGCACCACCAAACCAGCTCTACAACAAATACTAAAGGAATTTATCTAAGTGGGAAACACAAGAGAAGAAAAGGACCTACGAAAACAAACCCAAAACAATAAAGAAAACGGTCACAGAATATACATATCGATAATTACCTTAATCGTGCATGGATTAAAAGCTCCAACCAAAAGACACAGGTTTGCTGAATAGATACAAAAACAAGACCCATATATATGCTGTCTACAAGAGACCCAGTTCAGACCTAGGGACAAATATAGACTGAAAGTGAGGGAATGGAAAAAGATATTCCATGCAAATGGAAACCAAAAGAAAGCTGAAGTAGCAATAATCATAACAGATAAAATAGACTTTAAAATAAAGAATGTTACAAGAGACAAGGAAGGACACTACATAATGATCAAGGGATCAATCCAAGAAGATATAACAATTATAAACATATACGCAGCCAACATAGGAGCACCTCAATACATAAGGCAACTGCTAACAGCTCTAAAAGAGGAAATCGAGGGCTTTGCTGGTGGCGCAGTGGTTGAGAGTCCGCCTGCCGATGCAGGGGACATGGGTTTGTGCCCCGGTCCGGGAAGATCCCACATGCTGCGGAGTGGCTGGGCCCATGAGCCATGGCTGCTGAGCCTGCGCGTCCGGAGCCTGTGCTCCGCAACAGGACAGGCCACAACAGTGAGAGGCCCGTGTACCGCAAAAAAAAAAAAAAAAGAGGAAATTGACAGTAACACAATAATAGTGGAGGACTTTAACACCTCCCTTACACCAACGGACAGATCATTCAAAGTGAAAATAAATAAGGAAACAAACTTTAAATGAAACAATAGACTAGATATATTTAATTGATATTTATAGGACATTCCATCCAAAAACAGAAGATTACACTTTCTTCTCAAGTGTGCATGGAACATTCTCCAGGATAGACGAAATCTTGGGTCACAAATCAAGCCTCAGTAAATTTAAGAAAATTGAAATCATATCAAGCATCTTTTCTGACCACAACACTATGAGGTTAAATGAATTACAGGGGAAAAAACATAAAAAACACAAACAAATGGAGGCTAAACAATACGTTACTAAATAACCAAGAGCTCACTGAAGAAATCAAAGAGGAAATCAAAAAATACCTAGAGAAAAATGACAATGAAAACACGACGATCCAAAACCTATGGGATGCAGCAAAAGCAGTTCTAAGAGGAAAGTTTATAGCTATACAAACCTACCTCAAGAAACAAGAAAAATCTCAAATAAAGAATCTAACCTTACACCTAAAGGAACTAGAGAAGAAGAACAAAGAAAACCCAAAGTTAGCAGAAGGAAAGAACTCGTAAAGATCAGAGCAGAAATAAATGAAACAGAAACAAAGAAAACAACAGCAAAGATCAATAAAACTAAAAGCTGATTCTCTGAAGAGATAAACAAAATTGATAAACCATTAGCCAGACTTATTAAGAAAAAGAGGGAGAGGACTCAAATCAATAAAACCAGAAATGAAAAAGGAGAAGTTACAACAGACACTGCAGAAATACAAAGCATCCTAAGAGACTACTACAAGCAACTCTATGCCAATAAAATGGACAACCTGGAAGAAATGGACAAATTCTTAGAAAGGCATAACCTTCCAAGACTGAACCAGGAAGAAAAAGAAAATATGAACAGACCAATCACAAGTAATGAAATTGAAACTGTGATTAAAAATCTTCCAACAACCCCAAGTACAGGACCAGATGGCTTCACAGGTGAATTCTATCAAACATTTAGAGAAGAGCTAACACCCATTCTTCTCAAACTCTTCTGAAAAATTGTGGAGGACGGAACACTCCCAAACTCATTCTATGAGGCCACCATCACCCTGATACCAAAACCAGACAAAGATACTACACAAAAAGAAAATTACAGACCAATATCACTGATGAATACAGAGGCAAAAATCCTCAACATAATACTAGCAAAGAGAATCCAACAACACATTAAAAGGATCATACACCATGATCAAGTGGGATTTATCCCAGGGATGCAAGGATTCTTCAGTATACGCAAATCAATCAATGTGATACACCATATTAACAAACTGAAGAATAAAAACCATATGATCATCTCGATACAGAAAAATCTTTTGACAAAATTCAACACCTATTTATGATAAAAAAAAAACTCTCCAGAAAGTGGGCATAGAGGGAACCTACCTCAACATAATAAAGGCCATGTATGACAAACCCACAGCAAACATCATTCTCAATGGTGAAAAACTGAAGGCATTTCCACTAAGATCAGGAACAAGACAAGGATGTCCACTCTCACCACTATTATTCAACATAGTTTTGGAAGTCCTAGCCTTGGCTATCGGAGAAGAAAAAGAAATAAAAGGAATACAAATTGGAAAAGAAGAAGTAAAACTGTCACTGTTTGTAGATGACATGACACTATACATAGAGAATCCTGAAGATGCCACCAGAAAACTACTAGAGCTAATCAATGAATTTGGTGAAGTTGCAGGATACAAAATTAATGCACAGAAATCTCTTGCATTCCTATACACTAATGATGAAAAATCTGAAAGAGAAATGAAGGAAACACTCCCATTTACCATTGCAACAAAAGGAATAAAATACCTAGGAATAAACCTACCTAGGGAGACAAAGGACCTGTATGCAGAAAACTATAAGACACTGATGAAAGAAATTAAAGATGATACCAACGGATGGAGAGATATACCATGTTCTTGGATTGGAAGAATCAATATTGTGAAAATGACTCTACTTCCCAAAGCAATCTACAGATTCAATGCAATCCCTAACAAATTACCAATGGCATTTTTTACAGAACTAAAACAAAAAATCTTAAAATCTATATAGAGACACAGAAGACCCCAAATAGCCAAAGCAGTCTTGAGGGAAAAAGTGGAGCTGGAGAAATCAGACTCCCTGCCTTAGGACTATACTACAAAGCTACAGTAATCCAGACAATATGGTAATGTCACAAAAACAGAAACATAGATCAATGGAACAAGATAGAAAGCCCAGAGATACACCCACACACCTATGGTCAACAATCTATGACAAAGGAGGCAAGGATATACAATGGAGAAAAGACAGTCTCTTCAATAAGTAGTGCTGGGAAAACTGGACAGCTACATGTAAAAGAATGAAATTAGAACACTCCCTAACACCATACACAAAAATAAACTCAAAATGGATTCAAGACCTAAATGTAAGACCAGACACTATAAAACTCTTAGAGAAAAACATAGGAAGAACACTCTTTGACATAAATCACAGCAAGATCTTTTTTGATCCACCTCCTAGAGTAATGGAAATAAAAACAAAAACAAACAAATGGGTTGATTCCAAAAAGAAAAAAAAATACCCCAGACATTTTTTCACAGAACTAGAACAAATAATCCTAAAATTTATATAGAACCACAGAAGATCTAGAACTGCCAAAGCAATCTTGAGCACAAAGAACAAAGCTGGAAGTATCACCCTCCCTAACTTCAGACTGTACTACAAAGTTACAGTAATGAAAAGAGCATGGTACTGACACGAAAAACAGACACATAGATCAGTGGAACAGAACACACAGCCCCAAAATAAACCCACACATTTATGGTTAATTAATCTGCAACAAAGGAGGCAAGAATGCACAATGCAGATAAGTCCGTCTCTTCAGTAAGTGATGATGGGAAAACTGAACAGCTACATGTAAACTAATGAGATTAGAACATTTCCTCACACCTTATACAAAAGTAAACTCAAAATAGATTAAAGACCTAATGTGAGAACTGAAACCATAAAACTCCCAGAAGAGAATATAGGCAGAAAACTCTGACATAAATCGTATCAACATTTTTTTTACATCTTTATTGAAGTATAATTGCTTTACAATGCTGTGTTAGT
Organism: Lipotes vexillifer; assembly: GCF_000442215.2. Taxonomy (NCBI): domain Eukaryota; kingdom Metazoa; phylum Chordata; class Mammalia; order Artiodactyla; family Lipotidae; genus Lipotes; species Lipotes vexillifer. Next base: position 207,213 of record NW_006771612.1, read on the forward strand.
TTCTGCTGTATAACAAAGTGAATCAGCTAGATGTATACATATATCCCCATATCCCCTCCCTTTTGAGCCTCCCCCTCCCACCCTCCCTATCCCACCCCTCTAGGTGGTCACAAAGCATGGAGCTGATCTCCCCGTGTGATGCAGCTGCTTCTCTCTAGCTATCTATTTTACATTTGGTAGTGTATATATGTCCATGCTACTCTCTCACTGCATCCCAGCTTACCCTTCCCCCTCCCCGTGTCCTCAAGTCCATTCTCTATGTCTTTGTCTTTATTCCTCTCCTATCCCTACGTTCATCAGAATGATTTTTCTTTTTAAGATTCCATATATATGTGTAGCAACATTTTTTTTGGACCTGTTTCCTAAGGCAAAAAAAAAAATAAAAGCAAAAATAAACAAATGGGACCTATTAACCTTAAAAGCTTTTGCACAGCAAAGGAAACCATAAGTAAAATGAAAAGACAACATACTGAATGGGGGAAAATATTTGCAAATGATATGACAGATAAGGGGTTAATAACCACCATATGTTAACAGTTTGTACAACTCAACATCAAAAAACAAACAACCCAATTTAAAAAAACGGGCAGAAGACCTGAATAGACATTTTTCCAAAGAAGATATACAGATGGCCCATAGGCACACGAAAAATTCACAATATTGCTAGTCAGAGAAATGCAAATCAAAACCACAATGAGATATCACTTCCCACCTGTCAAATGGCTATCATCAAAAGATCAGTAAATATCAAATGTTGGTGAGCAAGTGAAGAAAAAGGGTCCCTAGTACACCATTGGAGGGATTGTAAATTAGTGCAACTGCTATGGAAAACAGTATGGAGGTTCCTCAAAAAACTAAAAATTGAACCAGCATATGAGCCAGCAATTTCACTGCTGAGTATACATCTGAAGAAAATGAAAACACTAGTTCAAAAAGATACATGCATCCCAATGTTCACAGCAACATTATTTACAATAGCCAAGATATGGAAGCAACCTACATGCCCGTCAACAGATGAATGGATAAAGAAGACGTGGTGTATATATACAATGAATATTAGCCATAAAAAGAATGAAATTCTTCCATTTGCAACAATGTCGAAAGACCTAGAGGATATGATGCTAGTGAAGTAAGTCAGACAAAGAAAGACAAATACTCTGTTACCAGTTATATGTAGAATCTAAAAAATAAAACAAATGTATATAAAAAAAGCAGAAGCAGACTCAGATATAGAGAACAAACTAGTGGGGGTTACCAGTGGGGAGAGGGAAAAAGGAATGGGACGATAGGTGTGTGGGATTAAGAGACACAAACTACTATGTATAAAATAAATAAGCAGCAAGGATACATTGTACAGCAGAGGGAAATATAGCCATTATTTTATAATAACTTTAAATGATGTATAATCTATAAAATATTGAATCACTACATTGTACCCCTGAATATTGAAAATTAATTATATTTCAATTAAAAAAAGAAAATGTGGTATATACATACAATGAAATATTATTCATCCATAAAAAGAAGGAAAGCTTGCTATTTGCAACAGCATGTACTGACCTTGAGGACATTATGCTAGTAAAATGTGCCAGACAGAGAAAGACAAATACCATATGATCCCACTTATATGTGGAAACTATAGAAACAAACAAAACCAATAAAACCTGGAACTAATAGATACAGAGAAGAGATTGGTGGCTGCCAGACGTGGGGAGTTGGGGACAGGCAAAATGTGTGAAGGTGGTCAGAATGTACAAACTTCCAGTTACAAAATTTAAGACTCCTGGGGAGGTAATGTTCAGCATGGTGACTATTGTAAATAATAGTGTATTTTATATTTGAAAATTGCTAAGCGAGTAGATCTTAAAAGTTCTCAACACAAGAAAAAATTTGTAACTATGTGTGGTGATGGGTGTTAATAAGATTTATTGTAGTGATCATTTCACAATATATATAGATATGCAGTCATTATGTTGTGCACCTGAAACTATTATCATATTCTACGTCAATTATATCATTTTTTATAAAAAAAGGTAGCCATTACTTTTTAGCTTTTAAGAGATGCATAAGCTGTTTCGAGTAATAAGAAATTACAGAAAACGTACATAAATGAAAATTAACGTCTCTTTGGCAAAAATTCTGGATTGTTGTTATGTTATTTAAGGAATTTTACTACGAGTGAAAAGTGGAACCAATGCTAGGCCAGCATGAAGTCTAACTCAGTACACTGTATACACCTTCCTAAATGTCTGTGAGAGCATGAGTGTCCCCCAAATGTCAGTAACATGTAAGAGCTGCTTATTTTTTTTCTCTCCTCTCAGAGCTCTTGCAATCCTCCTGATTGCATGGAGGAGAAAGTTCCCAGGAGAGCAACAGCCCTGGGCCACCCCCAGGTGCTGGGAGTGCAGTGATCAATTGTCCTGGTTTTCCCCATACTGTCTCAATTTCTAGCCCTTCAAGTCCCATGGCCAAGGAAATCCCTCAGTCCTATGTACTGAGATGGTTATTCAGGCACCCAGACCAGGCCCTGCATGTCTGCACTCAATTTTACTTCAAAGCCAGCGGCATTTCTTTCCCTTAGTAATTTCACTAATACCACTGTGAGTCTTGTCAGATGTGATTAGAGTTAAATTTGGGCAATACAAATGGAATGAATAGAGGGAAATGGAATTGTATTTTCCCCTGAGATAACTGCTTAAAAGTTGAGATGATTCAAGGGATTAAGAAGGGGTAGGCATGCCTCTGGGTGCTTTGTTATTGATGTGCAACCATATATGAAAGTGTGTGTGTGTGTGTGTGTGTGTGTGTGTGTGTGTGTGTAATATACTCAGGAAGAGACAGACCAGGCAAGGGATCTGGGCACTAGTCCCTGAAGATGGTGGTCAAGACCACAGTTGCCCACACTGGCCTCCAGGGGGTGCCATCAGCTTGCAATAGTCCTGTCGCCTTTGTGGGGGGCACCTCAGGAGGAAGTAGACAGACATTGAGAGTGAAGACAAGAGGATGCAACCCACCACCTTTAGTGGTGGGACCTGCAAGAATGAGGTTTTACAACTCAGAAGAGGGCTCGAAATTCCTTCTCACTAACCGCAGCTGAGATAAGCACCTCCATCTCTTAAGATTGAGGCTCTCTCCTTCCTGGTTTAACTTTTCCAGCCTCCTTTACTTTGGAAAGAATGAGAAACCTCATCCCAGCAATCTCTCAGGGATCTGTACCCTCAAAAGAAAGAACTCTGACAGGCTGTTTACAGCAGTCCCACTTGGTGTCCCTGTCCCCTGGCTGCTTTCACATGGCACCGGGCACCTCTGGGTCACCAGCTGGAATGAATAGGGAGCTGATTGCTGACTGCCACTCCATGCTGATTGCTGTATATTTATTCCATTTGAAATGTTCTGAGAAAAACAACGGTTGCTTTGAAGGAGAGCTTTGTGTGAGCACAGGGAACATTAGGGGGATATTCCAAAACCACCAGGGGGTCAGCTTCAGTGTGAGAATGTGCAGAAGCAGCCTGCCCAGCATCCTCTGGGAATCTGGGAACACCTATGAGAAAGGATGACCATAGTCTCCTTGTGTCAAGCCCCTCGGTGGGAACTGTTCAAAGCAAGACCACAGGCCCCCAAATGGAGTCACTTACGCTAAGCCCCACATCATCAAACTGAGACTTAACTTATAGTTCCGGCTCTCCCAGAAATGGAATCTTAAACCAGTCAAACAGGACTCACCAGATCAGCACTAGTTAGTCTGCCTGATAGACCCCTGCACCCCCCCCTCAAAAGAAAGTAACCTTGTGATACCAACCTGCGTTATTGCCTATTCCTTGGTCCTGCTCCCTTCTGCATATAAAATTCATTTTTTTCCGGCTCCTTGGAGCTCCTTTCTATCTGCTAGATTGGATGCTGCCTGATTCGAACTGATGTTTGCTCAAATAAACTCTTAATTTTTAATATGCCTCAGTTTCTCTTTCAACAGAATCAAAAAGTATAGAAGCTGGTGCAGTGCTAGCTCTGGTATTGCCTCTTGTGTGACCTCTTGGCAAACCGCATGAAACCTGGACTTTGGTCTCCTCATCTGTAAAGTGATTGAGCTGGGCTGGGTGATACCCAAAGCCCTTCCAGGTTGGCACTTCATGAGTTCAATATCATTCACCACAGAGGTAGTACCAGTTCTCAAACTTCTTGCCTTTAGGACCCCACTACAACTCTTAAAAGTATTGAGAACCCCAAGGAGCTTCTGTTTATGTGGGTTATATCTGTCAATATTTATCATATTAGAAATTTACATGGAGAAAAATTTAAAACACAAGAATACACAAGTACCCATACAGAGTGATGATCTCATCACCCATCATATATTCTCCAGAAAATTCCTCTGTGAGAATGAGAGTGAAATGTAATAACATCTTAGTCTTATTATGAAATAGTTTCGATTTCATAGACCCCCTGCAGGGGTCTCTAAGACCCCAGAGGTCCCCAGGCCACACCACTGTGAGCACTGCTGGAATGCTAAAAGCCTCTGCAGCCAGAACCTGCATCTGAATCTTGGTTTTGCTACTTGCTAAGTAGGTGATCTTGGGCATGTGTCTTAACCACTTGGTGCTTTTATTTCCTATAAAACCGGAATAATAAATAAGAGTACCTAATTCACAGGCTTTTAGAAGTTTAATTAATGCATGAAAAGTACTTTGACAAATGTAAGCGCTCCCTAAATGCAGGCTGTTATGAATTAATGAGAGATAAATTTTCATCAAAAAAGTATACTTGGAAACTTCCCAACAGAAAAGCGGGGGAGAAAAACTTACCAAGCAACAGAATTGCTACGTGTTCAGACAGCATCTAGAAAACCAGGCTTGTGCAGGGAATTTCACAGGACATCAGGCCAATACTTCACGTCTCTGTGCTCAAGCTGCCCCTGCTTTAGCAGAGTCTGGAAGGAGTGCACTAGGCCTGGCCAGAGCTCCGTCTCCACTGACGGTCAGTGGTAACTGCAGCCGACATAGGAGCTCCCAAATTACGTTCAAGTATCTTCACCGGTAACTCCCTCCACAGCTGTATGGGCCCAGCACATTTTGGAAGCTGCTTAATAGAACAATTTCCTGGCTTTCAACACCTGAGCCCCCATAGAGCTATAGGGGCTTCTTTTGCTATTGGGCAGTTAGTACTGATCACGACTGGCTCGTTGACATATAGGAATTTTGGTTTATACACCATAGGTCTAAGTTTCCCTCCAAGCCCCTCTCTCTACGCCTCACTTTTTTCACTTGCCTTGGTTAATGTGACGCAGTGGTTCTGAACTCTGGATGAGTATTGGAATTATCCAGAGGGCTGAAATACAGCCTGGGACACACGGCCCAGAGATTCTGATTTATTCGCCTCTGCTGGGGCTTCCAAGGGGACTCTAATGTGGAGCCAGGCTTGAGAAGCACAGCTTTCATAGCCCTGTGGTTCTCAAAGTGTGGTCCCGGGCCAGCAACGTCAGAATCACCTGGAAACTTGTTAGAAATGCACATTCTCAGGCCCACCACAGACCTACTGACGTGGGGCCCAGGAGTCTGTTTTACCAAACCCTCTAGGGGATTCTAATGCACACTCAAGGCTCAAGTTCTTTAATGAGGCCCAGTGCTTTTTTTTTTTTTTTTAACATCTTTATTGGAGTATAATTGCTTTACTGGCCCAGTGCTCTTGATCGCCACACCTCAAGTCCCATTTCCACCATTACCATCACCTCCATCAACCAGATAAGCCTGTGAAAAGAAAGTGCCAGGTTCCTGTCTTCCAAGGTGCAGATGCCTATGTGGCCTGAGGTTAACAGCTTGGGTGACTCTGACCTCATTGGCCTGCCAAGTCCTTGTACAGAGCTGCTGGGTTCTTGAGTGAACCAATGAACCAAAAACCACTAAATGTCTCTCTCTCTCTCTCACATACACACACACACACACACACACACACACACACACACACACACATTCATTCAATTTAGCAAACATTTATTGCACAAACATTTACTGAGGCATCAGGCTACTGCATTAGAAAGATAGGCAAGTCTCAGCCCTGCCCTAAGGAGCGTGTGACCTAATAGGCACAGCACATACACAAACAAGATGCAGGATACCAGGGCCTTCAGAGAGATGCAGAGTTATAGCGACACTAAGATCACATGATAGCTGACACTGACTGAGCACTTTCTATGTGCCTGGCCAAGTGCAGGGAGTCTGTGTGTAAATCCTCTTAACAACCTTACTTGATCCTCACACTTAATCCTCAAAACAATTTATGGTGTAGGTTCTAGTATTATTCCCATTTTGAGCACGAGGAAACAGGTTTAGCAAGAGTGAATACATTGCTAGTGACACAGCAAGTGGGGAACCAGGACGTAAAGCCACATTTGTCTGACCCCAATCTTTATAATCACATACCTGCATGTGCTATTTTTAACATGGAAAGGGTGTACCAGAGATTTTTGGAAACATTTCCTAGCTAATTCTGAGAAAAGAAACTGTTCTTAAATGTTAGGGTTCGTGTAAATAGGTTGAGATGACGGCAGATTTCAAACAGCTTCTAGTTAAGAGGAAACCAGAGGAAGAATCTAGAATCTGCCTCCACCTTTGACACACAGGAGAGTCTCTAATGCTTAGGAATCCTGAAGAATAAGGGTCCCTCTGGCAGAAACGTCAACAAGAAAATCACAGCCACATCCAGCCTGTGCTAGCCTCCCCAGCAAAGTTGCCGGAAATAATGGAAAATATATGCGAACATACAATGCTACTTGAATATTTAATAACTAATTCTATATTCTTAGTTTTTCTTTAAAGAAATTCCATTTTACTATGAAAACAATAGACTAGTGGTTATAGTGAAGATTTACAGGATTGTCTGCCCAATGCTTACTATACTTGTTTTTCTAGAAACTGCCACCCATCCCACCCATGTTTCTCAGGTGAGTGGATATATACATATACGTTTGTTCTTTTTGCACAACCCACCAGCCTAACCACAGTTAGTTTTTCCCAAGGTGGGCTTATGGACTTCTTTCCTTGGGATTTTTAAAATTTCACACTGAGAGTCTCCCTCTGGTGACTAAAGCTGGAACATGCACAGCACAAGTTCGAGCATGTTTCTGGCCATGTAGAGTGATCCAGTCTGTAAGGAAAGAGAAGATAGCTGACACACAGAGCAGCAGAGGAGAGGGAGAGGATCCTCATGATCTTTGAGAACCTGGCTTTAGTTATTCCTGAGACCCATCTGCCACCCTGCTCTTTCCCAGTCTTGGTCTTTAAAAAATATTCCCCTTGATTTTGTTACTCAACACATTCCCCTTTGAGATGAAGCTATTTGGGATTCTGGTCTGTCATTTGTAACCACAGCTCTGACCCGAACAGGTATGTGAAGAGCTTTCAGGTGATTAAAATGAATACACAAGAGAAATGAACCAATTGTTCTAACTTCTCTGCTGCCTCATGTCTTTCTTAAATGTGTGAATTTCAGTAGATATCCCCTCTGAGGGTCAGTTTTGTAATTTTTTTAAGCAAAACTTGTATTGAATTATAACACACACACACACACAAATCCAAACACTGATAAGTCATGATTTTTCAGAAAATACATACACTGGTGTAACCAACACCCAGATCAAGAATGAGAGCATTTCCTTCAATATCCTGTGATAAACCACAACGGAAAAGACTGAAAAAGAATATATGTGTATAACGGAGTCACTTTGTTGCATAGCAGAAATTAACAAAACACTGTAAATCAACTATACTTCATTAAAAAAAAAAAAAAAAAGAATGAGAACATTTCCCACAGCCCAGGGGCCAATTCAGGCACCCCCTGCCAGGGGCATATTGCCCCACCTGAGGGCAGCCAGTCTCCTGATTTCTGACATCAGAGATCAGTTTTGCTTGGTTTTGTACTTGAAGGAATCATACAGCATGTTCTCTTTTGTGTCTGGCTTTTATTCTCACTTGTGAGAAGCATCCATGTTATTGCGTGTGGTTGCAGTTCATTCTCATTGCTGAAGAGTAACCCAGCTTTGTATTTTAAATCTTATTTTTACTTAAGTAAAGTAAGTCTGGAACTCAGTACTGAGGACCTAACAGAAGTAGCTGTTTGTTCTCCTGATGATCTATTGATACTGAAGGCAAAAGACCTAATTTAGGCAAGCTGCCTGGAAGTTTGCAGAAGAGAGAAATTGCTCTTCTGATGTTGGAAGTTTCACTGAGATTATTATACACTTCAGCTCAAGTGAGGACACACAGGCTTCTTCCTTCTTATGAAGGAAGAAAAACAACAAATGACCAGCCTTCTATCCTTGCACAGAACAGGACTTTTAAAAGAAAAACATGGCATAGCTCTCCTCAAAAGTTACCCTTCCAACAACCTAATCAGACCATATATTGTTTATTTCAGCAAATAGCATTAAATGACTCAAAAGTGTATATATGCTGTATACAAGAGACCTACTTCAGACCTAGGGACACATACAGACTGAAAGTGAGGGGATGAAAAAAGATATTCCATGCAAATGGAAATCAAAAGAAAGCTGGAGTAGCAATTCTCATGTCAGACAAATAGACTTTAAAATGAAGACTATGACAAGAGACAAAGAAGGACACTACATAATGATCAAGGGATCAATCCAAGAAGAAGATATAACAATTGTAAATATTTATGCACCCAACACAGGAGCACCTCAATACATAAGGTAAATGCTAACAGCCATAAAAGGGGAAATCGACAGTAACAATAACAGTACGGAATTTTAAACCCCACTGTCACCAATGGACAGATCATCCAAAATGAAAATAAATAAGGAAACACAAGCTTTAAATGATACATTAAACAAGATGGACTTAACTGATATTTATAGGACATTCCATCCAAAAGTAACAGAATACACTTTCATCTCAAGTGCTTATGGAACATTCTCCAGTATAGATCATATCTTGGGTCACAAATCAAGCCTTGGTAAATTTAAGAAAATTGAAATCATATCAAGTATCTTTACTAACCACAATGCTATGAGACTAGATATCAATTACAGGAAAAAAAAACTGTAAAGAAATACAGACACATGGAGGCTAAACAATACACTACTAAATAACCAAGAGATCACTGGAGAAATCAAAGAGGAAATTAAAAAATACCTAGAAACAAATGAAAATGAAAACACGACCAGTGGGACACAGCAAAAGCAGTTCTAAGAGGGAAGTATACAGCAATACAATCCTACCTCAAGACAAGAAACATCTCAAATAAACAACCTAACCTTAAACCTAAAACAATTAGAGAAAGAACAAAAAAAAACACCCCACAAAATTAACAGATGGAAAGAAATCATAAAGGTCAGATCAGAAATAAATGAAAAAGAAATGAAGGAAATGATAGCAAAGGTCAATAAAACTAAAAGCTGGTTCTTTGAGAAGATAAACAAAATTGATAAACCATTAGCCAGACTCATCAAAAAAAGAAAGGGAGAAGACTCAAATCAATAGAATTACAAATGAAAAAGGAGAAGTAACAACTGACACTGCAGAAATACAAGAGATCATGAGAGATTACTACAAGCAACTCTATGCCAATAAAACGGACAACCTGGAAAAAATGGACAAATTCTTAGAAAAGCACAACCTCCGAGACTGAACGAGGAAGAAATAGAAAATATAAACAGACCAATCACAAGCACTGAAATTGAAACTGTGATGAAAAAATCTTGCAACAAACAAAAGCTTAGGACCCCATGGCTTCACAGGTGAATTCTATCAAACATTTAGAGAAGAGCCAACACCTATCCTTCTCAAACTCTTCCAAAACATGGCAGAGGGAGGAACACCCCCAGACTCATTCTATGAGGCCACCATCAACCTGATACCAAAACCAGACAAAGATGTCACAAAAAAAGAAAACTACAGGCCAATATCACTGATGAACATAGATGCAAAAATCCTCAACAAAATACTAGCAAACAGAATCCAACAGAACATTAAAAGGATCATACACTGTGATCAAGTGAGGTTTATCCCAGGAATGCAGGGATTCTTCATTACGTGCAAATCAATCAATGTGATAAACCATATTAACAAATTGAAGGACAAAAACCATATGGTCATCTCAATAGTTTCAGAAAAAGCTTTCAACAAAACTCAACACCCCTTTATGATAAAAACCCTACAGAAAGTAGGCATAGAGGGAACTTACTTCAACATACTGAAGCCCATATATGACAAACCCACAGCCAACATCATTCTCAATGGTGAAAAAGTGAAACCATTTCCACTAATATCAGGAATAAGACAAGGCTGCCCCCTCTCACCACTAGTTTTCAACACAGTTTAGGAAGTATTAGCCACAGCAATCTGAGAAGAAATAAAAGGAATCCAAAACAGAAAGACGAAGTAAAACTGTCACTGTTTGCAGATGACATGATACTACACATACACAATCCTAAAGATTCTGCCAGAAAACTACTAGAGTTACTCAATGAATTTGGTAAAGTAGCAGGATACAAAATTAGTGCACAGAAATCTCTTGCATTCCTATACACTAATGATGAAAAATCTGAAAGAGAAATTAAGGAAACACTCACATTTACCATTGCAACAAAAAGAATAAAATACCTAGGAATAGACCTACCTAAGGACACAAAAGACGTGTATGCAGAAAACTATAAGACACTGATGAAAGAAATTAAAGGTGATACAAACAGATGGAGAGATATATCATGTTCTTGGATTGGAAGAATCAACATTGTGAAAATGACTATACTCCCCAAAGCAATCTACAGATTCAATGCAATCCCTATCAAACTACCAATGGCATTTTCACAGAGCTAGAACAAAAACGTTCACAATTTGTATGGAAACACAGAAGACCCTGAATAGCCAAAGCAATCTTGAGAAAGAAAAACGGAGCTGGAGGAATCAGACTGACTTCAGACTATACTACAAAGCTACAGTAATCAAGACAGTATGGTACTGGCACAAAGACAGAAATATAGATCAATCGAACAGGATAGAAAGCCCAGAGATAAACCCGCACACATGTGGTCACCTTATCTTTGATAAAGGAGGCAAGAATAAACGATGGAGAAAAGACAGCATCTTCAATAAGTGGTGCTGGGAAAACTGGACAGCTACATGTAAAAGGATGAAATTAGAACACTCCCTAACACCATACACAAAAATAAACTCAAAATGGATCAAAGACCTAAATGTAAGGCCAGACACTATAAAACTCTTAGAGGAAAATATAGGCAGAACACTCTATGACATAAATCACAGCAAGATCCTTTTTGACCCACCTCCTAGGGAAATGGAAATAAAACAAAAATAAACAAATGGGACCTAATGAAACTTCAAAGCTTTTGCACAGCAAAGGAAACCATAAACAAGACGAAAAGACAACCCTCAGAATGGGAGAAAATATTTGCAAATGAAGCAACTGACAAAGGATTCATCTCCAAAATATACAAGCAGCTCATGCAGCCCAATATCAAAAAAACAAACAACCCAATCCAAAAATGGGCAGAAGACCTAAATAAACATTTCTCCAAAGAAGATATACAGATTGCCAACAAACACATGAAAGGATGCTCAACATCACTAATCATTAGAGAAATGCACATCAAAACTACAATGAGGTATCACCTCACACTGGTCAGAATGGCCATCATCAAAAAATCTAGAAACAATAAATGCTGGAGACAGTGTGGAGAAAAGGAAACACTCTTGCAGTGCTGGTGGGAATGTGAATTGGTTCAGCCACTATGGAGAACAGTATGGAGGTTCCTTAAAAACTAAAAATAGAACTACCATATGACCCAGCAATCCCACTACTGGGCATATACCCTGAGAAAACCATAATTCAAAAAGAGTCATGTACCACAATGTTCACTGCAGCTCTATTTACAATAGCCAGGACATGGAAGCAATCTAAGTGTCCACTGACAGATGAATGGATAAAGAAGATGTGGCACATATATACAATGGAATATTACTCAGCCATAAAAAGAAACGAAATTGAGTTATTTGTAGTGAGGTGGATGGACCCAGACACTGTCATACAGAGTAAAGTAAGTCAGAAAGAGAAAAACAAATTCTGTTTGCTAACATATACATATATATGGAATCTTAAAAAAATAAAAAGGGAGGGGGGTTCTGAAGATCCTAGTGGCAGGACAGGAATAAAGACGCAGACGTAGAGAATGGACTTGAGGACATAGGAAGAGGGAAGGGTAAGCTGGGACAAAGTGAGAGAGTGGCATGGACATATATACACTATCAAATGTAAAATGGATAGCTAGTGGGAAGCAGCCGCATAGCACAGGGAGATCAGCTGGGTGCTTTGTGTCCACCTAGAGGGGTGGGATAGGAAGGGTGGGAGGGAGATGCAAGACAGAGGAGATATGAGGATATATGTATATGTATAGCTGATTCACTTTGTTTTACAGCAGAAACTAACACACCATTGTAATGCAGTTATACTCCAATAAAGATGTTAAAATAAATACCATATAAAAAAAGAAAAACATGGCACAGCTCTCCTCAAAAGTGACCCTTCCAAAAACCTAATCAGACCATATATTGTTTATTTCAGCAAATAGCATACAATGACTCAAAAGACAAATAACACTTTATTGAAATTTGTATAATAATTTCTGGAAGACAACACCATTCTTCTAATTTTTGCCAAGCAAGCTAACAGTAATTTATCCACAGGGCTCTTCTGTCAGACCTTTCCTCACCAGCCTTGAGATACAGATTCTGAATATAGTTTCCATCAACACCTGTAGGTTTCCTTCTTTATGCTCCATTGGAATTAGAATACAGATCATTACAAACGCCAGTTCAACTGGTTTAACAAATAAGAAGAATTTCTTATTTTCCATCACTAGAGCTCTGTTGAATTGGGTCAATGACACCAACAAGGACCTAGGTTCTTTCTGTATTAGACTGTCCACAGGAGGGCAACCCATACGTCCAAGAAGACAGAAGTCATTCCAGGAGTCAAATCAAGAAATAACAGCTTCCAGCTGCAAAAGAAGCTCTCTTGTGCACACTCTCTCTCTCAATTTCTTTCCCTTCTGCAGAACCCCACCACTCCTCATCAACCAGAATTAAATTCAGACCCATTGGTAAAGCCAAGTAACAGTGGAAGGAATGGGATTACCATACTTAACACACAACAGCAGTGTTTATCCCTAACATTAGGGATAGAAGCCCCTTGCCTGAGTCACCTTCAAACAAAACAATGGTTCTGCTGGCAAGGAAGAGGAGAAGGCTCATCGGGCTCACAGCTGTCTGTCATCTTCCACAACCACCTCTGTGGCTGTCCCACATCCACGCACACCCTGTGTTCCACCTCAAAACAGGCTCATACTTCCATGAAATACACATAGTCCCTCCATGAGTGAAAATAACCTAAAGTCTCATCAAGAAGAAGCAAGATAAATCCAATAAAACTTCCATTCATAAAAGTGACTGTCATCACTGATCCATAGCTCATATTATTTCCTGTAGGACAGGAATTGCAAGTACCATTCCCATGACCCAGCCAATCTAGGCATCCCTGGGTTTGCTCTCCTGGAGGACCTCCCTTGCCTCCTGGGCCCCATGGTCACCTCTGAGGTGAGCATTGAAGAAGATGCCCTCCTGGAGGCTGCCGGGTTTAGCAGCTTACTTCCTGCAGGTATAAATCCATGGCCACAAGACCACCTTAGGGCTTGAAGGTTCTAGACTTTCATGAGTCAATTTAGGAATTCACTTCTGTCAATTCCAGGAACCGATAATGGCCAAGAATCTTGTCTGAATGAGGTCTTTGAGTCCCATAGTCCCTGTCTCCCCATCAGGCTTCTCTGTGCTCTGCCCACCCTCCAGCCTAAAGTTTAATGACCTTCATCTTGAGGCACTTGATACACAGCCACATTGTGAAAGGGGGAGCCGAGCAGAGGAAGGGATGGGTGCCACCTGGAATCCCAGCCTTCCCAAGAGCGTCTAAACTAGACTGTGCCTCTTGGCCTGTAGAGAACATTTGAAGAGAGATATTAAGGGGAAGTGTGGGGAATCAGATTTGCTTTTATTCCAACCCTATCAGTCTTAGCTCCTGCTAAATTTCTTCCTTCTTTACCTTGGAGGGGGGGATTTTGAACAAAATTAGAATCTCTAACCTTGAAAATCTCCAAATGATGGGACTTTTAAGTCAACGTAGATTGCAGGTTAGAGGCAGAAAGAGTCTGTATTAGCAAAACCCTACTTTCTCCCCTTTCCGCATTCAGGTATGCCACTTCTCTTCCAAACTTGCCCCTCAGACGATCCCCTCCTGGAAGGCTGTAATAACCAGCATGTGCCAATATCCCCAATTTTCCTACCATTTTTCCTATAATTTTCCTATCAGGATCTCTAATTCTATAGTCTCTGCAGGCACATGGTCAGGGACCTGAGGTCCAACGGGTGACAATTTGACTGAAGCCTGCAGACTCAAATTTTGAAATATGGCTTTTGCCATTACAAAACACAGAAGAGCTGCATATAGGAAGAAATGAAGGAGTTGACCACCAGCAGAAGACAGGAACTACCACACCTCATTTTTTTTTTATAAATTTATTTTATTATTTATTTTGGCTGTGTTGGTCTTCATTGCTGTGCACGGGGTTTCTCTAGTTGCGGCGAGCGGGCTACTCATTGCGGTGGCTTCTCTTGTTGAGGAGTATGGGCACTAGGGCACATGGGCTTCAGTAGTTGTGGCTCACAGGCTTAGTTGCTCCGCAGCATGTGGGATTTTCCTGGACCAGGGCTCGAACCTGTGTCCCCTGCATTGGCAGGAGGATTCTTAACCACTGCACCACCAGGGAAGTCTCACACCTCAGTTCTTAATACATCAGTTTTATATTTTCTCTTTATATGTGAGTAAACTCCGGTTTTCCCTACCAACTCCACTTTTCCAAAGATTGTTTTAGCATCTAGAGCAAAGGGAGGCTTTTCTGCTTACAGGTAAACACACCTTTGAAAAAGGATTTGAATACACATTTTGGAAACCATTGTAGCAAGCAATGTAAAATATACATCTAAAAATACATTAAGATACACTGCTTACAAAAGGAAGAGGGAATCGTTATTTTGATCAGAAGAACAAAGGGGAGGTTAACATTGAGAATTTCTTTGTTCACTGAGATTTTTCACATTTAGAGAACATGTCATGAAGTTCTATCCATCATGGATAGTCCCAGTTAACTTTTGTTTTAAGAAGGATCTTGTCTTCATCAGTGTTCCACTAATGCCAGCTGAGTTTCCTCCATGACCCCTGGGAGAAAGATTAGTGTTGGTGCACCATTGAGCCCCCTGGTCTTTGCACTCTTATTCAAAGCCAACATTCTAACCTGACAAACTGCTGCATAAACAGGCAATTCACACTGAATCCCATGGAACTGGGAAGTCTTGGTGGTCCCAGCATTAACACCAGCATCCCAGGACTCACCATATGGTTCTGGTGATCAAATTCTCACCATGTCTGGGTGTGACATGTTTTGATGTTATTTAAACCAAATCAAATTCACTTCTAGAAGTAAATACTCCTATTTGGTTTTGAGTTGAATGTTAATCAACTCCCATGACACAAATTCAGCACATTTGATCAAAACAGAGCCACGGTTCCAAAAACAAGGTTGATAACGGTGTATTGTGCTCACCAGTTCATCCCTGTGGTTAACGTGTTTCTGGCACATGGTAGGTGCTCAATAAACATGGTGTAAATGAATGAATGAAAGGAGACATGCTCACTCAGTAGCTTGGACAGCATTGACTTTGAACATTTCACTGGTCACATTGAGTTGTTTTCAGTTTACTAACAAAGCAGAGTGGAAACAGACATGGAGAAGCCAGATTTTTGTATATTTGAAATCGTTTGTCATTTCATTAGACTTTGAGTCTTACTTCTCTTGTCAAATAGTGTCTCTCAGTATCTACTCCCTCCCAAATGGAGCTCCAGACAGAGGGCTGAAAGTTAAAAATTCCAGAACGAATCTCTATCTACATTTTTCTTCCTCCACCCCAAATACCTGATTCTGAGCCAAGTGCCTGTATGGTCTAGCCCTGAAACTGTGGTAATGATTGGCCCCAATGGGGCTTCTTAAACTCTGCCTCTCCTTCCCTCTTCCTCCAGTCTAAGAGATAACTGCTGCCTTCCAATCCCCATAACACTGTTCTTACAACTGGTATAGCTGTTATTATTGCAAGTTGCATACACATGGCTGCAGAATCACCACAAATCTCTTTTTCGCTTTGCCACATCATAAGTTCCTTGAGGGCAGGGCACCCCTCTGCAGTCCTAGCTTCCAGTATAGTACCAAGCACATAAGAAATATTTATCACATGAAAGAATAAATGAATAAACAGCAGAGATTTTTTTTTCTTCTCTGTGAACTGAGAATTTAAAGGTAAAAAAGGAAAACTGGATAAAATGTCTTTCCTTAGCATAAGACAGAGAAAGGAAAAGAGAAAATTCAGTACTTAATTATCTGGAAGATCAGTGAAGGGGAGCAGTAGTCTAATTCTCCTTGGGCTCGGTTATTCTGGAGAATGTGTATAGCAAATGAAAATTCCTGACACTCTTCTCATTAAGACATGGGGTCTGGGCTTCCCTGGTGGCGCAGTGGTTGAGAGTCCGCCTGCCGATGCAGGGGACACGGGTTCGTGCCCCGGTCCGGGAAGATCCCACATGCCGCGGAGCGACTGGGCGCGTGAGCCATGGCCGCTGAGCCTGCGCGTCCGGAGCCTGTGCTCCGCAACGGGAGAGGCCACAACAGTGAGAGGCCCGCGTACCACAAAAAAAAAAACATGGGGTCTACGTCCCTTCCCCTCAAACCTGGGTCTATCTTAGCGTCTCAATTGTAACCAATAGAATGCAGTGGAAGTGACGTGGCATAACTTCAGAGGCTAAGTCAGAAAAAGCCATGCTGCTTCCACCTGGTTCTCTTAGGAGGCTCTCTCTGGGGAAGCCTGTCCCTGCCTCCATGTAAGAAGTCTGACTACCTGGGACCACTATGCTGGGGAAGCCACAAAGAGGCTTCTGGTCAGTCCCCGCTGAGGTTCCAGTCAACAGCCAGCATCAGCTACCAGCCATGTGTATGAGTCACCCCGGACACCCAGCCCAGTTGAACTTTGGACAACTTCAGCCTCAGGAGATATCTGACAACAAGCACACGAGAGACCTCAGTGAGGATCACTGAACTGTTTCTAAACGACTCACAAACTCATGAGCAAAATTAAATGGCTGTTTTAAACTGCTAAATTTGGGGGCAATTTATTATACATTAATAACATCTAGATCAATTGCCTCTGGGGATTAATACTATAGAAAATCCTTGAATTTTTCTCCTATGTTCATGAAGGGGGCAGTTGAGCCCACTGCCAATTTTCAGACCAAGCATATACAAAGACACACAAGTGCATCATTTATCAATGAGTGTCTCAGTGCATAAATAAAAACATCCAGAGCTTACGCATGTAGAATCCATCAAAATGTAAATTAAAAATCACAAATGACTTCTGGACTGGAAGCAGTCTCTGCTTAACTAAGGTAAGAAATGCAAAATCTATCCAAAGTGAGAGTCATAAAGATAATGTTAGTGGCTTCTAGAAAGTTATGTTTCTTAGTTACTGAACAAAGACTTTGGTTACTCGAAAGGCTCAGAAATTATTCTCCTCTAAAAGGAAATGAAGGGAAAAAACATTCACAGAAAATCTTGCGATTGAAGCCAGCTCTGCCCCCGTGTAGGGCCATGATGCTGACTTCACCCCGTTCACCATCTCCATGACTGAGCTCTGACAATTAGTCCAAACGTACATTCTCTCCAGCCAAGGCAACAGTAGGAAACTTTTCCATATGGCCAAATTTTCTCCAGTCAGTAGGGTTTGCAGGATTCGTAAATTAGACCTTTTGGTTGCACGAACGGAAAGAAGTGCCCACGTAGCCATTTGTTTTTCCTTGCTTTGTTCCCCTTCCCATCAGAAACGTGTCCCATCCATGTGTTGCTGAGGAGGGGGTTTCCTGAGGCTGTGCCCTTCCTTGTCTGCCGTTTTCTGTTCAAATCTTCAGCACTCCTTGTGTTTGGGAAGGACTGGCCCAGCCTGACCTGAGGGGCAGTTCACATAGAGCTAAACTGTCATCACAGATCTGTCTCCCAGCCTAGCAGGCCAGGACCAGAGCAGCCCAAGGCAAAGAGCACATGGGGCAGGGATTTGGTTCCCCGGAATAACTCCTGCTCGGGGGGCAGCTCCCGGTGTCTGTTCCTGGGACTGACAACTGAGGATGATAACCCACTTCCTGCCAGCACCCTGGCTTGAGCAACCTTGTCACAAAGATCTCTGAGCAATCCAGAGAGGCCATGGCTTGCAGACTGTGCTCTGAAAACTCACATTGGACACCCCTAGAGGTTATCACAGAGAATGGTGGGTGGGGGAATGAGGTGAATGGAGCTCTGAGACCCCACCCACATGACAACCAGAATGTCTCATCTTTTCTCTGTTTCACATGTTTGGCTTGAAACATTTCATTTTTAGAAAGAAGAAAAAAAAAAAAAGTCCTGCCCCTAAAAATTGTTCGGAAACCACCGCAGAGTAGAAAGAGAGAGAGTGAGCTTCAGAATCAGAAGCCTGTGGGCTTAAATTCCAGCTTTGTTGCCCCTTACTGGCACTCACTAAATGTCTCTGACCTCAATTCTTCTGTAAAGTGGGGATAACAATGCAAAACTTGTCGGCACAAAGAGAATCGAATAAGATGATGTGATCAGAGAACCTGGCATATCGTAGTTGCTCAATAAATATGAAGGTTGGAGCTTTAAAGGGTTAGTAAATAGTACTCTCTTTCTCTCTGCCTAAGTTCAGAATCAATTGAGAAAAAGACCCAAGATAGATAGAGGTCAAAAGGAGTAAGCTGTCTAGAGAATGAGGTTCAGCTCTGTGGCTACAGAAGACTTTCTAATACTGTATCCCAGAATTAAACTTACCCACTCAATCACAGGTAGAGCTAAAAGTCTGCAGGCCTCCAGGAGATAAAAGGCTCTCTTGTATAATTTATAACATAAAGGATTTCTCTGCAGAAAGGCAGATCCGAAATACATAAGTAGGAGGAAGGGGCTGTGTTACACATACTCAGTTCTCTCAAACTCACTAATAGATAAATCACCCAGGGCCATCAGGTACAGCTGTACATGTTCACTGCACACTAGTGGATAGCATTTATGGTATATTTTGATTTGGCTTCTAACAATAAATCCCAAAGTTTCCATAGGTCACAGCCAACACATCCATTGAATTCTCAAAATTTTGTATGATAGCAAGTGAAGAGGAAAGTATCCATTGGAAAATATCCAAAGAGAAAATTTACCAGATTTAATCTTGGCCATCCCTTGACTAGCAGTTTTTTTTTTTTTTTTTTTTAAATGAAGGGTGGATTAATCCCATTATAATCAAAATGGACAACACTGCTCACTGCCTGAGAAACATGACTGTATAAGAGCTGCAGTTTACCATTGGTTTCTTCATCTGGGATGATTGCCCTAGGACTTGACAGACTTCACATGCCTGCTGGGCCATATAACATAAGCCCTGTCACATCTATCCTCCCCAGGTTGTATCTTGCCTGGAATCGATGTAGATAAAAAGGCTTTTACAATAACTTCTCAGCCTCTCAACATGAAGGCTAATCTTGGGAGAGTACCAAGAGCTCACCCTAATGTCACAGTGTTTATTGTGTATATATCCTACTGAGATGAAAATTTCAACTCATTGTGAAAATGAGCATTTCCCCATATCTCTCTGAATATACTCAGTTCAACTGGTATGAACACTAGTCTTGAGTTGCCAGAAATATTTGGAAAGGGGACAAATGTTGTTTATTTTGGTATCATTCTTTTACCCCCTCTTTCTAGCTTTCTGTTGGAAGAATTTAGCCATATTTGGTTATAAGAAATGGAGAAGGGGATGGTCTGATTTGTGGGATACCAGTGAGAAGAAACAACTGCAAATTATTTGGTGAAACAGTAAGGCCTTAACAGAAATATGAGTATTTCTAAGGGCAGAGGTTAAAAGATTTGACGACAGTTCTCTGTAACTGTGGAATTTCTCTGAACTTTTAAAAACTCCATGGATTTGAACAAGAAGCCAAACACAGTGAAAGCAACAGCTTCCATTTGTTGAGCTTTTACTGAGTTAAGTGCCATGCAGTGTGTTAAGTACTTTACTTTCATTATTTCCTTTGATCCTCATCACACCTCTATGAAGTTGGTTCTATTATAATCCCCTTTTTATAGAGGAGGAAACAAAAGAAATTAAGTAGCTCACCAAAAGGACATAGAGCTGTTAAGTTTCAGGGATGTACTTGGATCCAAGCAGCCTGACTCCTGAGGTTTTGAGAATATGTAGAAAGAATTTTTGCTCTTGAAAAGATTCAAACAAATGTAACTTCTGTCAATTTTTCTATAGAAAACCCATTTGGTTTCAACTGGAGTTGAGGGATTTAACCAACAGTAGAACTCTATGGAAAATGTTCTTTCTTATTACTAGAAGTAAAGGTCTCCTAGATTTATAAAATAAACATGATTAGAGAGTTACATCCAGGAAAGAGAATTACTCCTGTCCAGGAATCACATAATGGATTATGAACAACAACAAACAGTCTCTGCATTGCTGTGCTGAAAATGGCCCATCCCTGAGCTTCTTTCCAACTCTATGCTGGGAAGATATTTTATATAATCAGGGTTAGTGTAAAGCCCTGGTCTCAATTAAAAATCCCAAATAACTGAGGAGTGTGGAGATAACTCAATTCCTGATAGTCTTTATACCAATGTGAATGTAGGACCTGAGAATAAAAAAATAGAACAGGGCTTCCCTGGTGGCGCAGTGGTTGAGAGTCTGCCTGCCGATGCAGGGGACACGGGTTCGTGCCCCGGTCCGGCAAGATCCCACATGCCGTGGAGCGGCTAGGCCCATGAGCCATGGCCGCTGAGCCCGCGCGTCCGGAGCCTGTGCTCCGCAACGGGAGAGGCCACAACAGTGAGAGGCCCGTGTACCGCAAGAAAAAAAAAAAAAAAAGAATAAATATTTGGGTGAATTTGTATGAAAACAGAATGGAAGAATCCTCTTGAAAAATTCAAGACAAATTTCTTAATGCATTTTTCTTAAGGCTGTTTATCTTCCAAAGGAACTGGGATGCTGTGGTGAGAAAGTCTACTGGAATCATTTCAAATTGCATTGTATTGATTTTCTGGTTAAGTCTTAAAGGCAACAATACATATTTGAAAATGAAACAACAAGATTTGTAACCATCATTATCCAAGGGTTCAACTGGTTGACAGTTTTTGGTTCTCTGGATTTAAGGCTTTCTAAATAATCCTCAAGTGTTTTGAAATTGCGTATTATTTCATCAGAAACAATTTGCCCATGTGAGGTTGGGGGAATATGGGAGATTGGCATTGGAAAAAATGCAGGAAGTATTATATGGGCAGCTCAAACCCATGGCTCTGCCTCATGTCCCATTAGAATAGAAAACAATCCTAGGGCTAAAAGAATCTAAGGAAAAAGTCTCTCCACTCAACTGAACTAGACTCAAACTTGGACAATCCAACGGCTACCTAAGGAGCTAATTCTATATATTATCCATCAATGCCAGTCATTACCATTATCATTTAAAACTCATTGAACTATGGAGCACAATGCTAGGACGTGGGGTGTAAAGATGAACACAAATGGTTCCTACAATAAGGAGCTTGCAGTAAAATTGAGGAGACAGGGCACATCCATGTCAAGATAGATCATGATTCAAACCAGCATTTGACAATTGATATAAAATGGTCCAAAAAAATTACTTCAGTGGTTTAGATGAGCAAAAACCTGGGGACTGGGAAGGCAACTAGGTCTCTAAGAGGAAGTAAGGATTCTGGGAAAGGTGGGAGGGGGAAAAAAAAGGCTTTCAAAGTCTAGATGCTCCATCTTGAATGTGGTTAAAACATTAACATAGTTTCAGTTCACATAAACTCAAAAATTCTTCTGTGAGAATTTATTGAGCTGTATACTTATGATTTGTGCACTTTTCTACAGGTTATACTTTAATACAAACTTTAATTTTTTTAATTTAACTTTAATTTAAAAATTTTTTCAAAGGAATACATACTTGTAAGATAGTTGAGTAGGACAGAAAATTTTAAAATAGAAATGAAACTTCCCAGATAGTTTTCACTCTCTCTGGCTCACATTTTTCCTCCCTTTCCCCACAGTTGTAAACTCACCTACCCTCAGGTCAATTTGCAATCAGTGACTCTTTTACCTCCACCACAGCTTCAGCTAATAACTGAGACATGCTCTGAGAACCTTCCTAGAGGCCCACAATATCAGTTGGGAAGACTTTCCTGTTTCTTGCAGTCCCAGAACTTGTATTGTTTGTTGGGTAGGTTTGCAAGATTTAGCAAAGCAAAAATAAAAACAACCCCCCAGAATTCAGTTATATTTGAATTACAGATAAATAAGCAATAAAAGTTTATTATAATTACAACCCATTCAATATTTGAGACATACTTTACTAAAATATTATGACTTTTATCTGAAATTCAGTTGTAACTGGGCATCCTATATTTCACTTGGAAACCCTGGGTTTGGGACACATAGATGTACAGCTGCCTTTCCAGGGATTTGAATTTTCTCCCTACCCCCAGTGACACAGGAAGAGAAACAGTGTTTATAAGATTCTAGAACTTGGCCAACATTTATTTTATATTTTTATTCACTTTACTTCATATATTGTCTTTATTTTAAAATTTATACATGCTTATGGATTTTTTTAAAAATTTAGATACTACAGAGGGCAACACCAGTAGGAACAGTAGGGAAGAACCACCAAAATTTGCTCCTCCATAAAAGCAACAAAAACATTGGCAAAAGTGGTCAAAATAAACATTTTCAGAACTCTGGAAATTAGCCAAAGACTGGCAACAATATAAGGAGTGTTCATTCAAGATAAATGGCTGAATCTCAGTAAGAACAGTAAGATTTGTGGTGTTTTAATTTGTCCTATTTCCATCTTCCTCTGCCAAGCTCCACTGAAGTCTTAAAGAGAAAGAGTCCCCTGAGCAGAGCGAAAAACAGCATGTTGGCAACTCTTGGAGGGACAGAATGGGCTTGGAGCTCCCCACAAAACACCTTTCTTAGAGAACTGTCATTATTTGACCTTTGTGGAAGTTCTTTAGAAATGCCAAATTGCAAGGCTTGTCTTTATTTGACATGACTCAGACTTCTCATTTCAAACAGCCTCTTTCCTAGGAGTATTTGTTGAAAACAATCAGTCATAATTGTTTAACCATCACATTTGCCTGAGACAGTAATTGCAGTTGGGGCTAACAAAAAGCTGATCAAAAAATTAAGAGGAAAAGGTGGGGAGTGAGATGTCCATAGGGCGCCTTGAAAAGCTTCAACACATTCTTTAGGATCAATAAAGCCATGCACATATGTAAAGTTGCACACACGCCAGGGCTGTGTACATGCCCGGGAAAGACCTGAGAAGGCTCCATCTTAAGTTCTCACCACTAGCTGATCTTGAGGCTCTGAATAAGCAGAAAGTGAAAACTAAGGCAGAGTTGTAAACTTCCTGCTTGAGCATTAAAAGTGTTCTTAAGTATACACACAGACCTCACTGGCAAGAGCTAAGAGACTTCTCAGTTCCAGCCATTTAAGGAAATTTCTGTTTAATCATTAGCTAACTAAGGCAAAACTCTCTTATCTAAAGTTGACAAAGAATACAGACTCTACAGAATTAGTTTAGGAAAGTTACTAAGCAAACAAACAAAAACAACAGCAAACAACCAGAACAACAAACCCTGGGGAAGATGGAAATATGATTTCAAGTGTTGCCCCATTACATAAAATGCCCAAATTTAGACAGAAAAATCACCAGATATGCAAAGAAATAAGAAAATTTGGTCCATACACAGGGAAAAAACACTCAATGTAAACTGCTAAACAGGCCAAATGTGGGAAACAGTAGACAAAAATTAAAATCAGCTTTTAAAAATAAGTTCAAAAACTTAAAGGAAATTATGTTTAAAGAACTAAAGCATGAGGAGAAGAATGTCTCACTAAATATCAATAAAGCTAGAGAATATCAATAAAGATACTGAGATTATTAAAAAGAAATATAGATATTCTGGTGTTGAAAAGTTAAGTAGCTGAAATGAAAAACAACTCTGAGCTGTCAGAAAAAAGAATTAGTGAACTCAAAAATAGGACTATTGGGATGATCCAATATGAGGAACAGAAAGAAAAGAATAAAAAACAAAACCCCAGAGCCTCAGAGACCTGTGTGACATCAGCAAGCATAACAACATATGTATAATGAAAGTCCAGAAGGAGAGGAGAAACAGAAAGGGGCAAAAAGAACACTTGAAAGAAAAATGGCCCAAATTTCCTAAATTCAGTGAAAAATATTAATCTATATATCCAAGAAGCTAAAAAAACTATAAGTAGGATAAACTCAAAGAGATCTATCCCTAAGCACATCATAAACTGTTGAAAGACAAAAACAAAGAGAATCTTGAAAACAACAAGAGGGAAGTGACTCAACACATATAAGGGATCCTTGATAAGATTAATAGATGATTTCTCATCAGAAATCATGGAAGTCAGAAGTCAGTGACACGACATTTTCAGAGTGCTGAAAAAAAACTGTCAACCAAGAATTCTATACCCAACAAAAAAATCCTTTAAAAATGAGTGAGTAGGGCTTCCCTGGTGGCGCAGTGGTTGAGAGTCCACCTGCCGATGTAGGGGACACGGGTTCGTGCCCCGGTCTGAGAAGATCCCACATGCCGCGGAGCGGCTGGGCTCGTGAGCCATGGCCGCTGAGCCTGTGAGTCCGGAGCCTGTGCTCCGCAACGGGAGAGGCCACAACAGTGAGAGGCCCGCGTACCGCAAAAAAAAAAAAATGAGTGAGTATAAAATGGTAAATCTGCTTTGGAAAATAGTTTGGCAGTTCCTCAAAAAGTTCAACAGGGGTTATTGTATGACCTAGCAATTCCATTTCTAGATGCATACCTAAAAGAACTGAAAACATATGTCCACACAAAAATTTGTACAATAGCAAATTATTGTACATAAGTGCAGTATTATTTATAATAGACAGAGAATGCAAACAACCCAAACACCCATCTACTGATGAATGAATAAATATAATGTAGTATATACACATACAATGCAATATTATTCAGCTATAAAGAGGAATGAAATACTGATAATGCTACAACATGGAAGAAGCTTGAAAACATACTAAGTGAAAGAAGCCAGACACAAAAGGTCACATATTATATACTTCCATTTATATAAAATGTCTAGAACACAAAAATCCTTAGAGACAAAAAGTGGATCAGTGGTTGCCAAGACTGGGCATACGTGAGAATAGAAAGTGAGTGCTAATGAGTTTAAGGTTTCTTTTTAGGATGATGAAAATGTTCTGGAATTAACAGTAAATAAGTGGTAATGGTATCACAACCCCATGAATATACAAAAACTGATTAAATTATACACTGCAAATGCATGAATTTTATGGTATGTGAAAGATATCTCAAAAAAAAAAGAAAAAAGAATACAAACAGCTCATGCAGCTCTATGTCAAAAAAACCCAAACAACCCAATCAAAAAATGGGCAGAAGATCTAAATAGACATTTCTCTAAAGAAGAAATACAGATGGCCAAAAAGCACATGAAAAGATGCTCAACATCACTAATTATCAGAGAAATGCAAGTCAAAACTACAATGAGGTATCACCTCACACCAGTGAGAATGGCCTTCATCAAAAAGTCTACAAACAATAAATGCTGGAGAGGGTGTGGAGAAAAGGGAACCCTCCTACACTGTTGGTGGGAATGTAAATTGGTACAACCACCATGGAAAACAGTATGGAGATTCCTTAAAAAATTAAATATAGAGCTACCAATATGATCCAGCAATCCCACTTCTAGGCATATATCTGGAGAAAACCATAATCTGAAAGGATACATGCACCCCAATGTTCATTGCAGCACTCTTTACAACAGCCAAGACATGGAACCAGCTTAAATGTCCATCAACAGAGGAATTAATAAAGAAGATGTGGTACATATATACAATGGAATATTACTTAGCCATAAAAACGAAATAAATAATGCCATTTGCAGCAACATGGATGGACCTAGAGTTTATCATACTAAGTGAAGTAAGTCAGACAGAGAAAGATAAATATATGATATTGCTTATATGTGGAATCCAAAAAAAGGTACAAATGAACTTATTTACAAAACAGAAATAGAGTCACAGGTATAGAAAAAAATTATGGTGACTTGGGGGGAAAGAAGGGGGGAAGAGAAATTCGGAGATTGGGATTGACATATACACACTACTATATATAAAATAGATAACTAATAAGGACCTACTGTGTAGCACATGGAACTGTACTCAATACTCTGTAGTGACCTATATGGGAAAGGAATCCAAAAAAGAATGTATATATGTATTGTTGTATGACTGATTCACCTTGCTGTACAGCAAAAACAAACACAACATTGTAAATCAACTATACTCCAATAAAAAAATTTTTTTAAAAGAAAGAAAAAAAAATTGAAGTGTTTAAAGTGGGAAGTCAATGCATCCTGGCCACATCTTATTCCACCACCTAGTGTTAACTGTTATTATATTTCTGTGATATTTCTATAGAAATGTTCTCTGTGTATATATATATATATATATATATATATATATATATACACTTTTAAAATTTATCCATAAAGGAACACACTACACATGCTGTTCTGTTACATGCTTTTTTACTTTCAATATGTCATAGATTTTTCCCTTTAAATACAAAGATAATCATCCTTGTTTTTATAAAATTGTTGCAAATCATTCTACCCTGTGGATGTGCCACAGTGTATTTAATTACTTCCCTATTGAAGAACATTTGGGCTGCTTTTAATCTTTTCCACTAAAAATATGCTGTAGCAAGTATCCTTCTAGATGTAACTTTGTGCACCTTTGGGGGTATATTGTTAAATTCCTAGTAGTGGAATTGCACACAAACGTTTTAAAATGCAACAGAGGCAGAGTGTAATGGAAAGAGATGGACTTGGTGGTTAACTGGACCTTGATTCCTGGTTCTGCCACCTATTAAATGTGTTATCTTGGCCAAATTATTCAACAATTTCTGAGCCTCATTTTCCTCATCTGTGAAATTGAAATATGCTTGGGAAACACTTCCCCACTCTTGAAGTTTCCTTTATAGTTGGAGGGACTCAAATAGGGAGGTGTTCCTGCCCTTTCTGCACCCCTTTAATCACTCCATCTCAAGGGAGATAAAGTGACTTACTGATGAGTAAATTTGGTAAAGATAAATTGAGTGTTCGGCACAGGTTCTTCATTTTCCTTCTTGGGAGTGAACTCCTCTTCTGTGTTGTAAGCCTTCCTTGGACAGCTCACATGTTGAGAGGTCTGTTTAGGTCCACCATTCAAGTGACTAGATGGGTTCAGTGAAGGAAGCACATGGGTTTTCTGCTAATCTAAATCATCTGACTTAGTTGCTTTTAGTAAGAAAAGTGATATTTGCCTCTATCTTCTTTTTTGTCTTATTTCTTAGGTTATTTAGAACTTAGGTGAAGAAGAGAGGTGCTATTTGATCCTCTTAAGATCCTAACCAACTACTATTACTTTCCTTGAAGTGTGATTTTGAGGACTGAGATAAAATGTTTGAGAAGTATTTGGCATATCAATATAAACCATAAAAATAAGTGTTTCATTACCATCTCACTCTCTACTATGTGTATGCCCACTAGCCAAGATTTTTTAAGCTCTACTTTCTGTGTTTTGTATTATATTTTTAAAAGTACATACATTGAGGAAGAACCAAGATGGCGGAGTAGAAGGACGTGCTCTCACTCCCTCTTGTGAGAACACCAGAATCACAACTAGCTGCTGGACAATCATCGACAGGAAGACACTGGAACTAACCAAAAAAGACACCCCACATCCAATGACAAAGGAGAAGCCACAATGAGACTGTAGGAGGGGCACAATGACAGTAAAATCAAATCCCATAACTGGTGGGTGTGTGACTCAGAGACTGGAGAAACTTATACCACAGAAGTCCACCCACTGGAGTGAAAGTTCTCAGCCCCACGTCAGGCTTCCCAACCTGGGGGTCCAGCAACAGGAGGAGGAATTCCTAGAGAATCAGACTTTGAAGTCTAGTGGGAATTGATTGAAGGACTTTGACAGGACTGGGGGAAACAGAGACGCTACTCTTGGAGGGCACACACAAAGTAGTGTGCACACTGGGACCCAGGGGAGACTGAAAGAGACCTACCTGCTAGTGTTGGAGGGTCTCCCACAAAGGCGTAATGGGGGGAGCTGTGGCTCACTGTGGGGACAAGGACACTGACAGCAGAAGTTCTGGGAAGTACTCCTTGGCTTGAGCCCTCACAGAGCCTGTCATTAGCCCCACCAAAGAGCCCAGGTAGGATCCAGTGTTGGGTTGCCTCAGGCCAAACAACAGGGAGGGAACCCAGCACCACCCATCAACAGTCAAGCAGATTAAAGTTTTACTGAGCTCTGCCCACCAGAGCAACAATCACCTCTACCCACCACCAGTCCTTCCCATCAAGCCTCTTAGATAGCCTCATCCACCAGAGGGCAGTCAGCAGAAGCAAGAAGAACTACAATCCTGCAGCCTGTGGAACATAAAACACATTCACAGAAAGACAGACAGGATGAAAAGGCAGAGAGCTATATACCAGATGAAGGAACAAGATAAAACCCCAGAAAAATAACTAAATGAAGTGGAGATAGGCAACCTTCCAGAAAAAGAATTCAGAATAATGATAGTGAAGATGATCCAGGACCTCGGAAAAAGAATGGAGGCAAAGATCGAGAAGATGCAAGAAATGTTTAACAAAGACCTAGAAGAATTAAAGAACAAACAAACAGAGATGAACAATACAATAACTGAAAGGAAAACTACACTAGAAGGAATCAATAGCAAAATAACTGAGGCAGAAAAACGGATAAATGACCTGGAAGACAGAATGGTGGAATTCACTGCTGTGGAACAGAATAAAGAAAAAAGAATGAAAAGAAATGAAGACAGCATAAGGGACCTCTGGGACAACATTAAACGCAACAACATTCTCATTACAGGGGTCCCAGAAGGAGAAGAGAGAGAGAAAATGCCCGAGAAAATATTTGAAGAGATTATAATCAGAAACATCCCAAACATGGGAAAGGAAATAGCCACCCAAGTCCAGGAAGTGCAGAGAGTGCCATACAGGATAAACCCAAGGAGAAAAATGCTGAGACAAATAGTAATCAGATTGGCAAAAAATTAAAGACAAAGAAAAATTATTGAAAGCAGCAAGGGAAAAACGAAAAATAACATACAAGGGAACTCCCATAAGGTTAACAGCTGACTTCTCAGGAGAAACTCTACAAACCAGAAGGCAGTGGCATGATATACATAAAGTGATGAAAGGGAAGAAACTACACCTAAGATTACTCTACCTGGCAAGGATCTCATTCAGATTTGAGGGAGAAATCAAAAGCTTTACAGACAAGCAAAAGCTAACAGAACTCAGCACCACGAAACCAGCTGTAAAACAAAGGCTAAAGCAACTTTTCTAACTGGGAAACACAAGAGAAGAAAAGGAACTATGAAAACAAACAAACAATTAAGAAAATGGGAATAGGAACGTGCATATCAATAATTACCTTAAATGTGAATGGATTAAATGCTCCAACCAAAAGACACAGGCTTGCTGAATGGATACAAAACAAGATCCATATGTATGCTGTCTACAAGAGACCCACTTCAGACCTAGGGATACATACAGACTGAAAGTGAGGGGATGGAAAAAGATATTCCACGCAAATGGAAATCAAAAGAAAGCTGGAGTAGCAATACTCATATCACAAAAAATAGACTTTAAAATAAAGAACATTACAAGAGACAAGGAAGGACACTACATATGATCAAGGGATCAATCCAAGAAGAAGATATAGCAATTATAAATATATATACACCCAACATAGGAACACCTCAATACATAAGGCAACTAACTGCTAAGAGCTAAAAAAAGAGGAAATTGACAGCAACACAATAATAGTGGGGAACTTTAACACCTCATTTACACCAATGTACAGATCATTCAAAATGAAAATAAATAAGGAAACAGAAGTTTTAAATGACACAATAGACCTGATAGAGTTAATTGGTATTTATAGGACATTCCATCCAAAAACAGCAGATTACACTTTCTTCTCAAGTGCACATGGAACATTCTCCAGGATAGATCACATCTTGGGTCACAAATCAAGCCTCAGTAAATTTAAGAAAACTGAAATCATCTCAAGCATCTTTTCTGACAACAACGCTATGAGACTAGAAATGGATTATAGGGAAAAAAACGTAAAAAACACAAACACATGGAGGCTAAACAATACGTTAATAAATAACCAAGAGATCACTGAAGAAATCAAAGAGGAAATCAAAAAATACCTAGAGACAAATGACAATGAAAACATGATGATCCAAAACCTATGGGATGCAGCAAAAGCAGTTCTAAGAGGGAAGTTTATAGCTATACAAACCTACCTCAAGAAACAAGAAAAATCTCAAGTAAACAATCTAACCTTACACCTAAAAGAACTAGAGAAAGAAGAACAAAGAAAACCCAAAGTTAGCAGAAGGAAAGAACTCGTAAAGATCAGAGCAGAAATAAATGAAATAGAAACAAATAAAACAATAGCAAAGATCAATAAAACTAAAAGCTGGTTCTTTGAGAAGATAAACAAAATTGATAAACCACTAGCCAGACTCATCAAGAAACAGAGGGAGAGGACTCAACTCAATAAAACCAGAAATGAAAAAGGAGAAGTTACAACAGACACTGCAGAAATACAAAGCATCCTAAGAGACTACTACAAGCAACTCTATGCCAATAAAATGGACAACCTGGAAGAAATGGACAATTCTTATAAAGGTATAACCTTCCAAGACTGAACCAGGAAGAAACAGAAAATATGAACAGACCAATCACAAGTAATGAAATTAAAACTGTGATTAAAAATCTTCCAACAAACAAAAGTCCAGGACCAGATGGCTTCACAGGTGAATTCTATCAAACATTTAGAGAAGAGCTAACACCCATCCTTCTCAAACTCTTCCAAAAAACTGCAGATGAAGGAATACTCGCAAACTCATTCTGTAAGGCCACCATCACCCTGATACCAAAACCAGACAAAGATACTAAAAAAAAAAAAAATTACAGACCAATATCACTAATGAATATAGATGCAAAAATCCTCAACAAAGTACTAGCAAACAGAATCCAACAACACATTAAAAGGATCATACACCACGATCAAGTGGGATTTATCCCAGGGATGCAAGGATTCTTCAATATACGCAAATCAATCAATGTGATACACCATATTAACAAACTGAAGAAGAAAAATCATATGATCGTCTCAATAGATGCAGAAAAAGCTTTTGACAAAATTCAACACCCATTTATTATAAAAACTCTCCAGAAAGTGGGCATAGAGGGAACCTACCCACACATAATGGCCATATACAACAAACCCACAGCAAACATCATTCTCAATGGTGAAAAACGGAAAGCATTTCCTGTAAGATCAGGAATGAGACAAGGATGTCCACTCTCACCACTATTATTCAACATAGTTTTGGAACTCCTAGCCACAGCAATCAGAGAAGAAATAAAAGGAATACAATTTGGAAAAGAAGAAGTAACACTGTCACTGTTTGCAGATGACATGATAGTATACATAGAGAATCCTAAAGATGCCACCAGAAA
>NW_006771615.1:0-330 GCF_000442215.2 Lipotes vexillifer
GGTACAGGTTAGGGTATGACTACTGTTGAGGGTTAGCGTACGTCTTAGGGAACGGGTCAGTGTTAGCGTACGGGTCAGGGTTTGGGCATGTGTTACGGTAAGGTTTCGGGTAAGGGTTAGGGTTAGGGTTAGGGTTAGGTTTAGGGAATGGGGACGGTTTCGGGTACAGGTTAGGGTATGACAACGGTTGAAGGTTAGTGTAAGTGTTAGGGCACGGGTCAGTGTTAGCGTAGGGCTTAGGATTAGGGCACAGTTTAGGGTTAGGTGTAGGGTCAGGGTCAGGGTCAGGGTCACGGTCAGGGATAGAGGGTTAGGGTCAGGGTCAGGGTC
>NW_006771616.1:0-297 GCF_000442215.2 Lipotes vexillifer
CTAACACTAACCCGTGCCCTAACACGTACGCTAACCCTAAACTGTTGTCGTACCCTAACCTGGCCAGTTTCCCTTACCCTAACCCTAACCCTAACCCTTACCCAAAGCCTTTCCCTAAACCGTGCCCTAATCCTAACCCGTACACAAACACTATCCCATGCCCTAACACGTACAATAACTCTAAACCGTTGTTGTATCCTAACCTATACCCTAAATCGTCCCTGTTTCCAAACGCTAACCCTAACCCTAAACCTAAACCTAAACCTAACCCTTACCCGAAGCCTTACCCTAACCCGT
>NW_006771617.1:0-3023 GCF_000442215.2 Lipotes vexillifer
TAAAAAAAAAAAAAAAAAAAAAAGACTCAGCTCCAGCGCCCACCGTCTACAGAGCTTTCCCTTGGTCCTCCGCAATCTGTGGATTTTGTTGGCCACCAGTTGAAGGCAGTCCACTCCCTCCTGGGTTCTCAGCTGCCATCTCAGTAACTACTACCAGACCTAGATTACCCCCGGAAACCAATCAAATTGGTTCATTCATTCATTCCACAGAGATTTGTTAGATGCCAACTAAATTATGCTTCCTCCCTAAAGATAAGCTCTTAGCTAACATAACTAACTATCAATTACTAGGTTGGGATGCATATTTAGGAAAAGCTATAATTTAGAGCAGGGTTTAAAGGAATGCCATTGATCAAGAATAAACTAAGGGGACTTCCCTGGCGCTCCAGTGGTTAACACTCTGCACTTCCACTGCAGGGGGACCGGGTTCAGTCCCTGGTCGGGGAACTAAGATCCCATAAGCCGTGCAGTGCACCCCCAAAAAAAGGAGTATGGATGGACAATTTGCCTCAACTCATTCAATCAACAATATCTGTCAGGCCCAAAGCTTCAGAAATATACCCTTTAAAATAAAATTAAAAACCTGACTATATCAAGAAGCTGAGAGACTTTGGTGCCTTATGTTTCACTGGATATAGATCTTAAACCAGATGAGTTGCACTGAGCTGCGGGTCTGCTTCAAACTGACTGAATTACTCTGAGAAAGTCATTCAAATGCTCCGAGTCTTAGTCTCTTCATCTGTGAAATGCTGACTACCTCGTAGGGATATTTTAGCTTTAAATGATACAACAGATGAGAGAGCTGCCATAACAAAGTAGCACAAACTAGGTGGCTTAAAATAACAGACCTTTATTGTGTCACAGCTCTGGAGGCCAGAAGTCCTGGATCAAGTTGTCTGCAGGGTCCTGCTCCTTCTGAAGGTGCTGGGGAAAGTCTGCTCCGGGTGACCTTTGATGTCCTTGGTTTTACAGGTCTGCCTCCATCTTCACGTGGCATTCTGTGTGTGTCTGTGTCTAAATGTCCCCTTTTGGGATTCCCCTGGTGGTCCAGAGCTTAAGACCCCGCGTTTCCACTGCAGCGGGTGAGGGTTCAATCCCTGGGCGGGGAGCTAAGATCCCGCATGCTGCGCGGCATGGCCTATAACTAAATAAATGGCCCCTTTTCATAAGGACACCAGTCATAGTGAATTAGAGGCTCACCCCACTCCGGTATGACCTCATCTTAATTACATCTACAATGGCCCTATTTCCAAATAAGGTCACATTCACAAGTACAGGGAGGTTAGGACTTCAACATGAGAGTGGGGTGGCAGGGGGGGAAGACAATCCATCCCATAACCGTGTCTATACTAATCTTGTATTAGAATAGTTTGGTCTTTTTGATTATTGTCCGTTTTGTTGGCTACACCTTATGTGGTCCAATTAAATCTTAATTAGATATGTATGAGTGTGTGCATGTGAGCGTGTATTTCAACCTTGGCAGACTCCCTGCCAATGTGCCTGGATGGCTGGAGAGGTGAATTTATGCCACGTGAAGGCTCGTGCACATTCACGTGTGGACACCACGTGGCTACCCCAGGTCTGGATCTGCACTGCCATAGCACTGCTGATGGAGCAAGTTTTGGCACCAAGGCAGGGAGCCAGCAGGTGCACCCAGCCTTCTCAGCCAGGCTCCGGGTGCACATCTTTGGGGCGGTCCAGTGGGATTCCATGCAGCCTCATGGGCGCCCTGTCCCTCATCCCTTGATGACGAGAACTCACACGAGGCTCTGGTTTCCGCAGTAACCAAGGCCTGTGGCTGACTGGTCACGGAACCTGCAGCAGAGGTGTCCCAGGGATGCCAACGGGATGACATGGCAGCTCGTCACCCTCCCGCCCTGCCCACCCTTCCTCTTCAGCGTATGCCCAGCCAGCACCTTGGAGCGGGGCAGGTATGGCCGGCCCCGTCCTCGAAAGGCACCCACTCGGCCCTCTGAGGGATGGGTGGGCAGGTGAGGGGCAGTGGGAGAGAAGGCTGGGGGGGCTCTCTGACGGTGCCTGCAGGCTGTGGGGTACACCCGAGCACACAGAAGGAATCGAGGCAGTCATCCAAGCTCAGCCCCAGGAATTCACAGTCCTTGTTTGGAAGCTGCACGATGCCTATGCCAAAAGTGAAGGGTAACCCCAGGCAGGGAGGGGGCGCCAGGATGTGCCTGGAGTCCCACATGTGGGCAGGGGTCTCCCAGAGGCTGGCCAGGGCCCTGTCCTCTCTGTGCCCTAAAAGAGTGCGGTGCCTGGAAGGTCCATGCGGGGTCACACAGCTGCCCTGACTCGACATCGTTCACTCAGGAGACGTCGGTGGAGTGCCTGCGGTGCCCAGGCCCAATGCCAGGCGAGTTGGAGCCCAGAGGCATCCTCAGTGTTGCTGGGCTCACCAGCTGCTGGGCACAGAAGGAGACGACAAACAGGGAAGCCCTGCAACGCATGAGGGCAGGTGGCTGACACCTGAGGGATGTGCTCTGAGTTGTATGCCCGAGCCAAGAAGCAGCTTGGGGTGGGTGCAGGTCATGTGGAGGCAACACCCCGGCGACAACAGGCAGGGCCTGCGTGGCCCCCCTCAGTGTGCCCCATGCCACAGCCCATCAGGGACCCAGGCAGGCCCCTCCGCTGGGTCCCAAACCCTCTCCTTCCTGGTGCCCCGCACCCCCTCCCTGGCCTGCTCACGACCAGATGCCCAGTGAGGCCGAGAGCCAGGAAGCGGGTGGGGGACGATGGGGGATAAGATGGGGGGCAGGCTTGCCGCCACGTGCAACACGATGAATGTGCTGCCCCCGTGCCACCCGCAGGCGCAGCCACGTGGGCCCCTCTGGGGGCCGTCAGGGCAGGGGTCCCGGGCAGCAGCCCTCTGGCCGCACGGATGGATGGCAGGGTCGGAGGGATTCTCGCTCCGCTCCGCTCCCCCGGACAGAGGTGTCCGTGAAAAAGAGCCCGGCCACCGGCCGTGGCGCTGCAGGCCGTGCAGCCAGGGGCCCAGGAGGGAGGGA
>NW_006771619.1:0-50487 GCF_000442215.2 Lipotes vexillifer
TTTTGGGATCAGCCCCACCTGGTTCTGTTTTGCTTCTCATCTATATCCTGTCAGTGTGCAGACGCACAATACTCATTTCTGCTTTTACACAGTGAGTGTGCTTTTCACTTGTTTGATGAATGCTGGTGTTTTTGTTTGTTTGTTTGAGTATAAGTTATTTGAGGACAGGAAATATATTTCCTTTTTTAAAAAAAGAAGAAAGATGTATTTCCCCAGAGTTCTCATTACAGTGCTCCCTTATAGAGTAGGTGCTCAATTAAAATTGATTGACTGATGAAGTTATATAGTATAAGAGTTTTTCCCCCCTCCCGTTTTTGTATATCTGACCTTCACCCATTGCCTTGTTACTATGTCCCAGGTGAAACTGACTTTTCTCTTTTCCCCTCTTTCTGTGTGTGACTTGCAGCACTGATGCGGGTGACAGCCCTGTTGGCACCACCACTGCCACCAACCTGGAACAGCCTCAGGTTATCCCCTCTCAAGGTGACCTTCTGGGGGATCTTTTAAACCTTGACCTTGGTCCCCCAGTCAATGTGCCACAGGTATCCTCCATGCAGATGGGAGCAGTGGATCTCTTGGGAGGAGGACTAGATAGTCTGGTAAGCATCTTTCTTCTTTCTTTTGGTTATTTAAATTCTTTTTATTTTTAAATTTCTGGGGTTATTTTTAATTCTTGATATGCTGAAGAACTTTAAATTATTCCGCTTTTTAGAACTAGACCTTTCCTTGACGAGCAGAGCAATGTCCTTTGATAAAGGACAGGATTATTTTTTCTAGAGATTTAATTGATACTGTTCATCATTGGTATGGGATATGTCTACAAGTGTACATGATTATTTTGTTGTCCTGCCTCTGAATGGGACTTTTGATGTTTAACCAACCTAGTCACCTTTCCAGAGCTTATTATTGCCCCTGCTGCTTAACTCTGGATAGCCCCTGTAATTCCCCTTCTGACCTGAACATCATTCAGATGACCTCATAGTGATCATCCTATTTTGAGGCTTTCAAACTTTTACCTTTTTTGTATTTTGTTGGCTTATGCCTTGTCTAATTCCACAAGGTTCATTGGAGCCATTTGTGTTTTTTTTTAAAATGTGTCTTACTGATAGTTGAGGAGTACTTCTTGATTGGTTCTTTTTTCCCCTTTTCCATCCACACCCCTCCCCCGACTCCACCCTGTCATACTTCCAATTTAATTAGCTTCCAGGATTCTAATACTAAAAGGCTCCAATGTCCAGAGTATCTTTGAATATGTGCCACCATTGGAAGCCAACTAGTTACTGTTGCTGTAAAAGATAAATGAGAAATATTAAGGATGACCTTCCATCTGTGTAGAGAAGGCCAGAAAAATAACAGGTCTCATCACACGGCTCCCTGCAGATTAGATACTTAACTGTGGTGGAATTAGAGGGGCTTTTTTAGCTGAACGCTTGAAAATAAGTTGTTCATCGACCTGATGACTATAAATATGCCCAACAAACTGATTTATTTCCCAGCATCAGAAATTGGAAGGCAATGCCATAGATACAAAAATAGATGTTCTCAGAGATTACATAAACAAAACGACCTTACTTTCTACTTCATACACTGGCATTTTCTCTTCTACTTTACGAGCAGTATTATGTCTGGGATTTATGCCAGCTGGTACAGGTACATTTACTTTTGGCTGACAGAAAGCCTAAGGAGATAGGGTTACCGTCATATCTTTGTGGGTGATGTGTTTTACTAATGGAAGTCACTGCTTCCAGAGTCTGTACACTGACCAAGCTCTGGACTGTAGCTAATGGTGCCACAAATGAGCACTGCTTTTGTCTTCCTTGGGAATAAAAGCATTTGCTTTTCATTTTCATATCTCTAATCAATAGAGTTGACTGAATACCTTCCTCGTGTGATAATCTGCGTTGCTGTATAACCTCCTTTATAGACTCAGGAGACTGACAAATGAATATTGAAATATTCATGGAGACTCTCAGAAATCTCTTATAAACACTGAAATAGCTCATCCTATTCTGTTGACAAGTTAAATGTTATGTCCTCCTCACAGTTATGCCTTAACAACCCTGCTTATTTCCCTAGTGGTTTACAACATAGTGGACTTGCTGAACCTAAGAAGACAAAGAAATTAAGTTTGAAGGATGGAGGGGAGAAAGAGGCTCTATATTTTGATGTTGACTGGCCCAGGATTCTGTCATCTTGTTTCTTAACCCACTTTAGCATGGAAGGGAAAGAAACATGTTATTTCCATTTGGCTTTTTTGTATCAGCTCTTGCTGGCCCTTAAAACTAGTGAGTTTTCTCCTTATATTTTACACAGCTAATCCAGTCATGTGTCAGAATCCTGGCAAGTTTACATCAGATAGAAAAACAATTAGAACTTTCTCAGATTGTAGTAGCCCAAGTCACACATGGGCCTTTTTTCATCTTCTTTTTTTGCAAAGGATATTCTCTTTGGGGTGGAGGATAAATTGTTTTTATAATGGGATTTCAAAATATTATACAGCCTTTGCTAGGTAGGCCTAGTAATGTTTCTGTGTAACTCTAAATTTTAGCTTATTCTGACTTTGGGATTTTAAATGGTATAATTGGTGTTATAGCCCCAGAAAGTGTTTACATGCAGCTTTCTTCAGCTTATTCTGTGATATAAATATGTCCCAGAAATCAAAATGAGGAGTAAAAGCCCTTCCTTTTGCTTTGGATCTGTATGTAGTTAAATATATATCACTCAAAGAACCAAGATTCCTTTTAAGAGAACATCACAAGGAAGAGGCCTAAATCTGGCTGTGTGAAAGACGAGTTTCTGTGGCAGCAGTAGTCTATGCCAGTTTTAAAATGCTTTTATTGTTCTTACATAAATTATCTAATTTAAAGAGGAAAATAGTTCTCAAAGTTTTTACTTAGTCTATAGAGATAGTGTTGTTTCTTGAATGAATTGTTGCCTTACAGCAGTGCTTCTCAAGCTAATGTGTACATAAATCAACTGGAGATCTTGAACAGGACAGATTCTTGTTGCTCTGGGGTGAGACCTAGGAGTCTGCATTTCTAACAAACACCCAGGTCTGTGGACCACATTTTGCATAGTAAAGACATAGAGTATCTGTGATCACTGTGAATCACTTCACTTTAGTGTTTGAATAGCTGTTGGTAAATCCAGATGCCTTGTTCTCTTGGCTTCAGTAGTAAACACACTCCTGGAAAGAGGGCTCCTACTCTGCCTCAGATTGAGAGAGGGCAAGAAACTCTTGAAATTATTTTGTTAAAGGTCTGTCTTTCGCTCGCTAGGAAGAAGAATGTTGCTGGGTGTGGTGGAATTTGACCCAGGTCCCCATTTAAAATATGGCCTGGATTAGAGTTATGTGATTGTCTGGCAAGTAGCACTCAGGTTACGTGGGTGTTCATCTCAGAACAGCTCTCAGCAGCGTTTTTGCTGCTTTTATCACTGGTTTCTAACAGAACCTTACCCATAGAGGTCAGTGGTGTGCTGCTAATGAAGCGTGGCAGCTACTAACCTTTTATTTCAGGCTTTGTGGTTCTCAACTCTAGCTGCATAATTGGTATTTAAAAATATATATTGTCAGCGTTTGGACCCAACCCTAGAGCAATTAAATGGAATTTCTGGGAGACAGGACCTTAGACATTGGTATTTTTTTAAAAAAATCGAAGTTATTTTAATTTTGCAGCCAAGACTGAGAATATTGAGCCAGATGAAGCTCCAGATGAAGTTAGGTAGAGATGTTAAAAAATTGATCTTTAAACCAAGGCAGTGATTTCCACAGAAGAATTATATTTTGGTGAGCCTCTGGCACCTCCTACAAAACACTCTCTGACTTTACCTTTGTTCTGCCTCCTACCCCTCCACACCCTCACCCCCTGACCCCAGGACATTTTTCCTGTTGTGATTTGCTGTTAGGTGATCCAGCCTACCAGAAATTGGCCAAGAGTTGAATTTGACCGATTTAGATTTACTTGCTCATTCCCGGGGTTCTTCTCACCCTTGCTCATGTTCCATAATTGGAGACTGAAAATTGTCTTGTCTTTTGGATTATCTACCCGTTTTCTGTTCCTCTGTTTTAAAACTTGATATTCACTAGAGGATAATATTACGCTTCCATTTTCACATCCTGGTGACCCTCCCATTAGATCTTGTTTGCCCTCTTTCATCACTGCACTTGTGAAATTTTGAGATTTAGTGAATTGTGACCTTTCTAGAACTGTCATTCAGGAAATACTTATCAATTTATTTATTCATTCTTATTATTTGTCACAAGCTACCTGAAGGCTCCAGCCTTCTTCCATCAGTAATCGTGACTCATATATAACAGCTGTGATTCTTCAACCAAAGAGAGTGAAGTAGGTATATTGCTATGATGTAAAACACACACACACACACGTGCACACCATTCCCAGGTGACTCTTAGATGGTGTTTTTCGTTGTTTGGTGTTTTGTTTGTTTGTTTCTGGAGACAGGTACCTTTGAAAATCACTGATGTAGGCAGAGCTCCAGATTTCTAAAAATGATGCTTCTTCATCACAAAACTCAAGTCGAAATGGATTTCCTACATACTCGTCACTTTCCTCCTTCGTTTTTGCTTGC
This sequence comes from Lipotes vexillifer, assembly GCF_000442215.2. Lineage (NCBI taxonomy): Eukaryota > Metazoa > Chordata > Mammalia > Artiodactyla > Lipotidae > Lipotes > Lipotes vexillifer. Next base: position 4,591 of record NW_006771619.1, read on the forward strand.
CCTTTAGCGTATTCTCTTTTGCCTAAGTGTAGATAGTTTCCTCCTTCTGTTAGTGTAAACTTAATTGTCACCTTGATGTGGAATGCATTCAGGTAATGAAACTCTGATCTATGTATAGAGCAAGATAGTATACTATTTAAATGTTATTGGGGTTTCTGTTTCTTTGTTTTAGAAGCAATATAGGTGTCTTTTTATGCCCCTGCTACCAAATCTAAGAAACTGCTCATCTTGGGTAGTGTGACATTTCTGACGGTGGTGCAGATCCTTCTGGCTTGGTGTAGTGTGAGAGGTGACCCGGCACCCAAGTATGTAAATCTTGCATACATGTTATAAAGATACACCATCTGCTAATGAGTCTGACATCGCTGAGGATCGCTAGAGTAATAATTGAATCTCAGTTATTTGTTGCCATTACTTTCAGACTGTCAGCAGACTGTCAGGTCTTGGCTAAATTATGGCCTTCTGTTTATCCAAGGTGCTGTGCATTATTCTATTTAGAAAAATGGTGCTGTTGTGCATCAAGAATAGAAAGGAAGCACTATCCAGAGTGCCCTTTCTCTGTGCTGATGAAGGGTTTCCTGCCAGAGATATGTGCTTCAGTGTGCCCAGCTAGGATGGAGTAGAAGAGAGGAGAAACTGCCTTTTCCTGACTCCAGTGTATGTTTTCCAGAACCTCCTACCCTGTTTCTTACAGGTTTTTACCTTCCAGATATTTCAACTCATTAACTATTGTAGGAATGATTTTGAGGGTTTTTTTAGCCCATGGGAAATCCATTGTACATACTAGTTTTGCATCTTCATATCTCTTCCTCTGGAAAAGAGTTGCTGTGATTTAAGAGCTTAAGTTTTAGAGTTGGTGGTCTTGTGAAGACAGTTTTGTAAATTGTAGCCTAATTTTGCCTGATAAATTCTTCAGTGGCTTTTGTAACCACTGTCTTCTTATCAATGCATAGATTTAGTGAAGGCTGGCCTCAGGCAGTGTTGGGAATAATTACCAAATACTGAGTGCCTATTTCTGTGCCAGTCTCTGTGCTAGAACTTTTATAATTCCTAATCCTCAAAATAAGTCTGCAAGGTAATTGGTATTGGGTCCCATTTTACAAAAAAACTGAAGGTTGCATAGCAAGTAAGACTCAGAGTCAGGATTTTGAACCCAGACTTCTTCAAAACTTTAAAGTTTATACGCACTTTTCCACTGTCCTGTGATTCCTCCAGGTTTTTGGTATTGTCATTTTCCAGAATAGAATTCAGTCTCACTTAACTTTGGTCCTTCTCAGACTAGGGTACACAGTCTCTGGAGTACACAGCAGAGTACAGGGTGCATTTGAAGCTGCAGGATAAACCTGGTTCATCATCTTGCAGTGTCAGTCTTACTTGATGGTAAGGAGTATAAACACACTGTATTACAGCTTAGAATGTAAACTTGCATGAATGTTTAAGATAAAACACAAGACTTGTTTGCCCTAGGCCTCTCCATGCTATACCTCCCAGATGCCCTGTGTGTGAGTTTGGGCTAGCTTATCATTAGGAGGCACTTGAAAGTTTGAGAAAGACTTTAGAAGTTTATTCATGAATGAGGAGAGGGATTGGATAAGTTTATACATCTATCTCACAGCAAAAGGAATAAGATTGCTTTCAAGTAGAGCCACAAAATCCTGTGTCCCATATATTTGGTGGTGAATTGTGATATAAAGCAAGTACTTTCAAGGCAAATAAATGATGCACAGGACATTCTTGTGCTGAAAACTGGCAATCAAAACCACTCAGACAATACATTTCCTTTCTAGAAAGAGCTTTGCCCTTGGGGTGGGAACGGAGGGGGTGGGGTCATTTTTTCCCCTAATTGGTTGTATTCATATGTGTTGGCAGTGTTGATGCAGATATGGTGCTCTAAGTCAGTTGGGGAAACAATTTTGTCAGCCTTCTGTCCATTTTGTGGTAATTTTCACCAATAAAATGGTTCATTTCCAAATTGTCTCCCCAAGAAATAATACTGCCATAGTGGTGCTTATATGGAAATTCATTCACTCAGTAAATATTTGAGTGCGTATTCCTTGTCAGGCTCTATTCTATGTACTGGAAATATAGTTGTGGCGAGTCCTTACAAACATACATTCTAGTGAGGAGAGATGAATGACAAACAAGTACATAGGTAGTAATTACTGCAAAGGAAAATGAGACAGGATGCAGAGCTTCTCCTGTGGAATTTTACTGCATTGAACATTGAGTTATATCTGACCTAAGAGACCGACAGTGGCCATTCTAAGGACTTTCTGTCACATTCTATTCCCTGTCCCATCTCAGGGATTGGGAATTATATCTCCCTATTTTTCCGTTGATGTAAGACTTTTTTCCCTTCAAGTTAAGGAGTCTTCTGATGATTTTGTATGATCTCAACTCATGCTATTCCACATCAAGTCTGTTCTCACCATGAGTTTGTCTAATAGCTTTTGCATGGTTACAGATTCTTTTCACCAGTTTGATTAGTTATATTTTATGGTGCTTTTCTAAATAGCTTTTTGAAGATTAAATTAAAATTTGTAGCCCAACAGCTGGAAAACCATATTTTTACCTAGAAGATAGTGTGTGCCTTCTAAAATCTAAAAGCTAATAGGAAAAACACAGACTGATGTTTTTGACACCAGTAGGATTTTGGTATAAGTTTTGTTTGTGATCGGAATCATTGTGTACTATTTTTACATCATTCTATTTTGACTCCTAACTAGCAGAGCTATATGACCTGAAGCATTCCTTAGACTCCCTTCAATTAAATCAGTTCTGGAAAGTGTCAAATAGAGGAGGTGATAATTCTAGACAGGAGCAAAGAAATGTGTGAGCTTAAGATCTACACCTCTAATTAAGAGGATGTCTTTAGATACTCAGCTCCAGTTTCAGAAGCAGACAGGTATATTTTAGACTGGTCAGATGGACCTCAAAGGGGCTAGCTAACCCAGAGCAGTGATTGTGAACATTTGTGGGGGGGGGGGGGGGGGGGGTTGGGTTTTTGCATTTAATTTTATTTTTACTTGTTTATTTATTTTTGGCTGCATTGGGTCTTTGTTGCTGCGCAGGGACTTTCTCTAGTTGTGGTGAGTGGGGGCTACTCTTCGTTGTGCTACGCGGGCTTTTCACTGCGGTGGCTTCTCTTGTTGCGGAGCACGGGCTCCAGGCGTGCGGGCTTCAGTAGTTGTGGCACTTGGGCTCAGTAGTTGTAGCTCGCAGCTGTAGAGTGCAGGCTCAGTAGTTGTGGCACACGCACTTAGTTGTTCCGTGGCATGTGGGATCTTCGCGGACCAGGGATTGAACCCATGTCCCCTGCGTTGGCAGGTGGATTCTTAACCACTCCGCCACCAGGGAAATCCCATGTGGGGTTTTTGTTGTTGTTGTTGTTGTTTTGTTTTCGGTCTGCTTGGTGGCCAGGTCAAGACTTTTCCTTTTCTTGGAGTCAGGCAGACTTGGTCCCTTACAGAACCTCAGTCTTGAGTTCTTTCTCTGTACTTCTGCTTTTGTAGCATGTTGCCATTGGATGAAGGTATTTCCTTTTGGTATGCAGACTCAGCTCTCAAACTTTTGACTCAACCTGGTTCTGCAGCAGAGCTCATGCAACCGTGCTGAAATCCCTTTAGCCCATAAAATGTCACCATGAAATCACTACTTTTCATCCAATTACTGAATGAACTGCGCAGCGACACATCTCCCTAGTTCAACATGAACTGAACCTATTTCAGCCCTACTTCAGGCATGATAAAGCACCCACTCTGCGGCAGTAGCGAAATGTTAATGTTATTCTTAGTGCCATTTAATGTGATTTAGGTTGGGGGCTGGGGAAGCTTTACCACTAGCAGAAATTTTAGACTTGGGTATCAGCTATGGACCTGTAGGAAAATTCTGCTCAGCTTTCAGCATTTGAAGTGTTCTTTTCCTGAAATTGGCACCTCTCCTTCATCTTCCTATATCCTGATTTATTTGGTCTGTAGTTGACATTATTTCCTTCATGGAGAAGATAGTAGTCTCATTAAGGCAGTCCTGGGATTAATGGGAAATGGACAGCTCCAAAAGACACTTAAAACGTACACAGTATTTAGACACCTAAGATTGAGATTAAAGCCATGCCTTATGCCTCTGGCACTTTTCACTCACCTCTCCCAGCTTACTGGATAATAGATATCACTGAAATTTTACAAGTCCAGTTTGACTGATTTTGTACCCTACCTGATTAGTATTACCAAACAGATGAATCTTGTCTGACTCCAGATGACATCAGCAACTGAACTGAAATGGTTAGTGGCTAGTTCAAGCCAACATGACAACGACATTGCTGTGTTTTTTCCGCTTTCTAGCCTTCCCCCGCATCCTCCTTGATTAATATCTGCATCATCCTGCTTGTCGCTGTAGATAAGAGAGGCCCTCACTGGGGAATTGGCTCCCATCCTTGCTGACATCTCCCTGTTAGTTACTCTTGCCCAACACTGCTGTCACCTGTGTCATATTTTCAGAGAGGAAGATGATAACCTCCCTTAGAAACTTTTCAGTCAAAAGGAAAGATGATGAATAAAGTCTGAGTAAGCTATAGTTTTGCTAGTTAGAAAACATATTGAAATTGTCCTTTCCTTTTGCTCTCTGGACATAGCACAGTTATGTGAACCTTTATATTTCTGGCTACATGTCTCTAACACCCTTTGGATTCTGTCTCTGTAAGATGAAGAGTTCTTGATTGTGGGTTGTAGCTGAGTTGTATTTGATAAGCTGAATATAAACAAAGGAGTATCAGAATTACTTTTCAGTTTTTCTTACATGTTTTTGAATAAAATTGACAAGCAGCATGGTGGGGAGGAGGGGGTGGGAGTGCATTTAGATCCTGTCCAGCTAAGATAATATTCATATAATACTCAAGTATAATAAGAATGAAATGTAAGAAAGTAAGGGCTATAAATGGGCTTTATTTCCTTTGGAAATAACACCACTAGTGAGTGCCTTTTCTCAATGCCTTTTATTTAATGTAGCATATTTGATAATACTGCCGTTTCTCTTCCAGTGTGTTTTTTCTTTCTTGCCGTCGAGTGCCAACGAGGTCCATAAAGAATTCCGTCTCTTTCAAGCTTCAGTTGTGAGATAGGCCAGAAGGGAGGAGAGTGGCTGGGGGAGGGTGTGGAAGCCCATCAGAAAGTCGAAAAACTAAATCAAAACCAGCATCAGGACAAGTGAGACATTCTGCATCAGTCCCTTCCTTAGAGAGAGTTTTTCTTGGGCTTCCCTGGTGGCACAGTGGTTAAGAATCCTCCTGCCAATGCAGGGGACACAGGTTCGAGCCCTGGCCTGGGAAGATCCCACATACCGCAGAGCAACTAAGCCCGTGTGCCACAACTACTGAGCCTGTGCTCTAGAGCCGGTGAGCCACAACTACTGAAGCATGTGTGCCTGGAGCCCGTGCTCCACAACAAGGGGAGCCACCACAATGAGAAGCCTCTGTACCACAACGAAGACCCAACGCAGCCAAAAATTAATTAATTAATTAAAAATAAATAAATGGGGTTTTCTTTCTTCTTAAGTTCTAGCTTCCTTTTCAGTTCAGGAGTTAGTGCCAAAGTAATTCCTGAGCATATATTCTTGTCTGATTCCAGATCATAGTTAATTCTCTAAGGCAGTGGTTTTCAACCTTGTCTGTACATTAGAATCACTAGGGCAGCTTTTTAAAATTCTGATGTCCAGGCTACAACTCAGAACAGTTATCACTGTGGCTGGGATTGAGACTCGGGCATCAGTACTTCTAAAAATCCCCCTCTTCCCCACAGTTATACACACGCAGGTGGTTTATTCCATTGTGTATCTAAGGTTGAAAACCATAGTTAATAGAACACAATTGAAGTAGTTATTAGTAATCTTAGAAAGATTGAATCTTACTCTAAGAAACCTCCAGGTTTTTGTGATGGAGGAATTGTAATCTAAAGACTTACCATAATCAGTTTGCCTTTGCAAACTTATTTTCTTTGACTTTTTTTTTTTAACACATATGTACCCTGTGCTCCAGTCTAATTAGACTACTCGTTCTTCTTCTTTTTTTTTTTTTTTTTAATATTTATTTATTTATTTATTTGGCTACACAGGATCTTCATTGCCGCATGCGGGATCTTTGTCGTGGCATATGGAATCTTCGTTGCGGCATGAGGGAATCTTTTAGTTGTGGTGTGTAAGATCTTTAGTTGCGGCATGCAAACTCTTAGTTGCGGCATGCGGGACCTAGTTCCCTAACCAGGGATCGAACCTGGATCCCCTGCATTGGGAGCATGGAGTCTTAGCCCCTGGACCACCAGGGAAGTTCCCTACTCGTCCTTCTTGATCATGCTTTTATTCCTACTTCTTAACCTTTGTTCAGGCTATTTGAGAAATAACCTCCCCCATTTTTGCATTCTATAATTTCACACTACCATGTCTTTGAAGCTTCTTTTCACTATCCTTCAGCCAAAAGGAGGCTCTTCTATTCAGAACTTTCTTTTTTTGCTTTAGTATATTCTGTATGGTTTTTGCATTCGTGTTTTGTTTTGTTGCCAGTTTGCAAAGCCTGGATCTTGTTCATCTGTTGTTCTCCCCTCATTGCCCGGCATCTTTATAGTCCCCATAGTACCTTATGTCCAGCAAATGTGAGTGTGTGTTTGAATAAAAGAAATCTCATGCTTTTCAGATGTCATGCTATGGATGTGTGTTATTCTAGAAACAGGGAGGAGGTAGGTGTGTAATATCTTTTCTATTTGCTGTCATTCTTTTCCAGTTACTCGAATTCTTGGTTGTGATGACCTTTTTATCTGTATGCCTGTGATTTCTCGCCCCTCGTCCAACCAGTAAATAGTCTTCAGGAACCAGACTTTGCAAATGTTGGTTCTTTGAGGTTTGGAGTGTTCTGTAGCTTAGTGCAGAACATGCTTATTCATGCCAGTTATGAAACGCCTGGGGTTTTTGTTCTGTCATGATGGAAATAAGTCCCATTATTTTTCAGTATATATATTATTTTTGAGATTTTGGCAACCCAGTTTTATATATCTGTCCATTGAGAAGGTAATAAATCCCCTTTCTCAAATCCTGAAGACAAATACTGTTGTTGTTGTTTTTTAACACAACCACAGCCTAGAGCTCTCCAAGTTTCTACCACTAAATGACAGACAATAAAGGAAACTGTTTTGTAAAGCAGACAAGGCATTTGGTGATTCAGAGGGGAATGTTAGATGCACAGTGAGAACTAGGGAAGTAGCAGTAGAGAATCGTAACACAAAAGCGTATTGTTCGCTTTCTGAACAGCACCATTAGTTGTGGGTATGTCTGTTTTATGTTTTTTCATGCTAGCTATTTTCAGCTTCAGTTCTTCTTTAATGCTTTTGTCCTGGAATTCAGGGTGAATTATATCAGAGCCCTGACGGGAAAAAGAGGCAGAAGTAAGACCATGTGGAATTATTTTCCTGTCACCTAGCTAATTGCATTAGTCTAACTCTCCAATAGTTAGCATCCTTTTAAATGATCTACTCCAGATAAATCACAGCATTTCTCCTTAGCTGTATTGACTGTGGGAGAGATTTGAAGAATTGCATGCCTTCGCATTTCCTACCCAGGTAGGATATCTTCCTGCCCCAGCCGTTTGCTTTCTTAGGAGAGTTCTAAACTCTAAAAATCACTCTTGTTCAAGCTATAATTTTTGAAGCTTGAAATTGCACCTCATTACTGGTTTGGTTCCCACTTGCTCAGTGGGGCGGCAAGTTTTGTAGTTCAAAACATATTTTAGTTTTTCTTCCCCCCCCTTAAATTTCCTTTTAAAGAAAAAATAAAACATATTCAGAACATTTACAACTTAGAGATATAGCTTCTTGGAATATGTAAACTCTTTAAGTCCTGTTTGGGTTTGTGCCTATGTACCCCAGTGGAAAGATTGGATCTGAAACATCCCTGAGATGTCCCAGCTCCATCTTCTTTCCACGTTTTCTCAAAACTCCCACACACCATCACTTCACCTACTCAGTTCCCCTAGGTTATATTTCTTTGCAATCTAGAATTTCTTTAGGCTTTGGGAGTCAAGTTGAATAGCATGTATTCCCCGCAACTTGGTAGAGCAATTTACAGATTCTGTATGGGCATCTAGTACTTAGCTAAATGAACTCTACCTTTCTCTCCTCTCTCTCCTTTCTCTCTTTCAGCTTGGCAGTGACCTTGGCGGGGGCATTGGAGGAAGTCCGGCAGTAAGTGCCATCGGTTTTTTTCACCATGGGATGCACTGCCCCCTGTTTGATGCCTTTCCTATGCACACGTTCTCAGACCAGCCACTGCTGCTATCTAGCCCTGTACACCAGAACCTCTGTAGCAGTGTATGAAGAGTAGAAAGTAGCGTAGGGTTACTTGGAATCTTTGGGACCATACACCACATGTGGTGTAGGGATCTCTTTAGGGATTGGCGCTCTGGTGTCTACAGAGTTCTTTGTCTTCCTGACATTAAAGGGCTAAAGGAAATGAAACCTCCCATCTTGACGAGAGAATACTCTTTTCTGTCGTCTAGAAAGAGCTTGAGCGTCAGCTGGACTCAGAGTGAGACTCTCCTCGTACGTGAGTTAGGGGGGTGTGAGTATCCATCTCCCCCAGGAGAGTTTCCTACTAGATATTTATGCCTAAATGGGGAAATAAGACTTGCCTGGGCCCAAGTGGAAATGGAACTGCTGTCTAAGTTGGATGCTTCTCCTTCTTTCTATAGAAACAGATTCCCCCTTCATTAGGATACCTATAGGCCTTTTGCACAGAATCATGGAAGCTAAAATTGGAAACAAACATAAAAAACTTTGGATCACTATGTTCCTGATCCTACTGATTACTCTCTTGATAGAACTTCTAAAGAGTGTGTGTATCTTTTCAATGATGAAAAAATAACCATGATGATTTGAAGGACAAAGAATATACGAATTAAACGCCTAAGAATATTGTAATTATGGTGTGTTCTTATTGATTTATCAATACTATTAAAATATATAGCAACATTTTAAGGACTATTAACCAGTTCTTCCTGATCTCCCTGCTCCCCTTCCCTTTTATTCCCTGCAGGTGGGACAGTCCTTCATCCCATCATCAGTGCCTGCAACCTTTGCTCCTTCACCTACTCCTGCTGTGGTCAGCAGTGGTCTGAATGACCTATTTGAACTCTCAACGGGGATAGGCATGGCACCTGGTGGATATGTGGCTCCTAAGGCTGTAAGTAAAACAACACTTTCATAGTGGACAGGACCTGAATTATTTAGCATCTGACATTTGTGTTACTCTCACTGATAATAAATCCAAGGTTGGGGCTCGTTTTCTAGAGGATTTACGAGGAGGATGAAAGGCGGCCTTAAACCTAGCGATAAGAAGCCCCATAGCATCCTTATTAACCATTTGTATAATTAGACTTAAAATTGGAAATACTAAGCATTTAGTATTTGTTCTCTAGTTTAGAAATATTGCCTAGCTTGTCAACACTGAAGTCAGTCTAGTGTAGATCTGATATACAGAGCAACAGCAGGAGGAAAAAGACATAATAGAGAAGTAACATTTTACTTTGCATCCTTTCCACTCTCCTTTTTCCGTTGGTACTGCATATGGATTCTAGAGTGCCATTGCTCAGATCTGGTTTTCATGCATTTTACTACACCTTTTTATAGAGTTTTGATTTAGGTTAGTGTCATTGGTGTCCCTCTAGTCTCAGCCTCACTTGATGTCATGCTCAGATTGAAATTCAAAAGGGGAAGGGGAAACTCCCTGTAAATGAAGCATATTTCGGCCCTTGGGAATAGTGCCTTCCAGGCTAAGCTAGGTTTCTTTTAATTTTGCCTTTCTGAGGGGCAGCACGCCTGGTTGCTTTCTGAATTCTCTGCCTGCTCATCCAGCTCAGTGTGGGGGATCCCTGTTGCAGATAGTAAACCAGTTGTCCTTCGCAGGAGTCTTGTCTTTGTGTACACACCCATTACACAGAGTAACCAGAAATATGATTCAAAACTGAGCTATAGTGTTTTGGCACAACTTAGTAGCTTTGTTGTAAGGTTACTGCATTAGATATTATCCCCACAGACTTTTAATTGATTAAGAGATTATGTAACGTACTTGTTTACTAACATTACAGTAATACCTAGAAATGACAAATTTAAATAATGTAGAAAGATCAGGTAGAAAATTAAGTTTCCCTCTGTCCCCACTTCCCCATAAGTAGCCACTATTAACTTTTTCTGTGTCCTCTCAGAAGAAAAAAAGATCATGCATATACTTGTATGTTTGTATCCTTTAAATACTGTCAGTGGGATATACTGTTTTGCACCTTGTTTTTTCTCTACCACAGTCTTTTGAATGGCTGTATCCACTTTATTGATGTGTACCACAACGTATTTAATCTTTCTCCTGGTGATGGACATTTAGGTTATTCATCTAGTCCTGTCCCCGCCCCCTTTTTTGTTATTATGATGTTACCATGAACATTCTTATTTATGTGTATCATGGTGTATTTTTGTAAGCATATCTAATAGGATAAACTTGGAATGTGCTTGATCATTTAAGCATTTAAAAATAGACATTACAGGGCCTTCCCTGGTGGAGCAGTGGTTGAGAGTCTGCCTGCCAATGCAGGAGACATGGGTTCGTGCCCCAGTCCAGGGGGATCCCACATGCCGTGGAGCCGCTAGGCCCATGAGCCATGGGCTCTGAGCCTGCATGTCCGGAGCCTGTGCTCCGCAGTGGGAGAGGCCACAGCAGTGAGAGGCCCGTGTACCGCAAAAAAAAAAAAAAAAAAAAAAAAAAGACATTACAGGGACTTCCCCGGTGGTCCAGTGGTAAAGAATTCACCTTCCAATGCATGGGTCATAGGTTCGATCCTTGGTTGGGGAACTAAGATCCCATATGCCACCAGGCAACTAATCCCACACACCACAGCTACTGAGCCTGCATGCAACAACTACTGAGCCCGCACACCTGAACTAGAGAGCCCATGTGCCACAAACTACAGAGCCCATGCGCTCTGGAGCCTGTGCTCCACAACGAGAGAGAGAAATCAACACACCACAATGGACAGAAGCCCATGTGCCACAGTGAAGAGCCTGCGCAGCAACAAAAAGATCCTGCTTGCCGCAGCAAAGATCCTGTGTGCTGCAACTAAGACCCAACGCAGACAAAACTAAAACAATAAATTATTTTTTTTAAAAAGACATTACCAACTTACCCTCCAAAAAGGTGACATCAAATTATGTTCTCCAAAACAGAATGTAATAGTGCCAGATTCCTTATATTCTCCTTCACTGAGCATTACTGACTTTTTGAATTTTTGACCCTCTGATAGATGAAAAATAGTATCTTGTACTATTAAATAGTGTCATTTTCTTCTTCCTTTTTTTCCTGTAATGTGGCTGAGTATATTCTCATGTTTACTGGCCACCCACTGACTAATGGGTATTCTGTCTTTAGTCAGGACAGTTCATGAATTCCTGTTGGTTTTTTAATATATGTGAGTGTGTGTCTGTGTCTGTGTCTGTGTAAAGTGGTACACTCCAGGAGTATCACAGATTCTGGGGCCAGAGGTGCGTCACGAATGAATTATATAGAGAAAATAGGCATTCAGATTACTTAAACGACATCTGATATATATATATATATATATATGTATATATACATGTATGTATATATATGTGTGTGTAAACTGGTACACTCCAGGAGTATCACAGATTCTGGGGCCAGAGGTGGGTCACGAATGAATTATATAGAGAAAATAGGCATTCAGATTACTTAAACGACATCTGAATACTTACTATTTCCCAGAGTCTATAACGAGAGTTAAAAATATACATAAGAGGGCTTCCCTGGTGGCGCAGTGGTTGAGAGTCCGCCTGCCGATGCAGGGGACACGGGTTCGTGCCCCGTTCCGGGGGGATCCCACATGCCGTGGAGCCATGGCCTCTGAGCCTGCATGTCCGGAGCCTGTGCTCTGCAGCGGGAGAGGCCACAGCAGTGAGAGGCCCGTGTACCGCAAAAAAAAAAACCAAAACAGACATTACAGGGACTTCCCCCGTGGTCCAGTGGTAAAGAATTCGCCTTCCAATGCAGGGGTCCTAGGTTCGATCCTTGGTTGGGGAACTAAGATCCCATGTGCCACCGGGCATCTAATCCCACGCACCACAGCTACTGAGCCTGCATGCAACAACTACTGAGCCCGTGCACCTCAACTAGAGAGCCCATGTGCCACAAACTACAGAGCCCATGCGCTCTGGAGCCTGTGCTCCACAACGAGAGAGAGAAATCAACACACCACAACTAGACAGAAGCGCATGTGCCACAGTGAAGAGCCCGCGCAGCAACAAAAAGATCCTGCTTGCCGCAACGAAGTTCCTGTGTGCTGCAACTAAGACCCAATGCAGACAAAAATAAAACAATAAATTATTTTTTTAAAATAAGGCATTACCAACTTACCCTCCAAAAAGGTGACATCAAGTTCTCCAAAGCAGAATGTAATAGTGCCAGATTCCTTATATTCTCCTTCACTGAGCATTACTAACTTTTTGAATTTTTGACCCTCTGATAGATGAAAAATAGTATCTTGTACTATTAAATAGTGTCATTTTCTTCTTTTCTTTTTCCTTTTTTTCCTGTAATGTGGTTGAGTATATTCTCATGTTTACTAGCCACCCACTGACTAATGGGTATTCTGTCTTTAGTCAGGACAGTTCATGAATTCCTGTTGGTTTTTTAATATATGTGAGTGTGTGTCTGTGTCTGTGTCTGTGTAAAGTGGTACACTCCAGGAGTATCACAGATTCTGGGGCCAGAGGTGCGTCACGAATGAATTATATAGAGAAAATAGGCATTCAGATTACTTAAACGACATCTGAATACTTAACTATTTCCCAGGGACTGTAACGAGAGTTAAAAATATACATAAGACATGGTCCTTGCCCTTAACAGATTACTGATAAGGAATTTGGTAATGATTTTTAAAAGTCTTCAAATATTGTAAACATGCGATTTTCATTAGATCAGTTTTTTCCCCTTAAGCCTTTTACCAAAGCTACTAACCAAAGAAACCCCATGTTATGCTCATTGGAATTTCTCCTTTCGCCATGGCTACCCATAGACTATTTTGGGGTTTGTTTTTCTTTTTTTGTTTGTTTTTGGCTTTGGTTTTGGGTTGGGATTTTGTTTTGTTTGGTTGGGTTTTTTGGTTTGTTTTTTTATTTTTGGTGAGTTCTTTTTGGTTCTTAAATAGCTGAGAATGATCTCCAAATTCAGCAAATATGACTTTATCCGGAGCCTTTTGCATTTGGCTTGGTATTTATGGTATAAAAATCACCTTAGTTGCCTAAGGAAGTGAAATCTTAATTTCATCTTTATTCAGAAGCATCCTGTCTGGTTTCATTGGGCTTTATACTGTGTTTCAGGTCTGGCTGCCTGCAGTAAAGGCTAAGGGCCTGGAGATTCCAGGAACATTTACTCACCGCCAAGGGCACATCTATATGGAAATGAACTTCACCAACAAAGCTCTGCAGCACATGACAGACTTTGCAATTCAGTTTAACAAGAATAGGTAAGAAATCTGAGTTCCGCAGCTCGATCCTGAGACAGCAGTGTACTTTGTGTCCAACAAGAGAGTGTTCTATTTAGCAGTGGGTAAAAACTCTCGTGTTGTCAGATGTTTGATGTAGAGTGAGTGAAGGCTCTTGCACATCTGTTTCAGCTTCAACACTGGAGGCCCTAGGGAATTTTGCTGGGAAAACTCATCCATATGGAATAAGAAAACTGTGTTTGCCATTATAATCATACCTTTTCTATAATGTTTTGTAAATGAAATCACGTAGTATGGAGTCTTTTGCATTTGGTTTCTTTCACTTAGCATAATGCTTTGAGATGTTTCAGCAGTCTGTTCTGTTTTATTGAGTAGTATTCCATTGATGCTTATACCATGATTTGTTTACACATTCACCAGTTGGTGGAACTGGGGGTTGTTTCCAGTTTTATCTTTTATGACTAAAGCGCCTGTGAATATTCACGTACAGGTCTTTGTGTGGATATATGTTTTCATTTTTCCTGGATAAATACCTAGCAGTGGTATTGCTGGGTCATATGGTAATAAGTGTGAATGTTCCAGCTGTTCCATACTCTTACCCATGCCAGCCATGCTTATACATGTATAGTAGTATTCCATTTTAACTTGAATTTCCCTAATGACTAGTGATACTGAGCATTCTTTTTCATAATCTTATTGACCATTCTTATATCTTCTTTGGTGAAGTATCTGCTCAAATCGTTCCTTTTTCTTTTTTTCTTTTTAATTGATTGTCTTATTATCAAGTAATAAAGTTTTTTATATATTCTGGATACAAGTCCTTTGTCAGATATGTCTTGCAAATATTTTCTCCCAATCTGTGGCTTGCCTTATTTTCTTAACAGTGTTTTTCAAAGAACAAGTTTTTTATTTTTTGTTTTATTTATTTATTTTTTTAAGGGAGATTGCAATTGACACATATACACTGTTTTTTTTTTTTTTTTTTTGGCTGTGTGGGGTCTTCGTTGCTGCGTGCCGGCTTTCTCTAGTTGCCATGAGCAGAGGCTACTACTCTTCGTTAAGGTGTGCGGGCTTCTCATTGCAGTGGCTTCTCTTGTCACGGAGCATGGGCTCTAGGAGTGCGGGTTTCAGTAGTTGTGGCATGTGGGCTCAGTAGTTGTGGCTCTCAGGCTCTAGAGCGCAGGCTCAGTATCTCACGCTCTAGAGCGCAGGCTCAGTAGTTGTGGCTCACGGGCTTAGTTGCTCTGCAGCATGTGGGATCTTCCTGGACCAGGGATTGAACCTGTGTCCCCTGCATTGGCAGGAGGATTCTTAACCACTGTGCCACCAGGGAAGCCCAAGTTTTTTATTAAATAAAGTTTACTTTACAATTTTTTTCTTTTAATGTCTTTTGCTTTTTGTGTTCTATTTAACAAATCTTTGCCTGACCCACAGTTACAATTTTTTTTAATGTTTCTAATAGAAGTGTGAATAGATTTAGCTCCTACCTTTACCTTTTAGAATTCATTTTGAGGTACTTTTGGTGAGATAATATGTGTAAAGTAAGAGTCAAAGTAAACTTTTTTTCCGTAGTAAGTCTTGAAGTCAGATAATATAAACCTTCCTCCTATGTATGTTCTTTTTCAAAAATTGTTTTGGCAATTCTAGGTCTTTTGCCTGCTGGAATTTTGCTTGAGAGTGCAGTGAATGTGCAGATCAGTTTGAGGAAGAATTGGCATCAAACAATATTGAGTCTTCTAATCCGTTAGCATAGCATATCTCCCCATTTATCTAGGTCATCTTTAACTTCTCTCTGCAGTGTTTTATAATTTTTCGTGTACAGGTCCTGTACATCTTTTGTCACATTTAAGTGCTTTATAGTTTTGATGTTATAGTAAGAAGCATATTTTAGTTTTTGGTTGTTGCTAGTATATAGAAATACAACTGATTTTTGTACATTGAACTTGTATCTTGAAACTTCATTAAACTTACTTATTAGTTCTAGTAGCCTTTTTTTTAGATTCCTTATGGTTTTCCACATAGATAAATAATGAGAGCAAGATCAAAAGGGCAAAAGGGTTTTCTGACCCATAAATGTTGATACCAAAATGAGTGATGTGTCTACTCAAAATCATTTCTTTATTGCATTTGGGATTCTAAAGTATAGTTTATCTACAAAAAGGCAAATGTTTCTTCTGCTAGTCTGTGACTCTTGAAATTGATACTACCTATATAAACTCAATAATTATTTTATAAATATTAAAATCCCATCTTCCCTCCTGAGGCTCATTAGAACATAAATCATTATAAATTTATATCATTAAATTGTTTATTTGTTATACCTATGGGCCTACTTTTCCCTTTCTGCTCCATCTTTTTAAAATTGTATTCTTATGTTTCTGAGACATAAGACATGTCTGTCTTCCCTCATATATTTTTGGGTTTTTTTGTAACTTCAGACTCAGGCTTTTTCCATCTCTTTACTATTCTTGTATTATTATTAGGCAGGCTTCTCTGAGAAGTCAAACTGGTGGGTACTCACTGCCTGCCTTAGGCGAAGAAAGTGGCCAGATTTGAGTCTACAACTTATCCTTTGGGGTGTTGTTTGGAATGTTTAAGCCAATCAACTCTGCTTTACTTAGACTGGCTCTTTCCCAATGATTGTATCCTGTGTGAGTAAGTAAAGAAGAAAGAAAATGAGAGTTACCAGTAAATCACCCTCTGGTCTGATGAGGCAGGTTATCAAGCAAGTGAAATAATATCATTATACTTTACAGGGTGGGTATTCTTAAGTGTTCTTTCTCCCAAAGATTATCTGAAGGAAGATGTATAAGAAAAAGATGCTTATCAAACCTGTCCCTCTAGTGGCATGATAAACATAAGAAACTTTCAGAATCAGAGCATTAGCAAACCATTTCTGTGCTTATGAATGTTTTCTCCTTCCTCAGATCTTCTTAATGGAAGAAAGAGGTTATGTTGTAACTAATGTTACAGCAAATTAGAATTGGGCACTTTAGTGCCTGCTATTCCTTACGTTTCCTTCAAATGGAGTAAAAAGCCATTGAAACCTAAAGACGTGACTAAATCCTGCCTCCTGATTAACCTCTGGGATTTCTTCATCCTCTCTCCTAGCTTTGGTGTCATCCCCAGCACTCCTCTGGCCATCCATACACCACTGATGCCAAACCAGAGCATTGATGTCTCCCTGCCTCTCAACACCTTGGGCCCAGTCATGAAGATGGAGCCTCTGAACAACCTGCAGGTTAGACTTTTACTTCACTCAGGGGGTGCAGGTTTATGTCTTGCCAATGTTATCTGTAAAGCAACCCCTCTCTTCCTTATATTAGATTTGGTCATGGAATAGGGTTTGAAATAAATCTGTGGAGAAGACTTTTATTTTTCATTAAAAATACACACAGAAGTCACTCATTGACACAAAGTTATTTTCTTTTTACTCAACAAACAAACATTTCAAGGTGTTATGTACAAACTTTTTTTTTTCTTAAGACTTTCATAGGGAATTTGAATGTCACAAGAATAGATTTCAGTAGAGCTGTGTGGAGGTCATTTTGAACACACAGCCATAAATAGTTGGGTTATCTGTATTTAAATATAATAAGTATGTGGTAAATGTAGCAGCATATTGGAGGAGCTCAGAACTTTATGAAATTTATAAGAGCCTCTCCATCTTGACAATATTGAATTTTTAGAATGCTTAAGGTCCTAGCTTAGAGTATCGTTTCGTTTTCACCACTTTGAATTTCTCTTTGAAATATAAGCGTTCTGGGGTTCAAGCAACATGAAGGCAGAGTAGTAAGCATGTAAGCTGAAGCTGTAGCAACCCTCAAGGGATAAAACACAGATATCAGCCCGAGAAGTTGAGGGTTTTAATGCTCACAAGGACAGAAGAGACCACCTTGGGCTGACCTGAGATGGGGAACTGTAACTGATCCCTGCACAAAGCTGAGACCCTGGAAGGGCAAGCAAGTCCCTCAGTGAAAGGGGAGCTAGAAAAAGATTTCCACAGGGGCGAGTGATGAGAGAGTTCTCTTTGACCTGGGTTCTGGGCGACCTCTTGTGAGAAATCCAGGGCCCGAATTTATACTGTGTACGTGAAGAATTCTCCAAACCAGTAAATTAATGTAAAATTGGACCAGAACTGGTGAAACCCAGGGTACCTGGCAGATGCAAATGCAGAACAGCCTTTATGCAATGGTTTTAAACTTTAAGGCCATCAGGACTCCCATCTGAGATGAAAATCTCTACTGAAAGTCAGCTCACAGTTTAACCAAAAAAAAAACAAGAGGGAAAGATGCACTGTGACTGACAGTCAGAAGATGCAACAAAGAGGATTGCTATCCCCTTCTATCGAGAACTTGAAATGATAGAATAGTATGAATGAGACTATAAAATATGTTTTAAATGATGAGCAAAAAATTTCAACCTTCCACTTTCCAATCAAGACAGGTGGGATCCCATTGCTCAATCTCCTGGAAATACCAGTGTGGGATACTAGTACTTATGGTGAGACATCAACAATAAAATTACTTAGAGTTGAAAGTAACATTCTCCAATAGTTTAAGTACCAGTGCACCAAGCCTGCTTGCCAGTTGACTAACTACCTTGCTGCCCCAGCAGTTGACTGCTTCTTTCTCAGCAAAGGGTGTAATGATTTAGAGTGACAATGAGTGAGTCACAATATAACTTGGCTCAGTCTAGAAGAACAAAACAAGGATTTCTGTGCAGAAGGAATTGGCTCTGTTGCTATAATGAGACTAATGTGTTAAGGGGCTTTTCCAGCACAGAATCCTAAAAGAAACTAACTCAAATTTACATCTCCTCTCTTTTCATTGAAATCTAACCTCCTGTTGGCCCACAGAGCCTCAAGCCAAATATTTGAGGACAGTCAGCATGGGTGTGAGAATGCTTTACTTTAGAATTAGGAAAGGGAATTTGGGTCACAGAAATGAGGGCAAATTTCCTACTCTTAAAACCAAAAGGAAACAGTAAATAAATGTCAGTTTACTTCCCTATTTGCATTTCCATTTCACATTCAGTGAAATTAACATCCCAAATACAAACCCTCTTAAAAGAAATTGAATCTTAGTCCAAACCCCTCCCTCAAAAGTATTGTTATGATATTAGGACTAGCAAGTTTTCATTTTCACAAACGTGACATTATAAAAAACAATCTTAAAAATTTTTCTATCTAAGCAGAATGTAATAAAGCAGTTTCCATCTGTAGTCAACTATTGATTCTCCATGTTTTCCCCATGGATTCTTTTCTTGCAGGGATGTCATAATAATGGCTATTTTCTCATTAATTGGTATTGCCCAATGGAGAAGATAAGCAAAAACTTGAAAAGAGGTGAAGTTTTTTTTCTCCCGCTATGAGCAGCTCTATTTAATGTCTGCTAGTGCAAGGTGAAACTAATGACTAGCTTAAAGTGGTGGGCTACTTTAGATTTCAGCTTCCATTCTGCTCTTGTCCTAGTATGAACAAAAAGAATTAGATCTTAACTTCGACAGGCGTAGACCATAGAGATCCAGATAAAGGCAGGTAAAGATTGATTGGCATTTAAATGTTATGCAAACATAATGTTTAAATTCAAGAGCTCATGCAGGAAAAATTAGTACTTTTCTAGTACTGCAGACCATAAAATCAGGAAAGAAGAAATGGAGGTTTAGGAAATGAAATTTTGAAAGCAGTGTGAGTTTTAGCTATTTTGGCTAATTTGATATCAACATAGGACAGATAAATCAAACCTAGTCGCCAAAACTGTAATGTAACATTTAGTACAAAAACTTTTCATTAAAAACATTGTCAAAAAAAAAAAAAAAAATTGTCAAACTACTTATTGGCTTATAGTCTTTTTGAAACATTATTGAAAGACACTGTTCCCTTTTAAAATGTAAAATAAGTTATACCTTAGATACCTACTAGAAATTTGAACCTAGAAAATTTTTTCAGCTGTACTAATAATGTTGGTTGTAAAAGCCTTTGTGAATTCAACTTAACAGTATTACACAAAGTAAAGCTTAACTTGCCCCCGTTGGGAGCTTCTCTTGAATTTATTTATATCATATAATTATATTCCTTAAAAAGAAAAGAGAATTGATCCCCTCTATTTAAATAAAACAAAAACCTTAACAAATGTCTAAATGAATTTTCTCTGAGTTTTCTCTGCCTTTGATATCCTTGTTTTTCATTTCATCTGTGTCATTTGCTTAGGAACATTTTCCCAATATACTCCTTCAAACTTGATACCTGGCAGCTGACTGCTTCTTCAAGTCAGTGTCTGCAAAAAGACAGTAGAACAATGATATAACACGTGTTCATCCCAATCTTTGTATAGATGCTGTAGTGTTCTCACAGCTGCTTGGCCTCCTTTTTCACCAGGCTGTAAACTCTTGTGAGAACATGGATAGCACCGTTCTTTCAAATATTAATTTTATCGGGATAATAAAAATACAACTTAGAGTCAACTAGTTCTGTAGTTAGCTAAGAAAAACCCAGTCCCCAGCCTTCTGTCACCACTTATGGCCGTCATCTACATACGTATTTCCAATCCTCCTGTTTTCCTGATAGAGCTGTCTTAGAATTTGCTTTAATCAGTGTTCATTGTTTATGTTGTTATGATTATATATACTCCTCATAGCTGAGCTATATAGTGTGATTATTTTTTTCTCCATAAAATTTTTTATAAGTAATTAGATATTTACACATGAATACCTGTCTTTTTGTTTAATTTTTTTTTTTTTTAATGAGATCAGCTTATGGATTATAGTATGGGACAGACTGGGAAGGTGCCAGGACCTATAGTGATGAGCTTCCCAGGAATAGACCAACAAACAGACAGGAGTAGCCCAGACAGACAGACAGAAGGACAGGGAAACAAAGCCAAATGGGTAAGAGGCCTAGGCCCAGCCTCAGCAGCTGTGTCTGGCCTCCAGATCCAGCTCTGCCCTGGGGACCTGGGGGATGAGCACAGCTGGCAGGGGCCTCAGTTCTTGTAGGGCCCCCTCTCCTCACTCCCTCCTACCCTCACCAGCAGGCTGGGACCTTTAACGGGTGTTGTTTCTGGGGCTAGGGAATGGTTGGTCTGGAGTCAGGGGGCAGAGGGTCAAGGCTCTTGGAGGCTCCCTGGGGAGGTGGAGGCCTGGGTAGTATGGGGATAGCAGCAGCACTGGGGGGAATCTGATCAGGCAACAGGCGCCTGGGGTGGGGCACCGCTCAGCAGGGCCCCTATATCTAGGGCAGGCCCCCCACCCTGCCCACCACACCAACATTGTGCAATAAATAAAGTTTCAAGTAGTAAGTCAGTGTCAGGTAGGAGATCTGGGGGCTGGCAGACAGGCAGGGGCTTGAGAGAGGCCCCAGTCGGCCCACCAAGTGTTCTCAGTGGGCTCCAGCTATATCAAGTCTGTCTGTGTGCACTGGAGTAGGGAAGTAAGTCAGTGTCAGGTAGGAGATCTGGGGGCTGGCAGACAGGCAGGGGCTTGAGAGAGGCCCCAGTCGGCCCACCAAGTGTTCTCAGTGGGCTCCAGCTATATCAAGTCTGTCTGTGTGCACTGGAGTAGGGACCTGGGCCCTGTGTCCACGTAGGGGCTCAGCCCCTCAGACCAGTGCCAAAGCCTGCTCAGTGGGGCAGAAGCAGGGCAGCATGGTGCCTACAGCATCCACAATGGCTGCCAGGTGCTCGTCCTGTGCCTGGGGCCCACAGAACTGCCTGAAGTCTGCCAGGCGCAGCAAGTACTCAAGGCTGTGGCCAGAGAAGCCTCGGCGGGCCAGGATCTGCGTAGCGATGGCCTCCTCAGGCGCAGGGCCCAGGTAACCAGGGTTTTGTGGGGTGGCCACGTAGGCCAGTGCCTTGAGTGGTTGGTCAGGGGCATCTTGAGGGCAGAAGGTGACCTCCTTGGTATCATAGCTACCGAGCACTGCCTCCCACACGTTCAAGTACTTCAGGGCCTCATTGACCTG
Organism: Lipotes vexillifer; assembly: GCF_000442215.2. Lineage (NCBI taxonomy): Eukaryota > Metazoa > Chordata > Mammalia > Artiodactyla > Lipotidae > Lipotes > Lipotes vexillifer. The sequence continues at coordinate 26,088 of NW_006771619.1, forward strand.
CTCACCTTGCACCTGGTACGCCACACCCCAAGTGCAGCCCTCACGATCTTCAGGGAGGGTCACCACACGACCCGGCATCTTGTCGCTGCCCCGATGGAAGGTGTCTCCCTGTCAGAGGCAGCCGCTGTAGCGGTGCATGAAGCCCACATGGCTGTCGCTGTAGGCAAAGTCAGGCCTCCACACCAGGGAGCCGTACCCGGAAATCCACAGCGCTTGGCGGCCGCCGTCGTCCTGGGGGTTAGGGTGTTCTGGGCTGCCAACTCCTGCTTCATGGTGCCGGCCACAGGACGGGCCCAGGCCGCCTCCAGGGCTGGTCTCCGGTGCGGGCACGGCAGGACCGACAGACGTACCCACCTGGCCTGGCACTGCTTGGCCGCTCCTGTTTGTTTAATTTTTTGTGTTAACTGTAATTCATTCCCAAATTGCAGTGAGATCAGACCCTTCAAGATAGTCTTAATCGGTTTCACTTTCTTATAGTCTCCTTTTGGAGTCTTTTGACTGTGTCAGTCTGAACTGACTTCCTTCAACACCTGGAACTGTCATCCTGGGATCTCCCTTCATAATAGCCCTGGGGATTCATTCCCTTCGCCTGTCTGGTATGTTGGGTCTCCTATTGTATTTTTCTTTCCTTGGTTTACTCCTTCATTTTGATGAAAAACATCCTCTAGTAGCTTCCTAAGAATAAGTATGTAGAGAATAAAGTTTTTGAGACTTCACATGTTTTAAAATGTCTTTTTTATCTTCACACTTGTCTGATGGTTTCTGTATATCATTCTAGGTTAGGAAAATAATTTGCTTCCTAGTCTGAAGCCATTCTGATTGTTGATCCTTTTCTGTGCCGTGTTCTTTCTCAGTGAAAGCTTGTACGATCCTTTCTTTATCCTCCATGTTCTGAAATTTCACAGTGATGTGCCTTGGTGTGTGTGTCTCTTTTCACCCATTTTACTAGGTACTTTTTGGGCTCTTTCAATGTAGAAACTTGTATCCTTCAGTTCTGGGAGTTTTTCTTTTTTATAGATGTCCCTCCATTTTCTCTGTCTCTCTTATTGGAAGTCTTGCTATTTGAATGTTGACCCTCCTGGACCGATCTCCCTTTTTTTGGTCCAATTTTCCATCTCTTTCTCCTTTTGCTCTACTTTCTAATTAGAAACATTTTATGAAAAATTTTTAACTCTACAAAAGTAAACAACATAGTGTAATGAGTCCCTGTGTGCCCATCATCTAGCTTCAATAATTATCAACCCATAGTTAATATTGTTTCATCTATACCCCTGTCCACAGCATATTGTTTTGATGTGAATCTTAGACATTTATATCATTTCATCTGTAAATATTTCAATATATATGTTTAAAACAGATGGTGTCTTATTAAAAACATAACCACAAAACTATGTGCACATTAAAAAATTAACAAGAATTCGTTAACATCAAATATCTAGTCAGTTCTCAAGTTTTTAATTATCTCCGTATCTTAAACTTTTTGTTTGTTTTTATTATTACTGTTTGTTTGAATCAGTAAAGTGCACATATTATGATGGGTTGATATCTCATAAGGCTTCTTAGCTACACTGTTCAGTATGATAGCCACTAGCCACTTATAGCTATATAAATTGAAATTAATTAAAATAAAATAAAATAAAAATTCATTTTCTCAGTTGCATCAGCCACATTTCAAATGTTCACATGGCTGGTGGTTACTAGATTGGGCAGTGCAGAAGTAGAACATTTCCATCATTACAGAAAGTTCTGTTGGACAGTGCTGATCTATGGGCACCCTCTCTTTTTCTTTTATGTTTGGTTTTCAGCAGCTTGACTGTTAATGTACCTAGGTGTTTTCATTGTATTTGTCTGGCTTTCAGCAGCTTGACTGTTATGTACCTAGGTGTTTTCATTGTATTTATCTGGCTTCGGGTTCACTGAGCTTGGATCTGTAAATTGATAGTTTCTCCCAAATTTGGGAAATTTTTTTCCCCATTATTTCTTTAAATTTTTTTCTGCCTCAGCATCTCTATTCCTTCCTTTCAGACCTCCACTTACACATATGTGTAACCACTCAATATTGTCCCTCAGATCACTAAGGGTGGTTTTTAGTTGTTATTGTTTTCTTCCTTTCTGTTCTTCAGATGGGGTGATTCCTGTTGATCTGTCTTCAAGTATACAGACTCTCCTTTTATAGGCTACAGTGTTCTGTTACATCCATTCAGTATAACTTTCATTTCAGATATTGTACTTTTCAGGACTTCCCTGGCAGTCCAGTGGTTAAGACTCTGCACTTCCACTGCAGGGGGCACAGGTTAAGGCCCTGGTCTGGGAACTAAGATCCCACAGGCTGCATGGCATGGCAAAAAAAAAATACAAACAACAACAGATACTGTACTTTTCAGTTCTAGGACTTCCATTTGGTTCTTTGCTAAAATTCCCCATCTGTTCACTCAGGAGTGCAACTGAAGAACCCTGTTTCACAGCCTACTCTTCCTTTATTCAACTTCCACCCTTTGGCCATCCCTTGGGCCTACGGATATGCTTACTGACCCTCAGGAAAAGTGACCAGTAGAAGTATTTCAAGAAGGCCCTGGAAACAGTGTTAGGGCTTTTTAGCCAGGAAATTCTATGTGTTCTACCTGGGCATGTCTCTTTGGCCGTGTGGATTCTTCTATACAGGGGTTCCGAGGAGGCCAGAGGAAGATCAGAGTATGGCCCTCTAAACCATGAGGGCCAGGTTAGGAGCTCCAGTTACCCATCACCGAGGGTAGCTGGAATCCTCTATGTCAGTACTTTCATGTCTTTCTTTAGGGGCTGGCTTAATTTTTCAAATAATTATCCTTGCCTCTCCTGTCTAGAATATAAAGAGTTTCTACCAGCCTCCTGGGAGCTAAATTGGGAAAGAGGGCTGGAGAGTCTCAGCATTCAGTATATGAATAAATCCACTTCCTTCACCACCCCTCAGCCATGCCTGGCATCCCCTTCAAAGTGCCATCTATCTTACTATTTTATTTATTTTATTTTTTATATATTTATTTATTTTTGGCTGCATTGGGTCTTCGTTGCTGCGCACAGGCTTTCTTTAGTTGTGGCAAGCGGGGCTACTCTTTGTTGGAGTGCACGGGCTTCTCATTGCAGTGGCTTCTCTTGTTGTGGAGCACAGGCTCTAGGCGCACAGGCTTCAGTAGTTGTGGCACGTGGGCTTAGCAGTTGTGGCGCACAGGCTTAGTTGCTTCACGGCATGTGGGATCTTCCCGGACCAGGGCTCAAACCCATGTCCCCTGCATTGGCAGGCGGATTCTTAACCACTGCGCCACCAGGGAAGTCCCAAAGTGCCATCTATCTTATTTTCTCTGAAAGAATCAATCTTTCAGTTTTATTCAGGGGCTGAGGGGCTGAGGTAGCTTAGAATGGTGGGGGGATCTAGGGCTGTAACAGTTTCTTGATCCTCTTTCTTTTAACATTCCCTCTCCCCATTTCCCCTCCATACAGTTCCAGAGGCGCTACCAGTCCTGAGCCTTTGAGAATTCTGTGGTATTTTTGCTAACACCATTTGTTTCACAGTTACCAAGGTTTTGTTGCAGTTGTATTTTCTCTTCCCTGTCTTTATGAATTTATACCGTTAAATTTTTTCCCTTTAATTATGGCAGAATTTCTTCCAAGAGAAAGAAAATTTAAATGTGATTTTCAGTCTACTATCTTTACCTGAAAGCCTGATGGCACCTTCATAAAAATTCTTCTTTCCTTCTATACTACTTTATGGTTAGAGGTTAACCTATGGATAAAGAATTGGTCCTTTAGTGTATATGGTTTTTATTATCTATCTTTGTATCCCCTTTATACCCCACAAAAGTGTTGTTTAATAAGAGGATGGATATTAATTAGGGAAAAGCCATAATGTCTTGGTTTTTTCTTTGAATGTCTCTTCTAAAACAAGGCAGTATTCATCAACTGTGTTCATTTAACCTTTGAATGATTAGGGCAGGAAGTGCTGAGGATGCTAGCTGCAAAGGACACAGTCTTACAATCCCATTTATTCATATCTCTAAGATCTTCGTCAGCCAAAAGGGTTTTTTTGTTTGTTTTGTTTGGCTGCATCAGGTCTTAGTTGCAGCACCCGGGCGCTAGAGTGCGGGCTTCGTTGCCCCACAGCATGTGGGATCTTAGTTCCCTGACCAGGGATCAAACCCGCATCCCCTGCATTGGAAGGCGGATTCTTAACCACTGGACCATCAGGGAAGTCCCCAAAAGTTGTTTTTTTTTGCCAGTGTATGGCCCTGAGAAAAGTGTGTCCCTTGCTACTCCTATATTGCAGTCCCAGCCTGTGAGACAATCAGTTGCAGGTGGTGCCTGTCCCTAATTTTTCATGTCTTACATATGTCTGTTCACACTCAGAAAGCCCACAGCTGTAGCTATTGTACCAGAAAAACTGGTAAATGCTTCCAAACGGAAGACCTTTTCAGCAGCTTCCATCAAAGGAAGCAAACCAGCTTGGCATTTACTGACTTTTCTTGACTGTTGTACAAGCCAAACAACCTCAGTATTAAAGCCTCCTTTGGTCTTCCGGGATCCACAGTTGAAGACTGTGCACTCTGATTGCTTTTATGGAACCACATGCTGCTTGAATAGACGTTGAGTCCTTGAAGTGGTGGATCTTAGGAGAACTATAAGAGATTCCCAGGTCACAAATAGATCCAATGCTGAAAATAACCCCTGTAGACAGGACAGAATCTGAAATATTCCATTAGCAGTATGTAGGTAATGGTTATGAAAGATCTTGGTTATGAAAGATGAAAATATTTTACCACCAAAGAAAAAACAGTTTTTTCTGATTGCTGCTTCAAATTTGATACATGTTTCAAGTCACATCAGGACTATAAATGTTTCTTTTAATCTCATCTGAGAAATAGGGTATCTTATATACTAGATGTTCCTTTTTCACTAGGTTGGCCTTAGTAAGAACCCTCTTTATCCTTTTTGTCTGGATAATCAAGATTCTGCTAGACAGTATCTTTTGTCTTTCTATAACTGCAACTCAACTACTGGCTTCTGGGACTCTCTTTTAGGATATGTTTGTTTTTTAATTTTTATTTATTTATTTATTTTGGCTGCGTTGGGTCTTGGTTGCTGCGCGTGGGCTGTCTCTAGTTGTGGTGAGCGGGGGCTACTCTTCGTTGTAATGCACAGGTTTCTCCTTGCGGTGGCTTCTCTTTGTTGTGGAGCATGGGCTCTAGGTGCACGGGCTTCAGTAGTTGCAGCATGCAGACTCAGTAGTTGTGGCCTGCAGGCTCTAGAGCACAGGCTCAGTAGTTGTGGCACACGAGCTTAGTTGCTCCTCAGCCTGTGACATCTTCCTGGACCAGGGATTGAACCTGTGTCCCCTGCATTGGCAGGCGGATTGTTTTTCACTGCGCCAGCAGGGAATTCCCAGGAATATGTTTGTTAATTGCGACGGCCCTGCTTGAATAACCACACAGAAGCAGTAGATAAGAATTCTGTATTCTAAGGGACTTCCCTGGCAGTCCAGTGGTTAAGACTCTGTGCTTTCACTGCAGGGGGTGCGGGTTCGATCCCTGGTTGGGGAACTAAGATCCCACATATGGCGTGGCCAAAAATAATCTGCCGTCAGTGGTAGGAGACAGTTGTTCCTGAAACCCAGAATTCAGTTCGTAAAACACCCAAGCTTGGGAGCTAGTCCCTCATTGAAAAGAGCCTGTGAGCTAAGGTTACTCAAGTAACAGAAGCCCATGCTGAGAATCTTGAGCAAATGGTAATAAATTTCACAAAGTAGTTCTACAGGGTAATAGAAGTGATTTGTGCATTTTCATCTATTAAAATCTCAGCCATCTTTATATCATGATAGTAAGTCAGGAGGTGATGATGAAAAATGGAATTAGTTTTGTATTTCTGGTTTGATAAATGATTGGAAAATAGATTGAATCATGTGATCTTTTTTGCAATAGGGGACTTTAAATTCTGAATAAAAAGTCGGTACTTGTTTCTAGCACTTATGTTCTCATTATGGCTAATAATTTTTACGCAAAGCCTTAGGGTGTATTACAGGTTGGAATTAAAGGAAACACCCTGGGATTTTCATAAGCTGGATTGAAGCCCACTTGAGAGCCATATCTTGCCCTCATTCATGTTGTTCTCTTTATATTGCTATTTTGCTATGGTGTCATGTTCAGTGAGATAGGAAAAGAATTTCTGTTATTCACAATTTTTTAATATAGAGGTTATACATAGATTTCATGGTATTGAGGTTCATACATGTTGAAAATAAAACTTGAGAAAAGCTTTGAGCTGTATGAGTGTGCAGACAGAAAGAATGTAAAATCTCCTGGTTGTAAGGATGACCTTTAATATTGTCTGTTTCAAACCCTATTTCTGATGGAATTTGCCTTGTATTAGCTGTGATTGGAGCCTCAGCATCTACATGAATACTACCAGTGATTTACTACCCTAAAATGGCCCATTCCATCTTCCTAAAACTCTCTTAGGAAGTTATTTATATTGAACTAAAATTTGTCTTTCTTTAAATTCTATCTGTAGATCCTAATTCTACAGTTTGGGGGTTTATAGAACAAGTTTCTCTCTGAATCAAGGTTCATAGGGGCCTGAAAATCAGTCAGGTGGGCCTATAATGAAAATATACTCGGTCTGAATTCATTTTCCCTTTTATTCCACTTCAGGAAGGCCTAAATTTATGGAAGGACATATGTTTGTGTGTTCTGCAAGTAGATATCAGTTTTATTGTTCTAATTAAAAAAAAAAAAAAAAACGGTTAGAGACGGAGACACTGGGCTTCCCTGGTGGTGCAGTGGTTAAGAATCCGCCTGCCCGTGCAGGGGACATGGGTTCGAGCCCTGGTCCAGGAAGATCCCACATGCCGCGGAGCAACTAAGCCCGTGAGCCACAGCAACTGAGCCTGTGCTCTAGAGCCCGTGAACCACAACTACTGAGCCCACGAGCCACAACTGCTGAAGCGTGCGTGCCTAGAGCACGTGCTCCACAACAAGAGAAGCCACCGCAATAGGCCTGCACGCTGCAACGAAGAGTAGCCCCCGCTCACCGCAACTAGAGAAAGCCTGTGTGCAGCAACAAAGACCCAATGCAGCCTAAATAAATAAATAAATAGTATAATATTTTTTAAATAAAGAAAGGAAGAAAGAAGTGGAGACACTGGTAAATGTACTTAGACTCAGTTACAGTTTGGAGACAAAGGAAAACGTTATTTAATTATTTTTGAAAAGTGTGTAAATGAATGGTGGTCCTTAGCTTAGTGGCAACAATCCTTTCCAGGAGCCATTGAAGGAGATGGAAGGCAGATACTCCAACTATGAAAGCACCAAACTTCTCAATTCCATAGCTCATGCTGTGCTTCTGACAATAGTTTCTGCCCCTTCTGTATATGACCTGATTCCCCAGTAAAACTGCCCAGAGATAGCATCTGTGCACAGTGGGCTACCCATGTACCCAGTCATCTTGACAGCCACCTGTGCCTGCCTTTTTGTCCATGTTGAGGTTAAATAATATAGTGGGCAGTACATAGGCACACCTGTGAACCCTCTTGATTTCTAACTTGCTATGAACTAATCTGTGTGTTTACCACCTAGAACCTAGATTAGATTCTAGATCAGTTTCACCTCAGGATTTTAAAATGAATAATATTCATTCACTCTCATTACTGAAGTCTGTTCTTCTGTTGAGTTTTTACTGGGTCTTCAGTCCCATGATATACCAGACTGGGGTGTGCAATAGCTGATAACTTTAACTGATAGTTTATTAGTCCTGCCTTCACCATTTTGTGATTCAGTACTGTATGTACGAAATGTATTTTAAAGTTTAACAGTAAGCCCTGCATAGCAAATAGTTCATGCTGTTGATGTATTCTGTGTACTCGTATTCTGTGTATTCATAGTATTCTATGGTGCAACAGCTGCAACCAAGGGCACGTCACCCAGTCCTAGCAAGGTACACAGATCTGTCACTAAAGGGAAAAAGAAAGATCTTGCCTTTAGGGTGAGAGCCTATGTAGGTTGGGCAGAACCTGTTTAAGGTAAGACCTTGGGTTTGGGGAACTTATCTGTCTGTCAGGCTGAAAGGCCTGTGAAAATATTGCTGGCTCTTTCTGCACAGAGTAATTCTGTGGTAGGCTGCTGGAGGAGGAGAGCGTTAGGGGCTTGTGATTCATTTGGTTACAGCATTTGGTTACTTACGGGTAGTAACCAGATTGGTCAGTATAGCACGGCAGGCGGGTTTTGTATTGACAGAAAGAGATCAAGTACGCTTTTCGCTGTAAGTTTCTGATTTATGTTGCCTAACATGTAAAACTTGGAGGAAGCTGCCTGGAGCAGGAACGGATGCAGTATATCTTAGCATTATTTTCCCTTGACCCTGTGTTCCTTGTGAGGCACACAGCTGCCAGTGACCCTCTCTACCTAGGTATGGTCCTATCAGAGTTGTGGCAGTTGCTTAATTCTTGCTGTACCACTGCCCTGTTACACATGGGTTTACATCGCCAGCGTGGAACGACTTGCATTGGTATTTTTTCTAAGCGGAAAAGCCCAAGTCCTAACAGTGGTCTACAAGTCCCTGTGTGATCTAGCCGCGCCTTCCACCTCCCCCTTACCTCACTGACTTCATCTCCTTCTCGTCCCCTCACTCCACTGCAGCCACACTGGCTTCCTCGTGGATCCTCAAACAGGTATGCTGCCCCCTCAGGGCCTTTGAATTGGCTGTTTCCCATGTCTGGAATGTTCTTTCTCCCAGTTGCCATATCTGCATGGCTCATTGCCTCCTTCAGGGTTTTGCTAAAGTAGGACCTTTTTGATAAGGCCGCCTCACTCTACTTCCAGTATTCTTGATCCCCTTTACCCTTACTCTCCCCCAGAGCACTTATCCATTTTAAATACTGTTTATTGTACTTACTCTCCTGCCCCCCCCCGCCCCCCGCTCCCGTCACTGGACCGAAAACTCCAAAAAGGCAACAGTTTTTGTCTTAGTTTTTTTTCTGCACTGATTTATCTCCTAGTTCCTGGAACAATACCTGGCACACAATAGGTGCTTAATAAATATTTGTTGTTGAATGACCCTTTTTGCTTTCATTTAAGAAAGTGTTTACAAATATCAGGTACATCTGGTTCTTGACCAAACTCAGCAAGGGCATCTCCTCATCTTAGCAAACAGGGTATCCCTAAACACTCTGCCAGTTGTTTCTTAGTGGCCTTGCAGTCTACCCCCTGCCCCTGTTTCAATACCCTTTTACCTGGGTGGGTCTGGTCCTGATCCCGAGTTTAATCTGAGGACCTACAGTCGCAGATTCATTTTCTCTCAAATGGGCAGAACAAACAGAAGCTGCTGCTTCCATTACTCTGTTCATTGATATTTGAAAAGGCAAGATCACAACATGTTAATGGACCCTATTTCCAAGGCTGGCGATAATTAGGAAAATAGAACATGTGACTATTCTAACGTTTGGGGAACTTTTTCTGTTACTAACCTATGTCTGTGTGCCACTTCAAAATAAAAGCAAATTGTCACCACACAACTATTAAGCCATTATCCTAATTCCCTCCAACTATTTTGTATCATATTCTCAGAGTAAATTTGGAAGCTTAAGGATGCTCTGTGTGTGTCTTGGAGCCCCAGGGAAAACCAGAATCATTTAGCTGTCTGACAGGAAATGGAGCCAGAGCAAGCCCCTTTTTCTATGAGACCAGAAAGAAGCCTGACTTTTTTCTAATTCTGATGGATATGAAGTGATGAGAAGGCAAGCTTTAAAAGGAAGGGCAAAAGGGTTTGCCTTCTGCCAGTAGATGATCATTGTATCTTGTCGCTCAGTTCTTTGCTTTCAGAAAACAGTTTTTCCAAATAATACTCAAAACAGTCTAACTTTTGCCTTTAAAAGGGAAAAAAATATATTTTTATTTAAAAAGGTAATGGTCTAGCACGTCCCAGTTCCAGGTTTTTCCACCCTTCCTATCAGAAGAGTTTGCTTTGGTGGGAATGGGTGTGATTGTTCATAAGTTCAGAGGTAAGCAGTAAAAAGAGTGGGACTCCTAAACTGAAATTCACTCTGGGGTGAGGTGTCACAATGCTGGCACTGGAGGTTGTGCTGGGACTTTAAGGGTGTGAGTTCAGGCTGACTCTCTGCAGTTCAGATGGCTTTAGTGGTGGCTATGGGTGGGCTTCAAAAAGAAGCTTCACGAGAGACTGCCGGCAGTCTTTCATGAAAATTGTGATCTTTCCACTTTTTTTCCAAATGGCTTTGATGGAGAGGGGGAATTCTTTTTTAAAGCAATACTTGAGAGTCTAGCTTAAGTTGCAGAAGAATTACAGAATTTGATTCCAGTAGTTCTAACCCTACTGTGCTTTAGGGTTCTTCCAGTGTACAGCCTTGGAGACTGTATATACTCCTTCCTCTTCTAAACTAATGTCTGTGTATACCACTTTACAATGTTAATCTTCTCTTTGCTGTTCTGGAGATTTAATCTGCCTACATTCTAATTCATGGTGTTAACTCTGTGGGAGGTTTCTGAGATTAAGCAAAACGCATCACCGAATGGGGACTCCAGGAGGAGTCATAGTTACATCAGTTTCAGTATCTTTTGGTTTCTCTTCACCTTTCAAAACAGGGCCCACCAAGAGAGCTTGTCTCTTAGGTTCTCATTGCCATTCTTTTTTTTTTTTAATATTTATTATTATATATATATTTTTGGCCGTGCCGTGTCTTAATTGAGGCATGCAGGATCTTCATTGCGGCATGCAGGCTCGGGCTTCTTAGTTGTGGCGTGCGGACTTCTTAGTTGTGGCATGCATGTGGGATCTAGTTCCCTGACCAGGGATCAAACCCCGGCCCCCTGTATTGGGAGCGCAGAGTCTTACCCACTGGACCAGCAGGGAAAGCCCCCTCGTTGCCATTCTAAAACCCAGTAATTATGTGTACCACTAGAAGATTTAAGTTTAAGAGATCATCTGAGGGTCTGTTCAGAGCTTTCCTTTCCATTCTGAGAGCCACTTTAACATGAAAATTTCAGATGCTGAAGTGCATGTTGTTGCCCAAGGGGAAATTAGCTTAGGGACATGGAGCTACTGCTTTTATCAGGAAGAGAGGAACCTGTCAAGTTTTCCCTGTAAGAGGCTCCACCGTCCACATGCTGTTAACAATGAAAATCAACAAGTGTGGCTTTTATCTATAATGACAGCAGATTGGCAGTGTTTGAGGGCTGCTCAGCTGCCATGCAATCCATCTGATCTATTGGGTGAACTGAAAAAGAAGATAGAGGCTTCTTGTTTGAATCTTAGCCCTGGAAGTAAACTAAAGATGGCTGTTCCAGTTAAAATGTAATTAGCATTGGAAGGAAAGTAAATTGACATTTTCTATGGTGGGTTGCATGACTATTTCTGCTATATTTTTAACTGTATTCAGACATTGTCAAATATTATAGGTAGCCCTGTTTTGTCAGGACGTCTCTGAGAAGTCTCAGATAATTTATCAGTCAATAGGGTTTGAAATGGAAGACCATACTTAAACTAAAGATGGTAGATATTTTTTGGCGATGACTAGGCATGCAGAGCTACAGGTAGGTTTAACCCCAACAACTAGCAGCGAGCCTCTTCTGCTTGCGTCTCAGATGACATGTCACACAGGTGGAGTCAGTGTCATTATAAACTTGCCACTCAGAGCCATTCCCCTAGGCTCTGTTGACTAGGTGGTGTGGTGCTCAACACACATCTGAATCATCATTCCTCAGACAACTGGCGGTGGTTGGCGTCACTGCCTGGTCCTGGCTTGGACCAGCCTGCAAATAATCTTTCTAAAAGCTAAATGGAGAGGAGGGGAAAAAAAAATTCCTCAGAGACTTGGAAAGGTCACAAGTGACGTCACGGAAGAGTAGATGATATACTGTCAAAGGTGAGCTGTATACCACTTGGCTTGAATTTTCTTGTGGCAGTGCCTCCTGTGGTGATCTGTGGGGAGAGGCCGCGTTTGCCAGAGTTCGCACTGAGTTCATCTCGTACCTTTTTATAGTACTTTTGAGCACGCTGAAACAAGGTTAGAATATTAATTCAGTCTGCTCCTCTCCAGCTGTGCCACCATATAGAGGCTGCAGCTCCTGCAGCAGGCTTCCTATACTATGGAAAGAAACTAATTGCTGGTTACAGGCTGAAGCTGACAGGCTGCTCTTTCCCCAGCAGCCACTGAAAGTAACTTTTAAAAATCATTATTATTATTAAGCATTTATAGCCCGCTTTTGTGTTTTCCAAGTGCCTCATAATCATTTCTATTTGCTCTTCTTATTGATGTCCCTGAGAGGCAAGTTAATATTGTTATGACCGCATGTCACACGTGGCAGACCAGAGGAACAGAGGATTAGGTAATCAGCTCCTTGGTACCATCTGTGATCTGCTTTAGGCATCCTCAAAGCAGAAACTGAGGTGTGCACTCTGTTCCTAAGCTCACTGAGCCCATTTCCTCACTGCTTCCTTTTTAATTTGGCGTATGAGTATTATGGTTGTTATACTTTTTTGACTGCAATTTACAGTAAGAGATACATTTTACATAGTGTATACACACAATACATAAAACTGAAAGTTTCAGGAAACATTACTTACTCTTCATGAGACACACTATGACATTTCCTATTCTATTTTTTATGCCAGTTTCATCCCACTGAATTAATTTTAAGAAACACCAGTTTTAGGGGCTTCCCTGGTGGCGCGCTGGTTGAGAGTCCGCCTGCCGATGCAGGGGACACGGGTTTGTGCCCCAGTCCGGGAAGATCCCACATGCCACCGAGCACCTGGGCCCGTGAGCCATGGCTGCTGAGCCTGTGCGTCCGGACCCTGTGCACCACAACGGGAGAGGCCACAACAGTGAGAGGCCCACGTACCACAAAAAAAAAAAAAAACCAAAAACACCAGTTTTAAACCACCATGTTAGGAGGTACGTGAGGCTGAGGAATACACATGGTGTGTTCGCCTGGAGCATCGGTTTTATTTAAAGGAAAATGGAGAAACACATTTTCATGTTACAACACATGGATTCATTATGGAATAGCATGGAACTTCAAAGAAATCTTGTTCTTATGATGGGCTACTTCATATTATGCCCCTAATCCTGATCCTTACCCCTACCTCCACCCCACTATATATGGCCATTCTGTCCTCCTCTGTTAAGGGAAGCACACTGGAAAAAACTTGAGAAGTCCTGTCCTTTTGGAAACTTTAGACCAAGTTCATATCTTGTCTAAACCCAAATGGCTGTCAGGAACTTTGAGTAGTGTATTTTACAGTCATTATTCTTATTGAGCCCTTACTCTGTGCCAGTCACTGTTTTAGAAACTGAGAATACAGTAGTGAACAAGAGACAAAAATCCCTTCCCTTGTGAAACTTACATTTTACTCGAGGTGGATTATGTGGCACAGGGACAGGCAGTGCACCAACAAATAAGTAAAATAATATGTCAGATAAGAGCAATGGAGAAAAACAAAGCAGAGGTTGGGATAGGGAGTCCTAGAGTTGGAGGTTGGGTGGTATAATTTTATAAATATGTTGGTCATGGAAGACCTATGTGAGAAGATAATATTTGATTTAAAGCAAAGACCTGAAGGAGGCCAGAATGAGCCTTGCACATTTCTGGTGGAAGAGAATTTCAAGCAGAAGAAACAACAAAGACAAAAAGCTATGAGATAGGAGTATGCCTGGTATGTGCAGGGCACAACAGCAGGCTCCTGTGGCTGATGGGAGAGTCATAGCATATGACAACAGAGAGGTAAGAGACATCCAACTATAGGCAGTTGTAAGTTTGGGAAGTCATTGGAACTATAGGCAGGGAAGTATTTATGAATTGATCTACATTTTAAGATCACTCTGCCTTGTTGACAGTAGACTGGGAAGCTAGGTGGGGAGGGTGGGGAGAGACAAGTGCAGAACCAGGGACACCATAAAAAGTTTGGCAGTGTTTCATATACTGAGTTTGGAAAGTCAGCAGGAGGGTCCATTTAGGGATGAGATGGGGAGATCAAGATTTTGGTTTTGGACATGTTCATTTTCAGATATCTGTTAGTTATCCAAGTAGAGATACCAAGTAGGCAGTTGGATATGTATGTGGTAATTGATTTGCCATAGGCAAGCTAGACGTTGATGTTAAAGCTCTTGGAAAATACTTCTCCACCTTGTCTGGATTATGTCTTTCTGTTCTGTACCTGTTGGGATGGTGAATTTCAAAATAAGAAAACAAAGAACTCCGCTCTCTCCCGCTGAAGCAGTCAGTATCATACTCTAAGGTTTACTCAATTCTGTTTAAGAGAGCTGCTGTCTGGGAACTTCCCTGGTGGCGCAGTGGTTAAGAATCCTCCTGCCAATGCAGGGGACATAGGTTCGAGTCCTGGTCCGGGAAGGTCCCACATGCTGCGGAGCAGCTAAGCCCGTGGACCACAACTACTGAGCCTGTGCTCTAGAGCCCGCGAGTCACAGCTACTGAGCCCACGTGCCACAACTACTGAAGCCTGTGCACCTAGAGTCCGTGCCCTGCAACAAGAGAAGCCACCATAGTGAGAAGCCTGCGCACCGCAACGAAGAGTAGCCCCGGCTCGCCACAACTGGAGAAAGCCTGCGTGCAGCAAGGAAGACCCAACGCAGCCCAAAATAAATAAATAAAAATTTAAAAAGAGAGAGAGCTGCCGTCTGGATTGGAATTGGACTGGCTTCATACTGTGTTTTCCTTGAATCTTCTTTGCTGAGACTCCCGAAGAGTTATTGGCATATCCTTGGAGAATCTAATATTCTTTGGGTTGTGATCTACTGCCTATGTTATTCTTCCTCAACATCTAAATATTATTTTAGCCCAATGAATCTGAAACCAAAAGAGCCCACGTATCATTCTATCCCCCCATCCTTGCCTCATCAAGTATCTGTGTGCCTAATGAGCCATGTTACTGGTGAAATTATGGGGGTTTTAAAATAAATTTATTTATTTATTTATGGCTGCGTTGGGTCTTCGTTGCTGCGGCACAGGCTTTCTCTAATTGCATCGAGTGGGGGCAACTCTTCGTTGCGGTGCACAGGCTTATTCCGGTGGCTTTTCTTGTTGCGGGGCACGGGCTCTAGGCACATGGGCTTCAGTAGTTGTGGCACATGGGCTCAGTAGTTGTGGCACACGGCCTTCAGTAGTTGTGGCTCGCGGGCTCTAGAGCGCAGGCTCAGTAGTTGTGGCGCAAGGGCTTAGTTGCTCCATGGCATGTGGGATCTTCTCGGACCAGGGCTCGAACCCGTGTCCCCCGCATTGGCAGGTGGATTCTTAACCACTGTGCCACCAAGGAAGTCCCTGAAATTATGTTCTGCATATGAACGATGTACAGGTTAAAAAGGAAAAAAAAAAAAGGTTGAGAAACCAGTGTTTCATTTGCTCAACTTCTTCCCCTTAAATTTCATGCAGCAAATACTTATTGAGTCACTAGTATGCGAGTGAAGATGAGAGCCCCTGCACTGAGAGAGAGATCATTGTGTTGTGGGTGAGGCAGAGATAAACAATTATTTATTCTATATAGAGGTGCATGGATTGGGTGCTACAGAGAGGAACTAGAGCCTTCCTGAGAAATCCTTGTCAAGCTTGAACTAAATCTTCAGATTAAATAGATATTTTCCAGACAGATAAAGTTTTAGGAGAAGAACACATTAAGCAGAAAGAACATCTGACAAGAAACAGCGTGTCAGTTTCAGTGTTTGGGGAGCAAGAAGTAATTCTGATGTGCTTGAAGTTAAGGAAATAGGCTGGAGAGGTAGGCAGGGCCCAGATCCAAGGGAACCATATACATTTGAAATAAATGCAGTCCTAGCGAAGAGTAAAAGCTGCAAGATGCAGATTTTGAAAATCTAATGTAAAAGAGATGAAACGCTTCCTCACTGAGCTCTTGTTAGCATAGTTGTAATACTACATTTGAGCATGTGTAAGATGTCAGATAAGTCTAATGTGGTTATCCTTAATTATGAAAAATTCTGAGTAAAAGGTAAAGCAGAAAATGGTGAAAGAAGAAGGAACTTTTCTTTGAGAGACATTTGTTAATAGTACTTAATTGTAAGTCAGGCACCATTATAAGTGCTTTGCAAACATTTACTCGTTAGCCTCATAACAGCCCCGTGCATTTGGTCCTGTTTGTTATCTCCATCCTTCAGACCGGAGACTGAGCTGAGTACTACTGCCTAAAGTCACACAGCTAGTAAGTAACAGAGTCAGCATTTGAAATCAGGTGGTCTGGTCTGGTTCCCAAGTCCGTGTTCAGAGCCACTGTGTCTGCTGCCTCTGATTTGGGTGTCCCAGCTTCTCAGAGAATTATTCTAGAGCAGAAGTCCAGGGATATTCTTCAGGGTGTCCTGAAACCCCTGAAGTTTTTGTGGAAACTTTGCATGTACAGTTTTCAGAAAGAAGGTCCCTGACTTTCATCTGTTTGTCAAAAGGGTCCTTGGGGCAGAATCGTTTTAGCACTGCTGACCTAGAGGAGATTTTCATGTCTTTTCCATTGTTAAAGGGCTTCAGCTGGAATAAGGATTCCCTCAGATGAACAATCTATTTATAAGCCCACGCAGACTTCTTAGGTAACATTGTTCTAAATTAATTACTTGTCTGGTTGATCCTCCTAGGAACTTTTTCCAAAATACATGTTCCAGGTCCCAGATTTAGGGATTGCTGTTTTTTTAATACAGGAGGGAGTCCCAGATTCTGTTTTGAGAAATCTCTCCAGATGATTCTAATATAAGTCTTTTGTTGAGAACCACTAATACTACCTCTTGGAGGACATATGACCCATGCTAGCCCACTTGAACCACTTCCAGTTTTCACTTCTAAATGACCTTTACAGAGCCTGGCACTCCCTCAAGGTCTTCTTGGTGCCCTTATTTGAAATAAGAGTTCCCGTTCTCTCATTGCTGAGTACCAGATGAATTAGAAAATACCTCCTTCCCAGAAGCCCACAGCTGGTATAGATCTTTTGAAGTGGTGCTCTAGTACATCTTAAAGAATGTCTAAGGTCCCTCTTTCCTGAGGTTATTTACTCTGCTTGTATTCACCAGACTCAAGCTTTTTGAGACTCCTGCTGTCTCAGCATTTTGGGCATCTGATTATGTGATATAGGTCAGAAACTCCTGGGTGTGGGTCATTTAAAGGTTAAATGTACAAGTTACAAGGAAAGTAATTTGATGAATTCTTAAAGGAAAGAGGGCAGAAAGATATCAAGTAGACATACCCAAACCAAATTATGGAGGATGAAATAAAGGTACTATTTAAGGTGGGGAAGGGACTTCCCTGGTGGCTTAGTGGTTAAGAATCCGCCTGCCAATGCAGGGGGCACGGGTTCGAGCCCTGGTCTGGGAAGTTCCCACATGCCACGGAGCATCTAAGCCCGTGCACCATAACTACTGAGCCTGCGCTCTAGAGCCCACGTGCCTAGAGCCCATGCTCCGCAACAAAGAGAAGCCAACGCAATGAGAAGCCCACCCACCACAACGAAGAGTAGCCCCCGCTCGCCACAACTAGAGAAAGCCCGTGCGCAGCAACGAAGACCCAATGCAGAGGGAGATGAGTTGATAACAAATGTAAAAGAACTGGAAGTACTTCAGAAAGAGGATATTTCAATCTCAATATGCTGTTGAAGTTATAGGCATTTGCCCCAAGAAGGGGCGGGAAGAGAATAGTGGTGCTAGATAAGCACTTTCTACCTTTATTTTCTTAGAGAGAAATAGACTTGGTTACTGATTATAAAACTCACCCAGAGAAATGGTTTTCTGCAGTGCCAAGAGCATATAGATAGGAAAGTCACCAGTGACAGAAACCAGTGGGAAATGGTAGTTCGAGCAGTTCTTCTCCTACCCTCCCCTCTTACAGTATTTGGCTCTTATAATCTGCCACGGTGGAGTCTGCCCGTTTCTGAATAGACACCAGTCAGCGTTGCCTCTGAACACAGGTACTTATTATAGCTTTTTAAAAAATGTGAACAGCATGCTCTGGATTGAATGGGCCATGGTAGAATCACAGCCTGCCCAAATCCAGAAGTTTGTATTGTGAGAAGAAAACTCATTCCTTCATTTGTTCAAAGGCTTTTCCTTCCGAGAGTCATCAGATTTACGAGTGTTTGACCCAACAAGCTTTTCCAGCCATATGCCTTAGGAAAGTTAAGATTTTATAAAAGAAAGAGCTTTAAAACTGATATCTGAAAAAAGATAAGGGGCAGTATGCCACCAGTTATTGTGGAGAGAAAAAAAACAAGGTTTAGAGTCAGTTTTACATTTGAATCCTGGTTCTTCTGTGTACTGACAGTGTGATACTGGATGTTACTTAATCTTTCTGAACCTCAGTTCCTCATCTGTAAAATGAGAGGGTAGTAACAGTACTTTGTTTGGGATAGTTATAATGAGGATTAGAACTATTGTCATTAATAGGTACTTAGTAAGTGGTAGCAGAAACTACTATTAAAACAACTGACTAGATATCGCAGGTATAGAATTTGTGCCTTGAATTCATTCCTCCTGGGGCCCCTCCTGGAGCAAGGCAGAGTTGCAGGCTGTCCACGGTGCTCTTGACAATGGAGTGAATAAGGACATGCTTTGCAGTGTATGGGCTGGTATGTCTTGATTTGGGGTTCCCTGCCCTGTCTAAAAGAGGAAGGAGGGACTTCCCTGGCTGTACAGTGGTTAAGGCTCTGCGCTTCCAATGCAAGGGGCGCGGGTTTATTCCCTGGTCGGAGAACTAAAATCCCACATGCCGTGCAGTGAGGCTAAATAAATAAATAACAGATTTTTGGGACTTCCCTGGTGGTCCAGTGGCTAAGGCTCCGTGCTCCCAGTGCAGGGGGCCCAGCTTTGATCCCTGGTCAGGGAACTAGATCCCATATGCCGCAACTAACTAAGACCCAGCGCAACCAAATAAATAAATAAATAAATATTTAAAAATAAATAAATAGGAAGGAAATTGGGTGATTTATTTCTAGACACATAACTGTTCTTTCCCTCCTACGTGGCTTCTTATGATGTCCTAATTTTCCCTTGCTACTTTACTGGCAGGTGGCTGTGAAAAACAATATTGATGTCTTCTACTTCAGCTGCCTCATCCCACTCAACGTGCTTTTTGTAGAAGACGGCAAAATGGGTAAGTGTGTCCTCCTGTCCTGTCAAATATACCTTTGCTCTTTCTCTGGATGTGTCAGGCAGAGCATAGCCCCGGAAGGACAAGTTATTTTGAGGTTTAAAAAAATGGAGGAAGGCTATTCTAAAGCTCTAATAATTGCTAATTATATATTCTCCTGAGTCACAGTTGATCTTGCTTTGCTGTTGGTCTCCTATTATTCGAATAAGCCAGTCACCACAGCATACAGAGTAAGTGGCTTGGTGACAAGTAGATGTGGATTTGAATCTCAGCTTGGCTATTTACCAGCTATGTGACTGTAGCAAGGTGCTTAATTTTTTGGAGTTTCAGTTTCCAAGTTTACAAAGCAGAAATAGTTTTTATAATGACTTGAGATAATACATGGAAATTCAGCATTTAGCCCTATCCTGAGTTCTTACTGTCTCAAGATAAGAATTCAATAATTTGTGATAAATTTATTGGTATTCCCCATGTGGTTGTTGATATTTCTCTCTTCCCTTACTTAGGAAACCACCATCTAATAAAACTAGCTTGTATTAATACATATGAAGTTGTATTGGCACTTAACATTGGTTTCATTCTTACAGTAGCTCTTTGGGTAGGGTAGGCAGATGTAATAATATATGGAAATTAAGGATCAGAAAGATCACAAGACTCACCAAAGCCACCCAAATAGGAAAACAGTGGAGGCAAAACTAAACCCTAGATGTGGACTCTTTTCCAGTGTATCTTAGTGCTACTCATGAGGGATTAATTGACCTGGAGTGTAGTACCTCTACATAGCTAAGAGTTGACTCCAGTCCCAGGCTACTGCTGGCTGTATTGCTAGAACCAGCACTCCAAAGGAAAAATGGTACAAGGGCTTAGATGTCAGAATATTGACAGATTGTGCACATCCTTCCTTTCCCTCTGCTTCCCCATACAGAGCGCCAGGTCTTCCTTGCAACGTGGAAGGATATTCCCAATGAAAATGAACTTCAGTTTCAGATTAAGGAATGTCATTTAAATGCTGGTGAGTGATGACTCTAAATTTCATTTTCATCTTAGTGTATTAAATTAGATATTTGAAAATGTTGTCTTTTCTTTACCTATCTTTTCCCATCTACCTTATTTCTAGTGAGTATATGGTATTACTTTGCAAACTTCTCTTTAAAAACTTGGGGTGTTTTGATGTAGGTACTAGATTACTTACAAACTAACAGATTTAAGAAGAGAACTAGAATGGATCCACCCACCCAATTCTCTAGTAGTTGAACATGTATGAGTCATGTTACTTGAACATTCTAAGCATTAGGTAATTGAAGTGGCACTTGAAGATATGCACTCTCCTAAAAATTAAAAGGACTGTTTGTCATTTTACATCAGCCTTCAGTAGTGACTCTTTCTGAGATCCTTATTTGGAATCCTGTGTTTACTATTAAATAAGACTACATCATAGTTGATTAAAGCCTAGTTGGTAGCCTTTTTCTTTCTTGCCTTGTGTCAGCTTTCATATGGTTATACTGACCTCTTTAATCACCATGAAAAAGCTCCAGCCCCCTTAGTAGTTAGTTTTATTACTGTACTAGAACATCAAACTGGGGAGCCCAGGAGGAGAAACAATAGCAGCTGACAGTGCCTAGGGCTTTGTTTCACTGAAGCATCCTGAGGAGTGGAAGGAGCCTTCAGCTGTTCAGGGTCTTGCCTTTGTTCCAGTCTCTCTTTGAAGTTAGTAGAAGGCCTTATGAAATGAAAGGCGTTTGAATGAAAGTGAGCCTTGGTGCTGTTGGGTGCCGCCTCTTTTCCTCTTTTCTTCTTCATTCACCCGTCATTTCCTCCTCCTGGCTGCCGCCCTCCCACTGTAGCTGGAGCATTGAGTGGGGGAAAGAGGCAGTATAGCAGAAGTACAGAAAGAAAGAAAAAAAAAAAACTCACTGTCTTCTCAGTTCAACTTGTTCTTTAAAAAGTTTTTTTTGCGGGGAGTGGGAGTGCTCTGATGCATTCATCCTCTGTGTTCAGACAAGTCTTTTCTTCTAGGGCTTCTCCTGAGCCCTTGGACAGGTGTTTGAGGAGATAGTTTTCTGTAATGTCCACTGTCACTACTAGTTTGTCGATTCTCTTCAGGAATACCACATATCTGCCTTCTTTTGAACATATTCTTGGTCTGGGTTTTTCAACCTGACTGGTTATGTAGTTATTAAACAAAACCAGATTTTTGCTGAGTTTTCACAAAAAGTCATACTTAAATTGAGCTGCTTTTTATGCCGTATTCTAGGTAAGTGACGGTGTTATCTCTCTGCTAGGCTCACTGGTTAGTTACCACAAGCCTCATTTGATGAGTTGGGAGGTTGGGCAGTCTTCCATTGTGTAAGCTGTTTTTCAGGAAGCTTCAGGTGCAGAATCTGCAGTGGTTCATGGCGAGAGTTATAGTCACCCTTGTGTAGTCAGGCCCAGGGCATTTCATTTATTATGCTCCTGAGAACACTTGTCCCTCAGAAAAGGGTTCTGTGGTCAAAAAGGTTGGAAAATACAGTGTATGATGTGCCTCTGTTGGGTGTTGCCATTGCACATGAGCACAGTAGAAGCTGAGGCTTCCTGCATCGAGGAAACCAGTTTAACTCAACATTAACTGAATTTTTTCACTGTGGAATTTAAAGTCACAAAGTGCTTATTATTAACGTCTTATGGAACACCAGTGTTCCTTGAACATGCACGATCTGGGAAACTCTGGCCTATAGAGAGCAGAGAAAGGCCAGAGTAACTGGAAAGCAGATTTGGTTTCAGAGGTCTGGTGTGAAAGGGACATGCTTTTTCAAAAAAGAAAATGGACGTTTGGATGATTGAGGGCTTTACTGTGGCCTGTCAGAGTTATAGAAAAGATCCCCCTGCTTCCAGATTGGGGTTCTGAACCCTTGAACCTTGGTGTACATTTGTGATCTTGCCCAAAGAAGGGGTGTCTGGTCTTGCTCCCAAAGGGTCTTTGTCTTCTGATGTAAACTGGAACAGTTTCCCAAAGCAAATTCAGTTTTGATCAGTTCTGCCATGGCCTCATGCCAGTTCCTCCCTGCCTCGGGTGCTCCAAATACCAGCGAATCAGTTTTCCAGTGACACACAGTGCAGCACGTGGCAGTGCAGCACATGGAGCAGAGGGAAAAACAGCCACTTCGTTTTCTCCAGGAGCCCGAGGCCATCATTTCCCACACTGAATCATTGCTAATCGCTTACAAGACCACTTCCTGCAACTAATCCTTTCTAGCTTTTCCTCTGCCTCCACCCCAAGGCCTGGAGTACCCTGGCCTTTACATTTCCTTCCAGTCTGAGGGCTCTATTAACATGAACATTTTCGGGTTTAGTGCCTTCTGATTCAACACCCTGGGTCTAGCTGAGAGCTAAAAATACCATCCTTCCCAGCTGATCTGTCCTAATCACAATAGCACCAACCCTTTAAATAGCTTTTTTGTGCCAGAGTAGACATTTGACAGATGGAGCTAACACTCTGAGGGCAACAGGAAGTCGCAGGCTTAAAGGGCTGACCACCTAGCGTTGAGCTTTTACTTTTGCTCTTCCATGTCTTTTAGAGATGAAATAAGAAGGGAAACCCTCTTCCTAAGGCTTAATCATTTATCAGTTCTTAATAGAAAGGTGTATATGACGGGGTGCTTATGGTGCCACTAGTTGTGTAAATACTAGAAAATATTAGATCAGAAAGGCACCAATGTTTGGGTCTCCCTGCTTCCTAGCCCTGGTCATCTCTACTGGCATCAAGCGGTCTGTATGAATCTGTTTTACAGCTTATGTTATAGCTGTATTTGGGCTTCGTACATGTCTGGGACCCACTATCTTAAGTATACAAGAAGTAGTTGCGTCTCCAGCCATATCCAGAAAGGAATCTTCCTGGCAAGCAGTCTACAAACCTGTTTTTTAAATTAAGTGTTTATTATACTGTGAAGAGCTCAGAGACATGTTGTATCTATATTTACTAGTTGGGCTCTCTAGCAAGGGACATATATTTCTTCTGCCACAGGGACTAGGTGAGGATGAGTTCTGTTTCTTTGTTTTGTCGTGGTTCTCCCCATCCCTCGGAACATTTCATAAATGCAAATGCTTTGCCAGCCAGCACTTAAATATAGTTTGGTTGTTCAAATGGTAAAAAGTGTTCTTTTTAGCAAGCATAATGGTTTTGAACTTGCTGATGAGTATATACCACAGCTGGGGCCCATGTACAGATTCCCCCTTCGCACTCACTGAGTGCCATCTTCACTCTTATGGCTGCTGGAAGAGGTGTGACCTTAGCTAAAGTAGGAAAATGAAGGAGGGAAGACCACTTTCACCCCTTCTAAGACTTTAGGCCTCAGGCCCAAAGCCAGATTTGAGGTAGGAGACAAATGAACCAAAAGAAATCACACCTTGATGCACTTGTAACCATATTTGACCATCTTTTAAAACTCTGTCCTTTAGGGCAAATCTCAGTGTCTTAACATTGCATTGTCATTCTCAAAGTCTCACAGCTGTAAGATTCCATCATGTTTCCCAGGAGTTCAGGTATATTTAAAACAACAACAACAACTACAAAAAACTGACATCTTGTAAAGAAGTCTATCACATTCTGACAAGGAAGCCTCCTTAACATTGGCTCGCATTGCCATTCTTAATAGGTTCATTTAGCAGAGTCTGATTATCCTGCCATCTACATACCCTCTAGCTCAAACCTGATAGCAAAGGTTTATGAAAATTGACTCACACATACTTATGTTATAGAACCCTCCTCCCTCCATTCAGTCTTCTGATAGAAATCACGGTAACAGCCATTTAGTAGGAGCAGAGCCAGGTTCCTAATCGGAATGCTTCCAAACACAGTGAAGTTACATCCATTCAACTTGCTTATTCTACCTGGCTGTTTGCCACATTTTCTAATTCTGGAAGGGGTGAGTGTGTATGTGTATTTGTGTGCTTCCATTTCTTAGCCTATCATCTCTTACTTAGGTAGTAAAATCACGAGACATCTGTAGGCATCTGGGCCATGCTATGTATATTGTCTAGAACATGTGTCTAATGCAACAAGGTAGATCTTCAACAAAAGCTCCTGCTAGGCACATGGGCTTCAGTAGTTGTGGCACGCAGGCTCAGTAGCTGTGGCTCGCGGGCTCTAGAGTGCAGGCTCAGTAGTTGTGGTGCACGGACTTAGTTGCTCCGCGGCACGTGGGATCTTCCTGGACCAGGGCTCAAACCTGTGTCCCCTGCATTGGCAGGCAGATTCTTAACCACTGCGCCACCAGGGAAGCCACCGCCCCCCCCCC
>NW_006771619.1:50497-54520 GCF_000442215.2 Lipotes vexillifer
CCCCCCCCCCCCCCCCCCGGCTTTGTATTTAAGACAGTCCTGTCAAAAGGCATTAGCCAAACTCCAGCTGGTGATGTTGCCTGGCAACCCAGTCTGAGCTGCAAGAGCCCTTCATTGTGGGAACCAAGGTGACAGCCAGAACTGCCTGAACCTCCAAAAGGTGATTAAAAAGCATACTGAGGCCCTCTCCTTCAGCAGTCTTGCATATAACAACCTTGAGATATACTTTTTAGCTCCTCAAAGAGAACCAATTCTTGAGTTTTAACTACTCTGCTTGGTGTTAGGGAAAACCTTGGAAATAAAAGGAGGGAAATTAAGTCATAACTAAGTGTGGTGCAGTTGTTTAATGAATGGGCTTTAGTGCCTCCTCGCTTGAGTTCTCACTGGTTTGAATGTGGAAGAAAGACATCAGGGCAAGAGCTACCTCCAAGGGGGATTGGGATTGACATATACACACTACTATATATAAAATAGATAACTAATAGGGACCTATCAATACGATATAGCAAAGGGAACTCTACTCAGTTTTCTGTAGTGACCTATATGGGAAAAGAATCTAAAAAAGAGTGGATAGATGTATATGTATAACTGATTCAATTTGCTGTACAGCAGAAACTAACACAACATTGTAAATCAACTATACTCCCATAAAAATTAAAAAAAAAAAAAAACTACCTCTAAAATTAGACCACTTCTAAATAGGTGGTTTTTAGACTCACAAACAGAAAACAAGATTACCGTTACCAAAGGGGAAAAGTGGGGGAGGGATAAATTAGGAGTATTGGATTAACAGATACATACTACTGTATATAAAACAGATAAACAAAAAGGATTTATCGTATAGCACAGGAAACCATATTCAGTATCTTGTAATAACCTATAATGGAAAAGAACCTGAAAAAGTGTGTGTGTATGTATATACATATATATGTATATATATCCAAATCACTTTGCTGTACACCTGAAACTAACACAATATTGTAAATCAACTATACTTCCAATAAATAAATAAATAAAGGGTTTTTTTCTTAGCAGAGATTTTTTTTTACTGAAGTGTAGTTGATTTACAGTGTTGTGTTAATTTCTACTGTACCGCAAAGTGATTCAGTTATACACATATATACATTCTTTTTATACTATTTTCCATTATGGTTTATCCCAGGATATTAAATATAGTTCCCTGTACTGTACAGTAGGACCTTGTTGTTTATCCATTCTGTATATAATAGTTTGCATCTGCTAACCCAAACTTCCCACTCCATTCCTCTCCCACTCCACCCTCTTGGCAACCACAGGTCTGTTCTCTGTGTCTGTGAGTCTGTTTCTGTTTCATAGGTTTGTTCATTTGTGTCATATTTTAGATTGCACATATAAGTGATATCATATGGTATTTGTCTTTCTGACTTCACTTAGTATGATAATCTCTAGTTCCATTCATGTTGCTGCAAATGGCATTATTTCATTGTTTTTTATGGCTGAGTAGTATTCCATTGTGTATATATGTGCCACATCTTCTTTGTCCCTTCATCTGTCGATGGACGTTTAGGTTGTTTCCATGTCTCGGCTGCTGTGAATGTGGGGGTGCGTGTGTCTTGTTGGATTATAGTTTTTTCTGGATATATGCCCGGGAGTGGGATTGCTGGATCATATGGCAGTTCTGTTTTTAGTTTTTTGAGGAATCTACGTGCTGTTTTTCATAGTGGCTGCACCAACTTACATTCCCACCAACAGTGTAGGAGGGTTCCCTTTTCTCCACACCGTCTCCAGCATTTATTACTTGTTTGTTTTTTTTAATAAATTTGTTTACTTAATTATTTATTTTTTGGCTGCGTTTGATTTTCATTGCTGGTGGGCTTTTTCTACTTGCAGCGAGTGGGGGCTACTCTTCGTTGAGGTGTGCGGGCTTCTCATTGCAGTGGCTTCTCATTGTGGAGCTCGGGATCCAGGCACGCGGGCTTTAGTCGTTGCAGCACGTGGGCTCAGTAGTGGTGGCACACGGGCTTAGTTGCTCCACGGCATGTGGGATCTTCCTGGACCAGGGCTCGAACCTGTGTCCCCTGCATTGGCAGGTGGATTCTTAACCACTGCGCAACCAGGGAAGTCCCAGCATTTATTGTTTGTAAACTTTTTAATGATGGCCATTCTGACTGGTGTGAGGTGGTACCTCATTATAGTTTTGATTTGCATTTCTCTAATGATTAGAAATGTTGAGCATCTTTTCATTTGCCTATCGGTAATCTGTATTTCTTCTTTGGAGAAATGTCTTAAATAGATGTTTTTTAATGCCTATGGCATTATGTACATATCAGCGTCTCCAACACCTGAGTCAGAGGCTTATTCACAGGTATTGATGGCAGGTATCCATTGTGTCCCAGATACTGTGGGTAATACAGTGATGAAAAACTCTAGGATCCCTATGCTCAGAGAGCTTACTGTCTTGGAGAACAGAAAGACTGTGCATCACAACAGCCTTTTCCTAGAGAGCACAATAGAACATGACAGGATTTTATGTGGAAAGAATTTAGTCCCTGAGTAATTTGAGTTCTCATCAGAAATGAACATAATAAACTATCAGCAAAGAAGCAGTGTTTATCATCTGTGTTTTTAAAGTTTCTCTTTCTGTGATGCTGCAACATCTCATGTTAGCAGTCAGAGAACAAGGAGAGAGAATTACCTTTAATTCTAGAATGCCATGTCTCTCTGATGCTGTAGTCACAAGGAAGACCCCAAACACCAAGCTGTTCTTACCCTGTGTTGGTGACTATGAAGTCCTCCACTCTGACCAGCAACGGCAGCCGGGCTTACAGGGCCTTGGAGCAAAATCATCTTTGCACAGCTTCAGTCTTCCTCAGAGTCTTTTGTTGAGACAGTTTGTTTCATTATTAATTTGGGGCGTGGTATTCCCCCAAATTAATAATTTAATTTAAAACCTAAGAAATCATTTGCCTGCTTTTAAAACAAATCTTAAACATCCAGAGTAATAAATTTGACTTGCAGGGTTTCTGCAACTGGGTGCTTTTCTGATCCCGCACTTGAGGCCAGAATGGCTTACGGTGACGTAGTAGCAGCGTGCGAGGCAGTGCTGTGCGTTCGAGTGTCAGTTCTGTCTCCCCGTGAATCTGGGACGAGCGGTGGAGAGATGAATCTGACGTGGCGGGCACTGTGGCACACCCATGTACCTGTTTCTGTCTTTGTCCTCGTCGGTGCATTTTTACGTGTCTAGCACCTAGTTTAAGATTACCAACTCCTTAGACCCCCCATAATCTCCACAGGTAATTCTTACACTAATGCTTATTTGCACCTTACTCTCTTTTCTGTCCTGGAATGTGATGGGCCGGCACTTCGGAGCTTCTTCCTTACCCTTCGCTCTTGTGGGAGAAGGGCCTTCTGAGATGGGCGTGTATGCCTGTAACAGTGCTTCTCAGGAGACTTGAGCACACATAGCTCGTAGCACATTTGTTTGATATTTCAACTGAAGGTGTTGGATTTTGAATCTGTGTTTCTAGACGCTGTTTCCAGCAAGTTGCAAAACAACAATGTTTATACTATTGCCAAGAGGAATGTGGAAGGGCAGGACATGCTGTACCAATCCCTGAAGCTCACTAATGGCATTTGGATTTTGGCTGAGCTACGTATCCAGCCAGGAAACCCCAATTACACGGTAAGGCCTTTCTCAGAATGGGTGAGATGGGTTCAAGGAGGGGGGGTAAGAGCCCTTTCATTTTTTCTCAGCATCCAGGAAAGACCTGCTAGAGGTGCTTCAGACGCCAGGTATCCAAAACAAGCAGTCAGTAAAGAAGTCTCCAGTTGCCTCCTTAGAAGACCTTCTGTCTGTAGTGTCTGCCCCATCCAGCAGGCACAGTGCCTCCCAGCACTAGTGTCTCAGACTCCTCCTGGTATATACAGAGTTGCTCACAAAACTTCATCAGTATTGGTTAATACTTAACCTAGCATATCTATGCATGTGGTACTGTGACAAGCTGCTAAGAGGATTGTTTTCGTAGCTCATTTCAAGCTCATTCC
>NW_006771619.1:54530-56437 GCF_000442215.2 Lipotes vexillifer
TCCTGCTTTTCTTAGGATATCAGGATCCCAGACATATGAGCCTTTTTTAGCAGTGTTGTGTGGCCTAAATGGTTGTTGAAAAGTTAAAGCAAAATGGGACATACCTTTCACAGCCTGTAAGGGGACTTTAGTTTAGAAAACTTCATTCATTACCACACTGGACTAAAATTGGAATCCTGGCAGTATTTTTAGGGGAGGAGCCAGTTACTTTGTTAAACAACAAAGCTTTAATACCTAGGCACCCGGTGTTTGTTTGCTGTTGTGAAATGCAGTCTCCCAATAGGATGCTGCTTGTCATCTGCATTTTGTCAAGTACAAGAAAGACCCTTGGGATGGGGGAAATATCTTATTCTTCTGTTATGTTTAAGGCCTTTGAATTGAATAACTCTGAGGAAGCTTCATATTCAGTAGATTAAGGGAGCTTTTTAGCCATGTAGCTGAGAAAAGTCTGGGACTCCTTTCCTTAATTTTAAGGCAAGCCTGTTTTCATTAGCATACATCAAGGAAAGAATACCACCAGAACTAAAAGTTCTTGGTGTTTCCCCACTAGTTCCCTCCCTTGAAGTAAACTGGACTAGCATGTGTGTGTGTGAGCTACTGAGTTCCACCAAGCTAGATGTTTGTCCAAGCATTTGTGAGCTGAGAGACTTCAGGCTTCCCTCATAAAGTGTATCCTCCTCCTACCCACCTCCTCCACGACCAGTGCCTTGTCTTTTTTGTAAGAAACTACCCTGTCATTTTCCTTGAGCTCCCTAAGAAAGGAAAACTCTGTACGCTTCCTGGAGGGACAGGTTTTCACTGTAAAATCAAGGTCTTGTAAAATAACTCCATTTGCTTCCCCAGAAATTTCTTCAAAGTATATATATTTGTGTGTGTTTTATTTTTTATCATCCATTATTTTATTGTATATAGTATTCCATCTCAGCTAGGTTAAAGAAGCATAATTACCCCCAGATTGCAGGTAAGGAAACCAAGGTTAATAATGATTAATGACTCGTTCAAGATCATATAAGTTGTTGGTAGCTGAGTTGTGTGTAGAACTCAGGTATCTCAACACTTCCTACCATATTCTTTCTATTCATTATAAGGATAGTGAGAATTTTGAGAAGGACCTCTAAGTAACAGCATAGTTTGTTTAAAATTTTTAAAAACTTTTTAAGACTCACAGAAAGTTTTAAAAATGGTACATAGAGTTCCCACGTATCTTTCACCCAGTTTTCCTCACTGAGAACATGTTACAACCATAGTACATTTTCAAGCAGGAAATTGATATTGGTACAATACTATTAACTAAACTACAGACCTTATTCAGATTTCACCGTTTCTACATCATTACTCTTACTTTATTTTATTTGGTTAAGGAGTGTACAGTACTATGAAATCTTATCACACATATAGATTTGTATAATCACCACCACGGTCAGGATACAGAACTGTTCCATCACCACAAAAAAACTCCTTCCCGCTATCTCTTTATAGTTAGACATTCACCCCAGCCCTAACCCATGGCAGCCACTGGTTTGTTTGTTCTCCATTACTGTAATTTTCTCATTTCAAGAGTGTTATATAAATTCAGTTCCTACAGCCTGTATCCTTTTGAGACTTTTTTTTCACTTAACATAATACCCTTGACATCTCTCTAAGTCGTTGCATGTGTTTTTTTATGACCAAGTAGTGGTGCACTACATGATACATCACTTCCCCCAACCCCTTACTGTATTTCATTAAGAAAGTATGTTTATCCCATGAGGAAGAGGCCTCATATCTCTAAGTAGCTCTATGTCACCTGGGAAGATAACTTGTCCCAGGTGAAGAAGTCTGTGTTCCAGGCTATAAACCAGAAGTGGATGTGTAAGTCCTTGGCTTACGTAGGCGGGGCGGGGGTGAGTCTAGGTGGATGGCATTCC
>NW_006771619.1:56461-66360 GCF_000442215.2 Lipotes vexillifer
CATGTGTCACGTAAGCAGGCTAGCGGTTCAAAAGTTAAAATCCTGGTAAGGCCTCTTTTCCCTGAGGAGCCATGTAAAATGAGACCCAGAGTCCTAAGTGAGGTTTTTTAGCCTCTTTGTTCTTTATGTATGTTTCCCTTTTGCTTTCTTTGGGAATTAGCAACAACAAAAAAAAAATCTTTTTTTTTTTTTAAATTTGGCTTGTAGCTGTACTAGTTGGGAAAGCAAGGAATGGGTTTAAGTCTAAACTTAACCATTTGTTAAAGGCTGGGATGTCTGGGTGAGGGAGGTGATAGAACAGTCCAGAAAGAGAGGTTCTTCCTTCTCTTCCTTCACCTCCCTCCTTCCCCCTCCAAAGAGCAGCTGAAACTCTCAGGGTCCAGGCGTAGTCAGTCCGTGACCCCTGCCAGTGCCAACCTTGGCAGATAGGGCTTTTGTTGAGGAAGGCAACATTTCCTTATCACTCGTGAATGAAAAAGTGGATCTCCAACTGGTTGGAAGTTCCAGTATTGCTACAAAGATGTGAAAAAATACAGGACAGTATTTTGAAGGGGCGGAACTACCCTCTCTTTAGTCTGGGAGTTAGCTCCCTTAGGCAGTTCTTAACTCTTTTTAGCTTCTCTCCTCCTCCTTTTCTGAACCCACATACTCTGCCACGAGAATTTTCTACAACACTGACAGTAAAGAGGCTGTGGAGGAGGAGGTACAGATTGCCTCTATAGGGAGCTTGAAAGTCAGGGAAATGCCTGTAGCTGCAACTTTGACCAAAGAAGGGAGCTGTTTTCTATTCTTTTTTTTTTTTGATATTTTTTTTGTTTTTTGTTTTTTTACTTTATTTATTTATGGCTGTGTTGGGTCTTCGTTGCTCCACGTGGGCTTTCTCTAGTTATGGCGAGCGGGGGCTACTCTTTGTTGTGGTCCGTGGGCTTCTCATTGCAGTGGCTTCTCTTGTGGAGCATGGGCTCTAGGCACGCGGGCTTCAGTAGTTGTGGCATGAAGGCTCAGTAGTTGTGGCTCGTGGACTCTAGAGCACAGGCTCAGTAGTTGTGGCTCACGGGCTTAGTTGCTCCGCGGCATGTGGGATCTTCCCAGACCAGGGATTGAACCTGTGTCCCCTGCATTGGCAGGTGGATTCTTAAGCACTGCACCACCAGGGAAGTCCTCTATTCGTATTTATATTCTTAAATTAGTTGTTCATTTGTTTTGTTCTACATTTATCAGAATTGTCTTCCTGATTCATGTCAAGCAGCAATTTTGGAAATGCCTTAGAGACTGAATATTAAAGCTGCAAATAAATAGAGCCTCTTTTGATGTTCTTTTGTTTGGCTTGGTTTTGTTTCATTTTGCATTTTTAAAATATCAGTAAGTTTTGAGGATATGAGTTTTCTCAAGTTCAGGGTTGACCAATCATCTTCTTGACATTTTTGCCAAAAATATTCTCACCTTTTGTACTTTGTTAAATCATCCAGAGTCTCTAATAAGAGAATAAGGAGGTAATCTAAAATCTCATGGTGATACATCGTTAAAGACAACTTTTGTTAATCTACCTTAATAGACAAGAGCAATGGTGTCAGTAATACAAAAAGCAAGTATTAAATTTTCTGGTTCTAAATGCAGTTTGCATGGTTTTGCTGTTATGTTATTGTTAATAGTGTTTTGCCTAATCTAGTACAATTCAGGAGTCCAAATATGGGTTTAAATTTTGCACTTGTTGACCCACAAAGTGAAAATCTCAGTGTTCAACACTGCAATCTTTTTAATATTTTAATTTGGTAATTGTTAGACTGGAAGAAGAGGTGGTGGTAGAGAAGTAGAGTAGTATCAGCAGTGCCTGATAGGCCTGAATATGAGGCAGAAAATGAAAGATTACGCCGTTGGCATAAATGGCTGTACAGTTGCACTCAGTAAATGTCTTTTTGTGTTCTTGTTTTCCCTCCTTAACAGTGTATGCTCTCCTCAATGTAATATAGGAAAGGCTAGTACCATTGGAGCTAGTATCTAGCTTACGCTTTTATTTTACTTGAATGTGCATCCTCCTGAATTGGGACCGAGATAACCATCCTTGTCAGACAGAAACTGGAGCAGGCAGCTGAAATGACGACCACGTTAAGGGTTTTAACCCTTCCCTTTGCATTTGGTAGTAGTCCCTATGACTCTTAGGAAAGCAGTAGAGCATCTTTCCCTGTACATTTTTTTCATATGGATGATTTCCTAACCTCGTAGACCCACATAGAATGTGGGTAGAAACACAGCACGGCTTGACATTGATTAAACCGAAATTCTAAAACCCATGTAACCTATTAACAGGATCTCTTTGTTTGGCTACTCAGTGGTAGAAGCTCTTCTCCCCTTTTATCAGGAAGAGGTGTCCTTTCACTGAGTACTTGGATACCTTTCGAGTTAATGCCAGCCTCTGTGCTAACCTTCCTTCTCCTTTTCCTCCGAACAGCTGTCGCTGAAGTGTAGAGCTCCTGAAGTCTCCCAGTACATCTATCAGGTCTACGACAGCATTTTGAAAAACTAATAGACTGGTCCGGTGCCCTCTGGCCACCCTGTGATCGGTGCAAGCCAAGAACTCTTAACTGGAAGAAAATTGTATTGCCGTGTAGAATCTGAACCCAAACACACTGAGGCCACCCACCAAGGTAGTGACTAGTCTAACCTGTGCTAACATTAGGGCACAACCTGTTGGATAGTTTTAGCTTCCTGTGACCATTTGTAACCACTGCTTCAATCACTTCCCACCTGGTGCCACCTGCTGCTATCTGTCCTTACTTGTGGGCTTCTCCATCCTGTACCAGTGGCTGGCATTTTTGAGTGTAGTTTGATATTTTGTAATCGAGAGCTTGTTTCAAAAGCAGAAAAAGACAAAAAAAAATTAAAGCAAGGAAAAGTGTCACTGAAACGTAAACTGCACTTTATTGTTTTATATTTTTGTACATATGAGAAATTGAGGGAATAGAGTGTAACTGAAAAAAAGTGTTAAAACAACCGCACAGTCCTGGAGGAAGAGATGCAGTTTCTTGCCCACCCCATTAGGGGATTTTTGTCTGTGGCAGCCTTGTCCCCTATCACTTTTTTTTCTCTCCAAACTCCTTTTCCTTGTGATTCCCCCTGCCCCGTATTATCATCTCCTCTGATGCTCTGCAGTTAGGAATGGTGGTCTTTCTTGAATGGTGCTGCAGGGTGCAGGAAATAGGGCCTGTCAGCATTGAGGCTGAGAAAAATGAGAACTTACTACATTCCTTTCCACTGATCTAATCTATTAATAACACTGATTAAGGAATTTGAATAGAGATGGGAAAAAGGAACCAAAATGCCCTTTCCCCATCTCCTGCTCTGGATTTATTTTAACTCTCAGGTCCAATTCAGATCTAAAATCTTAGTTTTAGAGTTGAAACAGACTTTAAGTAATAACTTACCCAACTTTTTTTTTCTAAAAAGGAAAAAGATAAAAGACAAACGGTGTTATTGCCTAAGGCCTGTTAACTGATCAGTAGCAGAGGTGGGGGCGTGGGTCTCCGAAGTCCTCATCAGTGTTGTCTTCACTGCAGGACCGGCTCCATAATTTTCTTCCGTCAATGCCTTTGTTTTACCTTTTCTGTGCCTGCTTCTTTATGGCTCTTCTCATACTTCATACAGATTTTGGCACTCCATTCATTGGCATCCGGTAGCAGCAGAGTATCTTTCCAGGGACTTGAAGGTAAATCCTGATGCCAGAATGAAGGAGTAGCTAATAGTCTCCTAGAGCCGCAGTTCTTGAGGCCAGCAGGATGGGTGCAGGGATGAAGTGAGCTTCGGGATGCCACAGATTCACTTGATCCTTCAGTTCTCTGATCTGCTCTTTACTTGTGTTGCTTAGGCTCCAAGGCAATTGAGATCACCTCAGAGGGCCAAGCGGTTCTCTTCATCTCTCAAAAGATTGGGAGATGTGAGGACCCCCTGCCCCCTGGACACATTGGGTGTGGTCTGTCAAAGAATGCTTCATGCCTGGAACACCAGTCTGTTTAGCAGTGTTCACACTGTTTCATCTGTGGGCACCTGTGCCGACCAGCACCCAGGATTCAGGGTCCGTGACTAAGACTGCTTCTCAGATGCCCCTGCTCAAATCAGAGGCGCTTGGGTCCAAAGGCCTCATGTAGGACCCAGACGTAAGAGTGAGCCCAGGAGAAGGAGGAATCATAGAAAACAAGAGCAGAAACTACCCCCCCAACCCTGTCGCAAGTGAAGTGACTCTGATTCATATCAGTTGCAAAGTTTTGGGGTGCAGGTCCCCCAAAGCAGCTTCTTAAACCTTGAGAATCTCCAAGAGAAGAATTTCTGGGGTGAGGGTCAGGAGCCATGTCCTGCGCTCCCCACCCCTCAGGCACGTGGAGCACAGGAAGCACAGGGCTGCGTGTGGGAGGTGGGTCAGTTGGTGACAGGTGGGGTAGAAAAGCAGGCAGGTAAAGTCCCCTTTTTGGGAACTCCCTCGTGGAGTCATTTGGATACAAGCAGTGAAGAAGGTCCGCACTACAACTGCAGTGTCTCACCTCAAAGCAAACTGCAGTTCCAGAAGGAAGAGCGCGTGTCAGGGTAAAAGCAGACAAGACAATTTTGCACCAAGATACGTTCCTCCACCCCTGAAACCAGGCTTCTCTCAGCCTCCCCGGCAGTGAGGGGAAACAGCTGCTGTTCTCAGCTGACCTGACTGAGCCAATCCGCACGCGAACTCTTCACTCCTTGGAGAGGCTGCCTCCCGGTTTGCCCCTGAGCAGTTAGGGAGGGATTCTGCTCCACGGAAAGGACCTCTCTCCTGAGGAGACAGAGCCTGTTGCCTCCACCACAGCTTCCCTTTGGGCCCATCTCAAGCCTGGCCAAACTGGGGAACGGAGTGGAGATTGCCCTGCATTCCCCTCTCCTCTGCCTCAGTATGTCTTTGTAACGTCAGCTGGTGTCTTACAAAGGGCAAGGGAAACACACACACACCCAGAACTCTTGCTGGTCAGAGATCCCCTGAGTGTCTGTCCTCGCCCGAGCCCGTTTTGTGTGTCTGTGTTGTGAACCTTGGGACTCTGGAGAGAGGGGAGGGGGGTGGTGGTAAACGTTGCCCAGTGAAGGCTTATCATTCTTTTGTTGTTGGGATCTGTTCTTGGGGAGGGTGGGGGTCAGGGGAAGCTTGACTTTGTCTTCGTCAATAAACTCTCATTTACATAAAATGAAGTTTGTGCCTATGTACTTTGTTCCCAGAGTGACAATCTAGGACAAGACACAGCTGGCCAAGGGAGGGATGGGCATTAATAACCATTCTATTAGAACTTGCCTTTTGGCCGTCCTAACCCTCCCAGGGATTTAGCCAGATGAAATGTTAAGATTGGCCTGAGGAAGAATCATATGTCTCAGAGGCTCCTCTTAACCAAGCCCCCTATCACCATCACCACACAGGCATTTCGCTGCCTGCAGGTCGCCTGCTAGGACCCAAAGCAGATGGTCCAGGGGCAGGCAGCCAGCCAGGCACAGGGGCAGAAGGAGCACAGCAGAGCTTCTTGTCGGTGTCCTCAGGACGTTTCACTAATGAATATATAAAAGCCTCTCAGATCTGCACTCAGGGCCTGCATGTTCCCAAGTGGATAGAATTAATGCTGCTTTCAAGCACACTTCCCAAGGAGTTCAGATCTAATCACCTGCATTTGTGTTGCCGGGGACACGTGAGCCAGGTGTGGTCAAGCTAGAGGCCCTGCCCCTGGTTGTGATGAGTGGACAGCGTCTGAAGTCTCCCACAGCCTGGAGTGGGGGAAGGAGGCTGAGGGATCCAATGCCCAGATGCCTTGAGCCTCTCTCACCAGTGGAGTGAGTGTAGGTAAGGTGCTTTGCACCGTGCCCAGCAGAGTAACTGCTTTTATTACATGGATGTCCAAACACCACGAACAAACTGCCTTTGGCAGCTGGGAACTCTTGGTTGTCTCCACGTGCTGGCTGCACTTAGCCCGAGCTCTAATTGGAAGGACACTTAGGGTGGAGTGGGGTCACAGTGGCCTTGGTGGAGGTTCAGAGGCAGAGAGC
This sequence comes from Lipotes vexillifer, assembly GCF_000442215.2. Lineage (NCBI taxonomy): Eukaryota > Metazoa > Chordata > Mammalia > Artiodactyla > Lipotidae > Lipotes > Lipotes vexillifer. The sequence goes on from NW_006771619.1 coordinate 62,504, forward strand.
TGAAGAGGGATGGGCCTTACTGAGGGCTGATTGGGTTCACCAGCTAAGAATGTCAATTTTGGCCAAGAAAATCCTTAGGACGGACGCTTTCAACTCTTGGGTGCACATTGATCTCACCCAAGAGCTTTCGCAAAAGGCTGACGATGCTTGGCCAGTCGGGTGGGGCCTGGGGCAATCTGCATTTCAAAAAACTCAGATGTTTCTAGAAGGGCTGGATTGAGAATCACTGCCAGAGAAAGACTCACACTTGTTTGCCTCCTGCCTCTCCTGCAGTAATGGTGCTCTTGTGGCAGTTGAAAAACGGTAAAGCACTTTCATGCACGAGATGCCTGCCCATTCGTGAATTGAGAGCGTTATCCCCATTTTTCAGGTGAGAGAAGGCAAAGCCACGTCGTCTTCTGATTCCCTCTGTCCTTAACTACTACAGCTTCCCTTCATCTGTGCCACCAGGCCAAAAGCCAGCCTTGCTAAGCCCCTAAGGTCCCAGTGTGTTCAGTCTCCAAAAGCAGGGTATACTGGCCCCCAGACGTCCACCTGAGATTGCACCATCCTTCTCTGCCCCCACCCCCCGCCACCAGAGATCTCAGGTACATTGTTTCTGAGGCCAGAAAACAGCTGAGGACTTCCGGGTTGGAGCCTTCCTACTCCCACCTCATGCACTGATGCTTTTTCTGTTTTTGCCTGGACCCAGATTTCTTTTCCTGCCACCCCCAGCTCCAGGAGGCAAGAGCCTGTTTATTTTAATACCTGGTGTGGCACTTGGGAAAGATCACACCTCCCCCGCCGTTACCCATTTCTGTCTCCTGAACACTAATCCTAGAATCCCCACCAGCCCCCAGACATGTTATTAGCAACAAGGATGTTTCTTGAAAAGTTTCCGAGTTGGCTCCAAACTTGCCATCTCGGTTTCTCATTTAGCTTTTGCCCTGCTGTTCTTGATGCTGCCAACAAGAGGAAGACTAATTTAGGGATTGGTTAGACCCAGATGGACTTAATTTCCGGAATTATCCTTTTGAGACAGGACTGCCCTAACACTCTGGGACTGAGAGAACTCCACTACCCGCCTTCTCCCACTGGGTAGGTATTAGAGGAGGATGTTCAAGTCTAGTCTAGCCTCTGGCTTTCCCTCCCTTGTTTCATTCACTCTCCACTTATGGTCAAAGGCCCCAGGATCTGGCTAGCCAGCTTCTGAAAGCCAGTGGGATCCTCGGCTACGATGGAGCAAGGGCGGCGGAGTGGCAGGTTCGGGTCCTCATCCTCTGTCCCGCTCCGTGTCTGGGCTTCAGATGCTGCAGGTGGACCCATGCATTCCATCCCCTTAAACCTCAGGCGTCCTCAGCTGAACCAGAGCCACAGACTAAGGACAGAGCCTCTCAGGTTTTTTCACCAAGGTAATCCTAATCATAGAAGAGAGTGAACAGGCTCCTAGGGGCGTACATCCTTAGACCAAAGTGACTCTCAGCGAACCAAGATGATCTAACCGAGTCCTAAATTCAGGCACATTTTGCATTTTATGTTAATACTATGGGTTTGTTTTTTTATATAAGATATAATGCTTTAAATGACCTATCACTGCAAGCCAGTGTGAGGCCCCGTAAAGAACCTGTGGCTTTGTGTTCTCCTAGTATAGCTAAGTTGAGAATTCTGAGAAGCCTGGCCACAAGGTGTGTGTGAGCATTGCATGATTTCTCGTTTCTAGTCTCCCTTGGGCTGAAATAGAACCAGAATGGCGGGCCATAGCCTGGGGGAGTAGACATAAATTCTGGGATCCTTGGGCGGGGTAAGGATGAAAGATTTTCAAATAGAGTGGGGGGATTGGTAGTGCCTGGATGATTTAATCAAGTTTAGGAGTCTCTTGGTTGACTTGGTTGACCGTTGCAATTCCACAGGGCCAGTAAATCTGATGTCTCCAGAACAAAAGTGGCACTCCAGGAGGGGGCCCCCTGTCTCCTTCTCAGCCCTCCATTTGCTTCTAGCTGCCCTGGCCCTTCTCTGCAAAGCCCTACCCAGCACCCGGGAGCTATCTTAGCATAAATGGAAATGGAACCGCTTTCCCAAGGTCATGTTCAACCTTCCCTCTGAATGGCTGTGTCTCTAAAACAGAAAAGAAAAACGAAAGGCCACACGGTGAGACTCCACGCCACGCACTGCGTTACAGACTCTACACACCACAGGCTCATTTATGCTGTGGGGACAACTGATCACCTCTTCATTTTACAAATAAGGCATAGAGTTCGGAGCGTTCAAGTAATTTGCCTTCAGTCACGTAGTAAGTGGTAGGGCCAGGACCTAAATCCAGATCTGCTTGATTCTGAAGCCCAGGCTCGTAACCACTGTACTCTGTCTGGACGGGAGAGGGGAGGGGAGCGACCGGGAGGGTGCTCAGCCCACTAATACTAGAAAGAATAGGAAGGAAGTCACAGTGCGGGATGCTGGGTCCAGGGGTAAAAGCACTGGGGAGATCTCTCCCAGCTTCCCCCTCCTCCTCCCTGCACCACTGACCAGGTTGCTGCCCTGCTTCAAAATGCTTACAGGCTATCCCAGCCAAACAGGGCTAGATCCCAGCTCCTTCCTCGGCAATCAAGGCCTTCGTGACTTCACCTCCACCAACCTCTCAGCCTCCTCTCCCTGTGCTTCCAGCCCCCCGCCCCCACCCCCGTGCCTGTCTGTGTCCTGGACCCCCTTCTCAAACCCCTGTAATTGCTCCCAACTTCTCTCATCTGAACCCTCCTCTTCCACACCCTCCCCCACGCTGGCACCCGAAATCCACTTCTTTCAAGGCTTCTTCCTTGAAAGTTGCCTCCTCCGAAGCCTCCACTGACTCCCCTCACTAGTTGGCCTGCTCCCTCTACCCTTCCCCATTACCTTGACTCTACACACATCACATATTCGCGCCACGTGTGTGCTTCTGGCCTCCCTGATGAACTGTGGGCCCTGGCCAAGTTCGTCAGTGGCTGCCCCACTAGAGACTCCCAATTTTTGTCTTCAGCATTTTACACTTAAGTAAGACCAGTCACTCAGCCTCTCTCAGCCTCAACTATCTCATCTGTAAAACGGGGGAAACGGAATCTACCTCATAGTATTGTGAGCGTTAACTTTGAAGATGCAGGCAAAGCTGAGAGCACATTGCCTGGCACATACTCATTAAATGTTAGCTACCCGTGAGCAATGACACTGACCACGATTGTTTTAGAATAAATACACGGGCGATTCTGCCCTCTCCCCTGGCAAATGCTGGTATCACCCCCTCTGAAGAGGAGAGGGGAGCAGTCGTTCCAGGGGATGGAGGTCATTCGTTGGCCTGGGATGAGCTTTGCTTTGCCAGCCTGCTCTGCTCTTCTTTCCCTGCTGCAGTGAAGGGTGAAAGTGATCACCCTTCGCAGTCCTCCGGTGGGGTGGCGGAGAGGAGTCTGGATGCCTCTCTAGCACACGGTGCAAGGCACACAGTGGGCGACCGTCCAGTGACTGAACTGGGAAGGGCCAGAAGAGACCTAGAGAGGGAACCTGGGGTGTGTGGCGGGGTTGGGATATGGAGTGAAGCCAAAGGCTTTAGGGCCTCTCCGGTCCCTTTCTCCCAGCCCTCCAGGTTAGAGCTAAAAATACCGCAGGGAGAGTCGGGAGGGGCGAAGGTCGAGGCTCGGGATTAAAGAATTTGTCCAGGGCTTCCCAAGTGAATATGGCAGGCTCAGGGACCCAGCAGAACGCCAGCGGGGCACGCCCCCCCCGCCCCCCGCCCCCCGCCCCGCTCCCGCCTCCTCCTCCTCCCAGCGCGAGCGGGCGGCGCGCTCCGGAGGCAGAACCGGGCTGGAGGTGTCCTACCCACTCGGCGGCCAGCACCTGCCCCCCCCACCCCCCGC
>NW_006771619.1:66664-72958 GCF_000442215.2 Lipotes vexillifer
GCTGGAGGCGGAGAGCAGGCTGGGCTCCGGCATCCCCCTCACCCAGAACTCCCACCAATCAGGTCATAGGGAGCTCAGCATCCTCCGACGCCCGCACCCGCCCACTCCCACATGAATGTGATGGGGACAGACAGCGGGCAGACGTGTGACTCGGCCCACGGGACCTGCAAAGCCCCCGCCCTCAGTCTGGGGCTGGGACTCAGGCGTCCAGGTCCAGGGGAGGGGAACCAGAAGCAGGCTTTGGCCCCAGTGTATGTCCCCAGGCGCTGTCTGCAGACTCACTGCAGAGCACAGGCCTTGGGGAGGGAAGCTCAGGGGCCTGGGCCCTGCCTCTCCGGACAGCCCTCTTCCACCCCCACCCAGCTGGGGATGTTGCATTAACAAACACCTAGACCCAGGACCCCTGCCTGGGAAGCGGGAGAGGACACCAGTCACCTCTGAGTCAGGGCCTGGTGAGTTCCAGGAGGCTGTCCCCAGCCTAGGGGCCTCTCTGGCACCCCCTCCCTGGCTCTAGCGCTGGGCCCCGCTTTTATTTCCCAGCTATTCCCCCAGAAAGGGTTGATTTCAGGGCAGGGAATGGGTTATCCAGGAGAATCTGCAGGTAGGCTACATCCTAGATCCCTCTAAGTTGCCACACCCAGGGGGAGGCCGGGACACTTCTGGCATTCTTTGCCTTCTCTTCCTCCCCTAAGGTGCCCCCTCCCCACCTGCTTGTGCTGGTTATGTAATTAACCCAGCTGAGGCTCTCTGCCATGCTGACAGTGTCCAGGGATGCCTGAGAAGCCCAGGTCCCTGGAGGGACTTATGGGGAGGAGGGGCTGGTACTTCCCCCAGTCGGGAGCTTACAGAAATAGAGAAGCACTTGTTGGGAAGCGACACTGCATGGGACAGGAAGGAGATGAGAGTCTTAGTCTTAGCTGACAGCTCAACTGGCTGTGTGATCTTCACATCCCTAAATCTGTGGGGGGTTTTTTGGTTTTGTTTTCACCTTCAATAATATGGGGAGAATTGCACACACACACACACACACACACACACACACACACACACACACACACACACACTCTCTCTCTCTCTACATGTACGTGAGCAACAGTGCAGTAGTGCAGAGTGACCCATCTGGGATGGCTAGGAGGTTCCATTGTGATCGATGAGTGAAGGACCCCTGTGCATAACAATGGCCACTGTTTATTGAACACCTACTCCGGCCTCACAACACCCTATGACGTTCCTTGCCGAAGATCACACTTTAGGTGAGTGGCAGAGCGGAGAATCCAATGCTGGTGGATCTCACTCCAGATCCTGCCGTTGGTTTACTATGCTGTATGTGCACATGCCCTGCGGATTGGGTCCTCTGAACCAGGACGGACTGGACTGAGGGACATTCTGCTGTGAGCTGTACATATGTGGAAAGGGCATGCATCCACAGAGAAAACACGCATATGTGCTGGAAAGCATGGCCCCATCCAAACCCAGCAAACCCATCTGCCTTGGACCCATTTAGCAGGCACTGGTGTCACCCTCCTGGGAATAGTCCCCAAACAGGAGGTCTCAGGCACGTACCAGCCTCCCTGGCCACCATCCTCAACAGAAAGAGAAGGCAGCTGGCTAAGAGGTTTACTTGGATTATTTCAGGAGTAGAGGCTAACGATCCTCCTTTAGAATTGTGCAGTGGCTCAGATCAGGCACTTGATTTGCCTCTGACCCACAGCCAGGAGACATCAGAGCTGGGATTTATACCCATGCTCTAAAGTCACTGAAACTGAGCAAGAAGGAGCTAACGAATCCATGTCAAGGTTCAATCCCGTAGCAGCCCCTTCCCGGGCACCTGCTGCATGCCAGGTCCTCTGAGCTCAGGGCGTTGCCAGATAATCAGACCCAGCCCTTGGCCTGTGGCCTATGCCAGCTAGAATCACTCAACTTGGAAGCTGCAGTACTGCAACACTGCAAAAAGGAGCAGCCGCCTTTCCCAGCTGTGTGCCTGGGCCGCGTCTCCCTCCCTCTGGGTCTTCTCTCCAAAGTGGGGATACTGTATCGACTAAGGATAAGCACGTGGGCATGCTGACTTAGAGTAACTGCTCCACAGGTGTCACGGTCCAGAGCCAAAGTCATGGGCCAATCCAGGGCTTCTCAGCAGGGGGTGCTTGGGAAGGTGGGGGGAGCGCATTTTGGGTCATCATGGTCACTAGAGGCTGCTGCTGGCAAGTACCCCCAGGCAGCTGGGGATGTGAAATGCCCTGCTCGATAAAGAATTCTGTCTCCACAAAATGCCAGGACTGCCTCCACGGAGACGCACTGGCCTGGTCTCACTCCTGAGGACCAGGGGACCAAGGCTGCGAGGCGCTGCTGTCTTGCCCCGGGCTCAATGGGAAGCTGGGACTCGAAGCCAAGTCTAATGCACTTTCCACTCCGCTCTGCGGCCTGCCCGGGTCTGGGAGTCAGACCGGCCAAAAGTCAGGTCATGATACAGGTCAAGAAAGCTTGATTCCCACTGATGGGATGGACGGCAGGGAGAATGGAGAAGGAAGGATGGGGAGGCTCTGGACAGATGGGATCGGGGCTCTGGGGTAACAGCTCCAGTGACGTTCCCCAAGGTAGAAAAGTACAGGATATGTCCAAGGAGAAGCCAGCCCCACCAAGCCCACCTCTTGTTTCCACAGTCCAGGTGGAGGCCGCAGAGGGCCCAGGGCAAGCAGGGGCAGCGATGATTGGTCCTGACGGTGGCTGAGCCCCCAGCCCCTGGAATATGCAGCCCGGGGGAGCCCCAGGCAGCGGCGAGGACGAGGTGGCGGAGCGGGGCGGGAGGCATGGTCTCCACCTACCGGGTGGCCGTGCTGGGGGCGCGAGGCGTGGGCAAGAGTGCCATCGTGCGCCAGTTCCTGTACAACGAGTTCAGCGAGGTCTGCGTGCCCACCACCGCCCGCCGCCTCTACCTGCCTGCTGTCGTCATGAACGGCCACGTGCACGACCTCCAGATCCTCGACTTCCCGCCCATCAGCGCCTTCCCTGTCAATACGCTGCAGGTAGGGGGGTGGGGGGTGGGGGACAGGGTGGAGGAGAGCCTGGACCCCAACCCTCTCCTGGCTCCGGCCCTATTGCTGGCTTTGAGGACTCCGCGCTGCACCATGGGCTGCCCTACTTAGAGCCGTGCCAGGAATCCATTCATTTGTGCACTGGTTTATTCAACAAATATTTGATGAATGTCTAATGTGTACCAGGCCCTGTGGTGGGCACTGGGTTAGAATGGTGCTCAAAACAGAGCTGTTTGCTCTCAAGGAACTCATAGTCTGGTGAGAAGACAAACAGTCAACTATTACATAGTTCCATGAGTGTCATGATTGCAGGGGATGCGGGAACTAAGACAGCCCCGAAGGGGCATCTGCCCCACGAAGGTGTGTGAGGGTGGGGGTCACAGGAGGTGATGTCTCAGCTAGGTAGGATCTGGGCAGATAAGGGGCAGTGGAGAGAAAGGCACAGAGCGCCGGATGCCTGTTAACATTCTGGGCGCTGCCTCCCATGGCCTCAGACCCACGTCATCTGTAGAAGGGACAACAGAAGAAAAGGCTGGGACCTGGGAAAGGTGTGTTCTCAGAGATTGGGGACCCCAATCAGATCTCTTGCCCAAGGGCCTTTTCTCTTAAGTGATGCTTTGTCCCCTGACCTCAGGACTGGCCCTCGGGGCGGCCTTTCCTGCAGGGGTTGGATTCAGATGCCCGCAGTGCCCTGGCTTACAGGGTCCAGCCTGCAGAACCAGGTCCTTCCTGCTCTCTACCTCTGGCTTGAGCGGGGGTCGGGTGCAGGGGGAAGCTGAGCCCTAGACATGTTGGCTCACCAAAGAAGCCCCTGACCAGAGCGCAGAGTTTCTCCAGGAAGGCTAGGCACGGTGGAGGCCCGGAGGGCAGGGGCCACGGCTTGGCCAGTTGTAACTGTGCAAATACAGCGATCTCTCGGGTGGAGCTGGAGGCTGGGGAAGGGCTCAGGCTCAGCACTGTGTCAGCAACTCCGGGCAGGAGGACCTTCGCCCAACCTCGGGGACACCTGTCTCTCCCATCCTAGGTGTGGGAGCATCAGCACCAAAGACAAAAGCCTGATCCACACATCACGCCTTGGAAACAGTGAGGTCAGGGCAGTGGGTCCAAGGTCAGGTGTTCTATTTCTCCTCCAGAGGAGACTAACTAGCCTGAGTGGATGCTCAGATCCTGCTCTGGTCCTGCATTGAGCTGGGTTTATTTTTCACATTTTGTTGTGTGTTTAAATTGTAATTTCGATTTTGGAATCGGGAAGATACAATTTAAAAGCCCAAACTTTGTTAGAACAAACAAACAAAAAGTACACCCAAAGAAATCTCAGTCCCACCCCTGCTCCCTTTACCCCAGTTCTTGCCTCATTCTATAGCCATTCTCATTGGTTTTTTTAATTCACACTTCCAGTTTTTCTTTACACAAATAAGAGAATGTATTCTTATTCCACTCCCCTTCTTGCATTAAAAAAAAAAACAAAAAACAAAACTGTTCTGCACCTTTTGTTTGTTTGTTTGGGGTTTTTCTTTGTTTGTTTTTTTGGCTTGACATTTTATTTATTTATTTTTTATTTATTTTTTTTTTTGCGGTACGCGGGCTCTCACTGTTGTGGCCTCTCCCGTTTTGGAGCACAGGCTCCATGGCCATGGCTCACAGGCCCAGCCGCTCCGCGGCACGTGGGATCTTCCTGGACCGGGCCACGAACCCGTGTCCCCTGCATCGGCAGGCGGACTCTCAACCACTGCGCCACCAGGGAAGCCCCTGGCTTGACATTTTAACCTGGAGGTCTTTCCATGTCAGTATCTAGAGGTCTTCTTCATTCTTTTTTCATGGCTACACTGTATTCCATTGGAAAGATGTACTATGAAGTCCCCTCTTGTTGGACAAGTGGGTTGTTTCCAAACTTTTGCTTCAAAACAATGCCACAGTGAACAGCCTTGTAATAGTCATTTTGTACACAGGAAGGCAGATCTGTGGGATCGATTTCTGGAAATGGCATTGCTAGGGCAAAGGATAAATGCAACTGGAGTTTGGAAGGTGCCAGATTCCACCCCCACCCCCTCCATTAAGGTGCATAGTTTGTGCTGTGAGGGATGTTACATGAGTGCTTGTTTCCCTAAAGCCATCAGAGTGTATTGTCAAACTTTTGGATTTTTTGTTTTTGTTTTTTTTGTTTTTTTGCACTACGCGGGCCTCTCACTGTTGTGGCCTCTCCCCCGTTGCGGAGCACAGGCTCCGGATGCGCAGGCTGAGCGGCCATGGCCCGCGGGCCCAGCCGCTTCGCAGCATGTGGGATCTTCCCGGACCGGGGCACGAACCTGTGTCCCCTGCATCGGCAGGCGGACTCTCAACCACTGCGCCACCAGGGAAGCCCAAACTTTTGGATTTTTGACAGTCTGATAGATGAGATAGGATAATCTCAGTGTACCTTTTATTTACATCTCTGCTCATGAGTGAAGTTGAGCACCTTTTCATATGTTTGAGGGCCTTTGCCTTCCTTTTTCTGAAAACTATTAATGCCTTTGCCCATCTTTCTGTTGGATCATTGGCCTTTTTCTTCCTGATTGACCCTGAGTTTTGGACTCTCCAAGGATGTCCAAGACTTCACCCCTGAAGCACAAGAAAGGGACTTTGAGCAAAGAAATGCTGAGACAGGATCCTGCATGCCCCAAAGATCAAACAGTAGAATCCCACTGGTTACTGTCTGAAAATAAGAATACATTCTTCCCCAGTGCCAGATGAGATCCAGCCCAGGAGAGCGGCGCTTCTAGGGTCGTCTCTTCTGCAGCCTTTCTCCTCCTATCAGAGAAGGAAGCTGAGGTTAGGGGGCGTGTGCAACCCACTCCAAGGAACGAGCAGCAAATGCATGGTTGGCACCCAGGTGGCTGAGGCTCCCTCAGCTGCTGTGTCCTTGGAACTGGACTCAGTTTCCATTGCTCCTTCTCTGTCTTGATACAGCTCCAAGATGGTCTTTTACCATCTGGAATGATGCATGGAGCTAGCTGGAAGGCAAGCTGAGCTTTCTTACTCCCTCCCTTCAATCAGGGGTGAAGGGGCAACCCAGCCAATCGGGAGCCTTCTTCCTCTCCCTTTTAGGAGCCCCCAGAGAGGAGTGGGTGGGAGGCAGCCTGGAGGCCCCCTTGAGGAGGTAGCATGTTGGGATAGAGGTGCGGCTGTCCCCCTCGAAGGCTGGCAGCTGTTCCCTCTCCCCAGCAGAGAGCTGGAAGAATGTGGGAGCCTCTCTGCCTATTTCCCCATCCCTCCCACTTCCTGC
>NW_006771619.1:72968-75280 GCF_000442215.2 Lipotes vexillifer
TGATCTCCGCTCCTTGCATGGGATGGAGGAGGAACAGCGTACACTCTGGGGTCCCAAGCTCCCAGAGGTCCTGTGTCCAGTGGAATACAGTCTTTCCTGGCCTGAGAAACCAGTTCATGGTTTCCTGTGATTTTAGATTTGTCCTCAGCATCTTCCCCCTGCACCAAAGTTGAAACTCAGCCCAAAGAAAAGATGCCACATCATCTCCCTGGAGAAATCCACTGCAGCAGCTTCTAAGCCTTTGAATCGGGAAGTGCTTTTCTGGAGTCAGACTTAACTCTCCACCACTGTCGCCCAAGTCTTTCCCCTTTTAATCCTTCTCTGCAGTGTGGAACCAGCTGTAGTCCTCCATGCCTGATCCCTGCCCCAGTTCAGCTCATAAGCTGGCACAGGAGATATGCCTGCCTCTCCCTCTAGTCCTTTGCCGGGGCTCTAGTTCCTAGAGAAAACCCTAGTTCCCCTTGTCCTGGGAGGCCTCTGCCTCCCCAAACTTCAGGGAGGCCCTTCTTTCCACACTCTGGCTGCTTTCTGCTGCTGCCCTTGCAATTCTCATCTGCTGGCAGGTTAATTAGCTAACTCATCTCTTAAGCAATCTTCTCTTTGGTGCACTCAGGCTTGCCTGGGGCCTGTTCAGCTTGAGCTGCGGGCCCTTCCCAGAGAATTTGCCACAGGCATGCAGGAAGTTCCATCTCCCTGGAGCTGCCCTGGGGCCCTGCTCTACATCAGCCCGCCTTAGGCATCCAGTCTCAACCTTTTTCTCCTCAGGCCTCCTCCTCAACCTTGAGGGCAGAGTGAAGCAAACAGAAGGGGCACATCAGGTAGCATCTAAGGACTGCGTTACAGGCAGGAATTGGGTTGATTCCAGCACGGACCAGGTGGGATTCAGGACCGTGGAGAGTTCACCAGCCTAGGTAGTGCAATTAAAGAGCCTAGGAGGAGGAGGTATGTAAAAATGAGGAAGGCTGGACTCTCTCGTCCTCTCAGGAGCTCACAGCAGAAGTGGGGACCTGGGAATGGAAACAGCTCTGACCAAGGTATAATTGAACTGCTCTTAGAACACAGACGATGAAGGGAATAGTCCCCTGCTTGCAGGAAGGCTTCTTAGAGGAGGAAGAGGCATCTGAGCTGAGGCCTGGGAAGATAGAGTGGATTTCAACAGGTCCAACAACTAGCTCAGGGCTGGGCTCGTAGAGGCGCTTAATAAATGTAATCGAACAAAGGACTGGATGGATGGATTGGGGGACAAAATGGGACAAGGCAGATCTCAGCTCCAGGAGTGCACAGGACAGACAGCGGCCCAGCCCCATCCTGGCTTGGAGGTGGGGAAGCCACACCTGAGCTCTGCCGTTGTGCCCTGGGCCTGGCCTCCTGGGGAATCGGTGAGTGTGCAAGGCTTAGGGTGCAGTGGCAGGTGAGAGTGCTGTGTATGGTGGGAGGTGGCTGGGGGAAAGGGGAGCCCTTATGGCTGCTCTGACCTTGGTGCTGGCTGGGGGTGTTGCAGGAGTGGGCAGACGCCTGCTGCAGGGGACTCCGGAGCGTCCACGCCTACATCCTGGTCTACGACATCTGCTGCTTTGACAGCTTTGAGTACGTCAAGACCATCCGCCAGCAGATCCTAGAGACAAGGTGAGGGGCCAGGATACACTCCACTGCCACCTCAGTGGATGCCCCTATGCTGGCCACTTCCTGTGAAAAGGGTGCAGTGGGAGGGAAACAGATCACGTGCCTCTGGTTCCCACACATACTCAAACACACACTCACGACATTTTGCCGTCCCCGTTTCTGTTAACTCATTTTGGGACCCTTACCATGGGGTGGCTAGTCTAGTGCAGTAAAGAGCAGAGGCTAGGGGAAGGAGACTTCCAGGGCGCCTCAGCCGCATGACTTTAAGCCAGGCTCAGGTTCCTCATCTGTACAGTGGGGAGAACATTAACACCCACCTTTTGGATCAGTTGCGTCAGTTACAGCGCTGCGCCTGGAACAGATGGATGGTAGTAGTAGTATTGACCAGGCACAGCCCGCACTTCTTGAAGTCCGGGGCGGGGGTGGGGCGGGGGGAGGTTGTGAGACTAGACTGCGGGGTTCTGAGATTCCCATCTCGCCCAGCAGGGTGATCGGCACCTCGGAGACGCCCATCATCATCGTGGGCAACAAGAGGGACCTGCAGCGCGGACGCGTGATCCCGCGCTGGAACGTGTCACACCTGGTGCGCAAGACCTGGAAGTGCGGCTACGTGGAGTGCTCGGCCAAGTACAACTGGCACATCCTGCTGCTCTTCAGCGAGCTGCTCAAGAGCGCCGGCTGCGCCCCCG
>NW_006771619.1:75507-83934 GCF_000442215.2 Lipotes vexillifer
GAGCGTCGGCTGCGCCCGCTGCAAGCACGTGCACGCCGCCCTGCGCTTCCAGGGCGCGCTGCGCCGCAACCGCTGCGCCATCATGTAACGCCGCGCCCCACGGGCCGCAGCCCCGGCAGGCCCGGGCGGGGAGGGGCAGGAAGAGAACTCCTGGACCGCCCCCGCAGCCACGCCCTCCCCGGGAGAGGCGGAAGGCGAGAGGGAGCTTCCCCTTTGCTCCTCGTCCTCCCCGGTCTCCCGCGTCTGTCTTCCTGGGACGGCCGCCTTTAGTGCTGTAGTTCGTGCAGAGCCCGGCCGGGCCCCTAGGAGCGCCGCCGCCCCTGGGGGTTGGGGGTGAGCGCGTGACACGGAGGGCAGGGGTGGAGAGGTGCTGTCTTGACCGGGCGCGCACCCGTCACCTCCAGAGAGTGTGTCTGTCATTGTTCCGCGTCTTCTTTTCCCGTGTCTGTCTGTCTGCCCAAGCGTCAGTTGGTCCTCAGCTGTCTTACCCACCCTCGCCACCTCCAGCTTCGTTCACAGGGCTCTCATTTTATCCACCCCCTGTCGCAGGTCCCGGCAGCACCTCTTCGTGAGGCCAGCCTTCTGACCGTCAGCACCACCGGCACGGGGCGGGGCGATGCGGGTGGCCCAGGGACCACAACCGGGGTCCGAGGGTTGAGGTCCTGGATCAGTCAGGGGGAGAAGGCAGAGCTCCCCCCGATTCCAGGGACACCTCCCTGCCCAACAGCCCCAAGAGACGCAACAAGCTACCTTCCAGCCTTAACTCGATGGTCCGTCCCTGCCGGGTGCCCCTCACCCACTTCCTGACCCTAAAGTCAGATCACGCCCTGGGTTCACCATTTTTTTCTTGACCGAGTGTGGAGAGGGAATGCCCCCAAATGATAGATTTATTTCCATGATGCCAGCTTCCAGCCCTCTGTCCCCTTCTGGGTTGAGTGGTCTGCCAGACTGGAGGATGTTTGGGGGGGAGGGGGGTGTCTGGTGGTGGGCGGGGTGTGGAGGGAGGCAGTCAGGTCGTGCCAGGGAAGACTCTCCCCATCTGACCCCAAGCTGACTGCCCCAGACCTTGCCCGCCTTGAATCTCAGATTACCCCGATTAATCTGGGGAGGGGCAGAGCCGGGAAAAGAATTACGGGAACCCCTATGCTTGGGGGAGATATACCGGCATCCCCACCCCTGGATGGAGGCCCTCAGGATCTGATGCCCCCTCGTCCCAACACCGGTTGGCCCCATGCCTTGACTCACTGCGCCCCATTTTCTCCGGCTGCCTGGCCAGTTTCTACCTCTTGTCACCGGAGCTGATCACTGTCAGTTTTGTACCGAATTAGAAATAACAAAAGTAATGAAGATACTAGGAGTGACCTGCGGGATTACTGGGGGATTTGGAGGGCGGGAGAAATGGTGCGAGTCCCCGGCCGCCTAGCCGAGTTCTCGCTGAGGCTGAGCCCTCAGCCCTTCTCTGGTGGGAGGATAGCAAGGTCCCTTGTTAGAAGAGAGACGGAGAGAACAGCCTAGCCTCGATGTAGACAGGCTGTGGCGTATAGACCAGGAAACCAGGTAGCTCAGGGTGGTGATGGAGAGGAGTCTGGGGGAGGCGTCATGGGTGGCAAACTTCTCATCCAGATCCAGCGTGAGAGGGAAGCTTCCGATGCTCTCTTCTGCTTCCCCAGGTGATTCCCACTCTGCTCACTGGGGGTAACGCAGCCCGACAGTGACTGCCCTGACCTTGGGCAGTCCAGTATTTTGGGGTTCTGGTCCCTGCTGTGCTGCATGACTTTGGGCAAGTGACCTGCCCTCTCTGAGCCTCCCTCTGAAGCAGAGGAGGTGGCTCCCCTCCCCCCCACACCTTGGAGTGGCTGGGAGGGTAAGGAAGAGGGGCTGCCCCCCTTTATCCCCTGCATCCCTGCCCCCTGACTCACCAGGGGGATGGGGTGAGTGGTGACAGCATCTCACCTGCCCCATCACTGTCACCCCCAGCTCTGAGGCACCTGAGGTGAGGGTGAGGGACCCAGGCCTCTGGCTGCCCCCTGTGGGAGCCGTTGGAATGTATTGCCTGGCTGGCCCCCTTCACCCACCCTCTCACCCCTGCTTCACTCCAGATCTTTGATTTTGATTCCTTCCGCCCCCGTTTTGAGTGTCTGTCCTTCACCCTGCCCGCCCTTCCCCAGGGTTTCCCACCACAGGGTCTGGAAGTGTGTGTGACGCCCACTGCGCTGTGATCAGAAGTCAGATTAAAAATCAGGGAGTTTTCCCTCGTTTCTGTACCAAGGTGTTGGCTCAGTTCCTGCCGTGGGAAGGAAGGGACTCCCTGCAGGGTTTCTGCCTGCTGAGCTCTGGAGGGACAGTCTGGGTGATGAGGTGGCCTGAGTCCTAAAGCCCAGGCCCACCAGGAGAATGAAGGGAAAGGGAGAGAGCTGGGGACTCATCTCCTCTCCGCCTACCCCACCAAGTGATCAAAACCATTCAGAAGAGAAGCATAACATCTCCCTCTGCCATTTTCTTGGGAAGACTTTCAGAAGTGGACTCAATCCCAGCTTCTGCCTTTGTGTCTTCCTCCCACTCATGGCCGAGGCTCTGCAGCCCCCCGGCCCACACACCCATCATAACTCCAGGCGTGTCGATGTGTTACGGAATGTTCTCAGCCATCCCTCTTGACTCAGTGATCTCAGTTCCCAGCCCCCAGAGCAAAGTTTTGAAGTCCTGCAGGAGCCTGTGTGGGGCGACCTTGTCCCTGTCCATGATACTGATGCAGCAGCCTCTTCCAGAGAGAAGGGCTGTCTGGCAAGGTTGGCTGGGGCTGCAGAGGGGAAACCTCTCTCACCCCAGCTCCCTCCCCCGCTTCCCCTCCAGCGGGAAAATGCTGCTACACCTTCCTGCACCGTGGTGGTAGCGTGAAGGACTCAAGAGCTGGGGGTTCAGGGACAGACCCACTCATGTCTAATAACTTATAAGAACTGTGGAAATGGGCATGGCCGGAGGACAGAGCACAGGAATTTGGGGAGCTGTTCTGGGAGACAGTAGCCCTACCACCCTGGAATTGGGCTGGGACTCATGGGTTGCCCTCCTGCTCAACCGACCAGATGGAGCCTCTGTTTGTCTTCTAAACTGTCCTGGCCAAGGCCCTGTATTGAGGTGAGGGACCTTCCTTTCTGTTCCTGCATTTGGGAGTGCAACGAATACACGGGCATCTTTTCACTTCCCTCCTCCCCTATACCCACAGGCTCAGGGAGGGGAAGCGCCTTCTCACACCCAAGACTCCTCCTCAGGTGAGGCAGGGGCTTGATCAAGCTGCTGAGGCCCCTGGCCCTGCAAAGGCGGGGAGCTGCTCTCCAGTGGTGCAGCTGGCTCCTGCCTCTCCTTTCCCTCCCCCTTCTCCCCCGCCGAGGCTCCATCCCCCAGGGCTGCCTTCCCTCCACTGCTGCCCAGCACTGCTCTCACCAGCCTGCCCCTGGGGGGTGCCTTGGCTGGACCCAGGTGGAGGTAGGTCAAGGGCCTGGGGATTCGTGAAGGCTGCTTCTCAGGCCTGTGGTCACTCCGGGGCCGAATCCTGTGCCTGAGCTTCAGCTTGTAGATGGATGGGACTCTCCGGGGCTTCCGGAGTGTTCTCTTGCCCTTGCCTGGACATGCCTTGGCTTTATCAGAACTGGGGGCGGAGGGCGAAGGTGTGGAGGACTCTGGGGTGGCAGACACAGCAGGGGCTGAGCAGTCCTGCCCTCCTTGAGCTGGGACCTTCGTTGTCCTGGCACCCTTGGCACTTGGGCTTGCTTTTGTCCTCAGCCCACTCTCTTGGGCTCCCAGTTTCCCTTTTGGGCTTCCTGGGCCTGCACTTACAGCCGGCTTAGGGCAGCCGGTAGGGGCTGCCTTCCAGGCTCCCAGGTCCACCTTAAGGAGGGGTGGGGGGTCCTGAGCCAGTTCTTGGATGACTTTGTCATAAGGACCCCCAGGCTCAGGCCACTGCCCACCCAGACTGGGCACGTAGACTCCACTGCGAGGAACGACTCCAGATGCTGCGCCCTGTGGGCAGACACCGGCCACCGCTAGCAGCTTCGTGTTGGCCAAAAGCTGCTCCCCGAGGCTGTGGTAGATGGCTTGCTCCTTGACCCTACCCGAGGGCAGGGGAGTGCACCTCCCCTCCGGGTGCTGTGGGCCCAGGCCCCAGGGCTCTCCGGCCTCTGCTGTCACCTGGACGTCCAGCTTCTGGTCCTCTTGCCTCTCTTCCACAGAGCAGTCCCCATGTCTGGACCCAGACAGGTCCCCAGTGACGGCCCTTAATGGAATGGGCCCTCTCCCCAGTTCTGTCCTGGGACCTCCACTTGCAGTCCCTGGAAAGCTTCCTAGAGTCGGGGGGCAAGCTGGGGGCAACTGGACCAGGATCTTGGTGGGTCCTTTAACGGGGGATGGAGAATGGACAGATGCTGTCTCCCTAAGCTGGGAGGAGGCACCCTCAGCCTCATCCCAGGGTGGTGGCCTGGGGCCCACAGGCTTGGCTGGGCTGGAGGAACAAGGCAGGGGAGATGGTCCTCCTGCTGGTGTCCCTGTGGTAGTGGCCTCAGGGGCTTGGAGTCCCTGGGGGATGAGGGTCCTGGCACAAGTTGCCCAGCTGTCTGTCTCCTCATGAACCCAAGATGTGGGAGTCCTTCTCCTGGGGCGTTCAGGGGGGTATCTGTCCTCCCTCTTCCCTGAGGAGGTGCACTGTGTGTCTCGGCCCCTGGGAGTAGGTGAGGATTGGGGGCTCAGTGGGCTGTCCCCAGCTGGCAGCTGCCTCCAAGACGAGGCGAGTGACTTCTCCTGGCACCTGAAATGGAGAATCATAGGTCATCGGCCGGGTTATCTGACCCAGTCCCCTGGGCTCTGTGAAGGGATGGCCTTTCCCCAGCCAGAACCCCCAGGGGGTCAGACTTCATGTCGAATGAAGAAGATGCTCCCTCTCTCCCGTGCCTGCCAGAGACTCTTCCTTACAGCAGATACTGTTTAAGTCTGTCCTCCCCCATTCCTTGTGTAGCAGATAGAAAGCAGCCTGGTCTGGACCCCAGGTTGCTTCAGATCCCACAACTACAGGTCACCAGTCTTGGGTGGGGAGGATCTTAGTTTCTGCTGTACCATGAAATGGCAGAGGGACCGTGGGTCAGTCTGTTCCCTTTATGGGCCTCAGGCTCCTCATCTGTGAAATGGGAGGGTGTATGAAGTTAACTAGATGATCCTAAAGGTACTGGGTGCTTTTTTGGTTCTGAACACCTGAGGTCTTGCTGGGATAGGGGCACTGCTGGGAGACCTGCTCCCCTTATCTTGGGGTGGGGTGGCCTCTGAGAATGTAGACTCCAAATCAGGAAGAGGCCCTGCCCTGTCCCTCCCCAGTACCTTGGGAATGGTGCTGTCTCTCTGAGGATCCCTGCCCCTGCTCTCCGTTCACAGTGGGGTGTAGGGGAGGAGGCGGCAGGGGGCCTCAGCTTTCGACCTGAAGAGGTATATGTCTTCCAGTCCACGGAGGGCAGGGGGCTCTGGGAGCGGCTGATGGTCATTGTAGGCTGGGGCTGTGAGGGCCCATCGTCCACCCTCACTTCATGCTGCACCAGTGGGACAGGGGGCTTCAGGAAGCTTCCCGTCTTGTGTGCTACCAACACAGCCCCCCAGAGACAGGAGAGGAGGAAAAGGTTAAACTCCTGCTGATGGGGTCCACCGTTCCCTCCCCGAGCTGTCCCACACCCTGAATCCCACATTAGAGACAGTGGGACCTACTGTGACAGTGACAGCACCAGAATTTCCTCATGGGAGGGGTTTAGGGGATGAAATCTGGTCAGAGGGCCTGGCTGGGGGACTTGTTTAAAGCTGCAAGTCCACATCTTTAACTTAGATTGCATGCTTATTTGGGGTAGCTTGAGGTGCTGATGGAGATTACGGGAAGACTAAAGACCCTTCCAAATCATGCTTGGTGCCTCCATCAGAGCCAGACCTGAGCCCTGCCCACATGCCCTCCTGACCAAATGCTGAGTCTCTGTGTATTTGGCGCCACCTTGTGGCTCAATTTGGTACTGCACCGTGGCTGGCCCGCTTTCCGCCTAGAACTGACAGGCCACCCACACCTGTACCTTCTATAGTATCTTCCTTCCTCCATCCCCTGCACACCTCTTGCCCCTGGAGATCAGGCCTACCTCCCGCGTCTGCTTCCGGCCTCCCGACCTGGAGTCATAGGGAAGGGACTCTCAGGGGACTTACAGAGGGATGTGCACCGGCAGGGGTCATGTTTGTCCAGATAGTGACCGAGTGTGTCCCAGCCGCCCCCCACACGCACCATCACGTGGTTCCGGAGGATCTGCAGGGGGCAAGGGTGAGGTGGAGGGCAGGGTGAGGGAGTCCCCTCTCCATGAACCAGCCTGCAGGCCTTCAGCCCTTGCTCCCATCCACGTACACATGCACACATGTGTAGTTGGGAGCGTGCCTATGTTGCAGCCTGAGTCCCCTCCAGGACTGGCATCAGATAGCACATGTTGTCAAGGGTGGAGGCCAAGCTGACAAACAGCAAGTTGCCCCATGGCAAGACAAGGGGTCTCCCAAGCACTGTGTAGTCTACCTCCCGACTCCCTTCGCTGGGAAGCGGTCGATGCCTGCGCACGTTTGTATCAGAAACGGGGGCGCTGGCTTTGCTCTCGTGGTTGTGTGTGTTAAAGGACCCGCAGGAGTCCTGGCCCGACTCCACTCCAGGTCACGTAGCCTCTCCAGGCGTCCACTTCCTTAGTGGAAACGGGGCGCCACAATCCATCCCCACCTGCTTCACAGAGCTCTTGGCTCAGGCTCTGGGTGAGGGCCCAGGGAGCTGTCTTTGCCCCCAGGTGTGGCCTGACCCAAGGAGATGAAGGCTTAGCTGAGCCGCTGGCCACACCCCCAGGTGCAGACTGTTTCTGGCCAGGTGGCCAGGCATGGGGCGGGGTGGAGGGGGTGGGGAGTGGGAAGTAGTGGGAGGCACAGTTCAGACTTGTACTGCCACTCAGAAGGCACCAAGCTGGGCATGTGAGCCGCGGACCGCGGGGTTGATGTGGCTGGGCCCTGCAGGGAACACAAACCGGGCGGGGGGGACGGGGTCTCAGCCCCCTTGCCGTGACCAAGCCTGTGGGTGGAAAAGTGGGAATACGCTTCATCCTCACTTCTGACTGGGGAGACCCCCTTCTGAACTAATGTGGAGGCAGATGGCGGGGGGTTCTGGTTCTGGCTGCCCTCATGGAAGGAGGGGACATGCTTGCCAACTTTGTCAGGAATCTTCTGGAATTCTCCAAGGGAGAGAAGGAAAGCCCCAAGGCCTGATAACTGGGGATGAATGGTGGTTTCCTGTTCTTGCCTTCAGGCCTGGGCAAAGTTCCACGGAAGGAAACCTGATTCTGCCGACCCCAGAGAGGGCCCTCCACCCCCCGACCTGGGACTTACCCGGATGAAGATGAGGGTGTTGGAGTCTCCCACACGGTACTTCCCCTCGGACACCTTGACCATGGAGAACTGAACCGGGCACGTGCAGCGGCTCACCAGGCTCTGAACCTGCGGGCAGTGGGCAATGGGTTCAGCCCTCCCCTCTGCCCAGGTAGCCAAGCTCCCCCTGCACGGTGGGTCAAGCCCAACGGGCGGCCTGCCTGCCCCCCAGCCCCAAGGCTTCTGCTAAGTCAGGGCTGGGGGCTGAGAAGCAAGTAGAGAAGGCTTTTAATGGCTCAACGAGAACAAGACCTTGAGTGGTCCCCTACGGCCCAGCACCCTCATCAGTCAGCTGACAGAGGCCGCGGAGTGTGATGGTTAAGGTGGACCTTGGAACCTGACAGGTTTGGGTGGGAATCCTGCCTCCACCGCACTATAGGCCTTGGGCAAGGTAAGAAACCTCCCTGAGCTCGATTCCTTGGTGGTAGAAGTGATTCCTAGTCACAGTCAGAACTAACTCCCAGGACAGGACCCTCTGTTTCAGACACTGGCGGAGCGCTTCACGTGCGCTGGCTCATCTAACAGCCACCGCGGTCGTGGAAGGTAGGCATGGTTACATCCCCACAGTACAGATAAGGGAGCTGAGGCACAGAGAGGGCAAATAATTTGCCCAAAGTCACACGGCTGCAAAGCAGTGGAACTAAGACTTAAACCAAGCAGTCAGAAAAGGTTCTGCGTTCTTAACAACCGTCCCACGGGGTTTAAACGAGAGAGGCATAGGGTGCTGGATTCATAAAGAAAACGATGAGCATCGAGGCTCCAAGTGGACACGACTTACTTAACAACCACGCGGTGAGAGAGTGTCGAGGAGGGGACTGGGGCTGAAGAAGGGGGTGGCTTAGAGGGGCCGGATTCGGAGGGGGAGAGGGAGGCGGGGCGAAGGAAGGCGGGGCCGAGGGCGTGTCAGGAGCCCTCACCAATTGGTCCAGGTTGCGGAAGTGGCAGGGCGGGCGCGTGGGGGGCTCGGGCGGC
>NW_006771619.1:84311-84939 GCF_000442215.2 Lipotes vexillifer
CCGGGACTGGGCTGGGCTGGGCCGAGCCGGGGTGCGCCGCGGCCCGGGCTGTCCCGCGGTGTAGCTCCGGCGCGGCTGCTTGATGGGCACGGGCGGCGGCCGGACGCGCGGGGCTGCGGCGCGCTCTGTCCTGCTCGGGCGGCGGCGGCGGCGGCGGCGGCGGCGGCGGCGGCGGCGGCGGGGGGTCGGGCGGGGGCAGAGCCAGCTCCAGCCGCAGTTCCTGGTCGATCTCCTCCTCCAGCCGCACCAGGCTGGGCGCCGCCACGCCGAAGCGCAGGGCCCGGCGGCCCAGCTCCAGCAGGCACAGCACCACGTTCTTCACGTTCTTGCGCAGCACCAGGTCGTCCGTCTCGAACATCAGCACCTCTGGCCGGGGCGGGAGAGGGGAGAGGAGGGTAGGCAGCCTGAGATCCCTGCTGACCTGCCCGGAGCAAGCAAGCGGAACAGGTGGGAGAGCCCTGGGGCCGTCCTGGACCGGGGCGCGGACGCAGGCATGGGGGATGGGAGTTTGCATCTCAGGTTCTTGGCGGCAAGCCAGCCCCTAGGAGGGTCTGGACAGAACTGCTCAGGTACTGAGTGCAAGACGAGGTGGCTGCCTTGTGGCGGGGGGGCGGGGGCGGGGGGGGTG
>NW_006771619.1:84951-85907 GCF_000442215.2 Lipotes vexillifer
AGCGGGGGGGTGGGGGGAAGAGGGGACACAGCCAAGCGAAGGAGCCTAACTCCACCTGCCCTTCTCCCCGCTCTGTTTGCCAGGATGGGTCCAGGAGCAAGGCAGTCTGTGCTGCTTCCCATCCGCGCCTCTCACCTCCAGTAACCACCACGCACCCCAGACTCAACTCCCAGCCCACACATAACCAGGCTGGGGTGAGTACACGCTCTGGAGCCTGACTGCCAGCTTTGGAACCCTGACGCTCCCACCCACCGGATGTATGACCTTGGGCTAGTCCCAGCTTCAGTCTCCTCTTCTGTAAAACGGGAAAGTAGTCTGTTTCATGGGGTTGTTGGAGGGATAGTTTTCTGTTTGCAGGCAATGTCTGGCACGTGGTAAGTGCCCGATAAAACACTGGCCTTTATCAACCCTCCAGTCCTGTTCCGTATTGTGTTGTCACCCACCACCGGTAGGTCAGGCCTGACCCCTCCCTCTGCCACACCCCCACTGCCTTTGGTCTGAAGGTTGGTGCGGCATCCAGGCATCCAGCTTCATCCCCGCTGCTGGATCCAAGGCCAAGGAGATGAGGGAGCCTGATATCAGTCCTAGAGTCTTGGAAGCCCCAAACACGGCTGGCCCCTGGCTAACACCCACTTGCCTCCTCCCCTGTCCCCTCCCCACCCCACTGTACCCCAAACACACGCCTTCTTTGTGCCCCCCTGCCTAGAACTCCCTGCCCCCCAAACTTCTTTTTTTTCTCCAAGACTCAGCTCAAATCTCCATCCACTACGTGGTCTTTCCAGGCCCATCAGGTGGCTGTTTCCGCCTCTGTCTCCCCAGCACAGATGCCTCTACTCGAGCTTCTAGCACGTTGGGCTATAATTTATGCATCTTCTCAGCTGTCTCTCTTCCTGGGCCACAAACTTCTTGGCACTGGTTCTCAGCCCTCTCGGCGCTCAGTGCCCAGCACGACGCTC
>NW_006771619.1:85917-98319 GCF_000442215.2 Lipotes vexillifer
ACCCAAAGGAGATAGGTGCTCGAATCATCCAATCAACACATTTATTTATTGGGGATTTCCTGAGAATGGGAAACTGAGGCGTGAAAAGGAATGAGCTGGCCCAAGGCAAATCTGGAAGGAGGACCATGGCTCCTGACCCCTGATGCAGCCTGAGCCTCAGAGAGATTGACGCCTGACAAGATAAGGGTCTGGGGAGGGGGGCCCCAGGGTGCTTACCTTGGATACCCATCTCCTTGCGGCACCACTGGATGAAGTTGGAGATGTTGTCCCGGGCCTGGAAGGTGCCTGGCTGGGCGGCCCCATTGCAGGAAACCCCGGCCCGGGGCAGGGGAATCCTTTGGGGTCGGGCAGGTGCCTCAGCCAGGAAGGCCAGGGCGGCCTCAGTGATGGCGTTGGCATGCTGGCACAGCACCAGGCCCGTCTCCAGTGCCTCCAGGAAGTTAGCTGCGTCAATGTCCAGCCCGTAGAGATCCCGAAGCCACTCGGCCAGGTCCTCCTTCATGGCTTCCAGGTACTGCTCGCTGGACTTAAAGGGCCGGATGCTGCGCACCGGAGGCCTCGGGGTCCCAGGCCTCCTCCTGCCAGCCCCAGGCTGGGACATGGCTGGACCACCAGCCGGGGAAGGGGCAGTTGCCTCCTCTCTCCCACAGCTGTGTCTTCACTCCTACCACCTGCTGGCTCTTGGCTGGTTCTCCCTGACTCAGGGGTTCCCCTTGTCCTCTGAGAGCCCAGGACGGCTCTGCTACTTGCCGCTGGCTTCAGCCACTGTCACTGCCGCCACTGGGCTGGGCCAGGCCCGCACCCTCCCCCCCACATTCCTCAGTCCCTACCAGAACTTTCCTATTTGGTAGCCCTGCAGCGACCTCGCACCCCAGCTGCCCAGTCCGCTCAGAGGTCGCCACCTCCCAGGACAGATGGAGGTGAGGACACTCCTTTCTCCCCCCAGGGCTGGACAGGCTGTGCTAGCTGCATCCCACCCACCACCGGCCAGCCTGGAGTCTGGCTGTCGGCCTCTCCACTCTGCTTTCCTCTCCTTGGAGACAGTGACTGCTACAAACACTCCTTGTTAACCCTTCCTGGCATTGCCCGCCCTGGAGCCTGGGGAGCAGAGGAAGGCTGGGGCTGGCTTCTCTCACTTGGTTGACACTGGTGGGGGCTTTTGGGAAATGAGGGAGAGAAGCAGGGCCAGGGGATGCCATGCCCCTTGGTGAGCACCGTAGGATAGGGATGAAATAGATGCAGCCACAGAGTCCATACACATGAGTTTGGCCTTGGACCCTTTCCTGAAGCCCTCTGTGACCTTCATATACTGCCTAGCCTCTCTGTGCCTTAGATGCCTCAATTATAAAATGGGAATAATAATATCTACCTCTCCAGGGTGTTGTGATGAATAGAGGAATCGCGAATGTGCAAAGTATCAGACTATTAAGACTGGGGGGGTCCCAGCTCTCACTGATTCTCCCAGCAGCCTTGTTTGTGCACCATGCTCCCTACTTTCTCTGGAGAACCCCTCCCACTCTACCCACGTGATTCCTCCAGAGTGGACTGTCAATCATAGTACCTCACCCCATGGCCACAGCAATGCATTCATTCAACAAATATTTCCTGAGTACCTACTGTGTGCCACAGTAGGTATGATATGGTGATGATTGAGCAGGGACCTAAGAGAAGTGAGGAAGCATATCTTCGGGAAGGGTACTCGGGCAGAGGGAACAGCCAGTCCAAAAGCTCCAGGCAGGGGAATTTCCCAGAGGTCCAGTGGTTAGGACTCAGCACTTTCACTGCTATGGCCTGGGTTCAGTCCCTGGTTGGGGAACTAAAATCTCGCAAGCCATGTGGCTCAGCCAAAAAAATAAAAAAACTCTAGGCAGGGGGATGGTTAGCATATCCCAGGAATAGCAATGACAGGTAGACTCTGAGGAAGAGAGGAAATGGGGTCTCAGATTATGCAGGGCTTTTCTTTACCTTTTGGAAAGTAATTTTCTTTCAATTTCTTTCTTTCTTTCGTTCTTTCTTTCTGTCTTTCTCTCTCTCCCTCTCTCTCTCTCTTTCTTCCTCTCTCTCTCTCCTGCCCTTCCTTCCTCCCTTCCTTCCACTGCATCGGGTCTTAGTTGCAGCATGTGGGATCTTCATTGTGGCATGAGAACTCTTAGTTGCAGCATTCATGTGGGATCTAGTTCCCAGACCAGAGATAGAACCCGGGACCCCTGCATTGGGAGCTCAGAGTCTTAACCACTGGACCACCAGGGAAGTCCCTCAATTACCTTTTAAAGGCATCAAGATGGTGATTGTTGTACCCATTTTATGGATGAGGAAACAAGAAAACTGAAGCTGGCAGGAGGCCTGAGTTCCTCAGTGTAATGAACCTCTCCATAGGGTTGCTTGAGTGTGCTGAAGACATGGAAGCTGGCTTTCTCTAGAGTGAGAGAGCAAGACAGAAGCCACAAGGTCTTTAGCCTTGAAAGTCACACTCTGTCATTTCCACAATATCCTATCAATTACCCAGGTTGGCCTTATTTCATTTGGGAAGGGTCTACATAAGAGTGTGAATACCAGGAGACAAGGGTCATTGGGAGCCATTCTAGAGACTGGTTACCCCAATACAGAGGAGCTATTTCTTTTCCATTCTTGCTAATAAAATCCTATTTTCAGGTATTAGGTAGGGCTTTCTTGAAATTAGGGAAGATGAGCCCAGCCCCAGAGAGAGAACCTGACTTCCAATTGTCAAGTCTTCCAGCCATTCTGTGAGCTCTATTTTTTTTCTTTAAATTAGCCAGAGTAAGCTTTTGAATTTTGCAATCAGGAACCAAGGTGGTTGGTACTTCCCTGGTGGTGCAGTGTTTAAGAATCTGCCTACCAATGCAGGGGACACGGGTTCGAGCCCTGGTCCAGGACGATCCCACATGCCGCAGAGCAACTAAGCCCGTGTGCCACAGTTGCTGAGCCTGCACCCTAGAGCCCACGAGCGACAACTACTGAGCCCACATGCCACAGCTACTGACGCCCGCACGCCTAGAGCCTGTGCTCCACAACAAGAGAAGCCACCGCAATGAGAAGCCCACGCACCGCAATGAAGAGTAACCCCTGCTCGCTGCAACTACAGAAAGCCCGTGCTCAGCAATGAAGACCCAACGCAGCCAAAAAAATTAATTAATTAATTTAAAAAAATAAGTAGGAGCCTGAACCAAGATGGCAGAGTAGAAGGATGTGCTCTCACTCCCTCTTGTGAGAACACCAGAATCACAACTAACTGCTGAACAATCATTGGCAGGAAGACACTGGAACTCACCAAAAACGTTACCCCACATCCAAAGACAAAGGAGAAGCCACAATGAGACGGTAGGAGCGGCGCAATCACAATAAAATCAAATCCCATAACTGCTGGGTGGGTGACTCACAAACTGGAGAACACTTATACCACACTAGCCCACCCACTGGAGTGAAGGTTCTGAGCCCCACGTCAGGCTTCCGAACCTGAGGGTCCAGCAATGGGAGGAGGAATTCCTAGAGAATCAGACTTTGAAGGCTAGCGGGATTTGATTGCAGGACTCTGACAGGACTGGGGGAAACAGAGACTCCACTCTTGGAAGGAACACACAAAGTAGTGTGTGCATCGAGACCCAGGGGAAGGAGCAGTGACCCCAGGGGAGACTGAACTAGACCTACCTGCTAGTGTCGGAGGGTCTCCTGCAGAGGCGGTGGGTGGCTGTGGCTCACCATGAGGACAAGGACACTGGCAGCAGAAGTTCTGAGAAGTACTCCTTGGCGTGAGCCCTCCCGGAGTCTGCCATTAGCCCCACCAAAGAGCCTGCAGGCTCCAGTGTTGGGTCGCCTCAGGCCAAACAACCAACAAGGAGGGAACCCAGCCCCACCCATTAGCAGTCAAGCGAATTAAAGTTTTACTGAGCTCTGCCCACCAGAGCAACAGCCAGCTCTACCCACCACCAGTCCCTCCCATCAGGAAACTTGCTCAAGCCTCTTAGATAGCCTCATCCACCAGAGGGCAGATAGCAGAAGCAAGAAGAACTACAGTCCTGCAGCCCGTGGAACAAAAACCGCATTCACAGAAAGACAGACAACATGAAAAGGCAGAGGGCTATGAACCACATGAAGGAACAAGATAAAACCCCAGAAAAACAACTAAATGAAGTGGAGATAGGCAACCTTCCAGAAAAAGAATTCAGAATAATGATAGTGAAGATGATCCAGGACCTCGGAAAAAGAATGGAAAAAGAATGGAGGCAAAGGTCGAGAAGATGCAAGAAATGTTTAACAAAGACCTAGAAAAGTTAAAGGACAAACAAACAGAGATGAAAAATACAATAACTGAAATGAAAAATACACTAGAATGAATCAATAGCAGAATAACTGAGGCAGAAGAACGGATAAGTGACCTGGAAGACAGAATGGTGGAGTTCACTGCTGCTGAACAGAATAAAGAAAAAAGAGGGAAAAGAAATGAAGACAGCCTAAGAGACCTCTGGGACAACATTAAACACAACAACACTCGCATTACACGCGTCCCAGAAGGAGAAGAGAGAGAGAAAGCACCGAGAAAATATTTGAAGAGATTATAGTCGAAAACTTCCCTAACATGGGAAAGGAAATAGCCACCCAAGTCCAGGAAGTGCAGAGAGTCCCATACAGGATAAACCCAAGGAGAAACGTGCTGAGAAACATAATAATCAAATGGCAAAAATTAAAGACAAAGAAAAACTTGAAAGCAGCAAGGGAAAAATGACAAATAACATACAAGGGAACTCCCATAAGGTTAACAGCTGATTTCTCAGCAGAAACTCTACAAGCCAGAAGGGAGTGGCACGATATACTTAAAGTGATGAAAGGGAAGAACCTACAACCAAGATTACTCTACCAGGCAAGGATCTCATTCAGATTCGATGGAGAAATCAAAAGTTTTACAGACAAGCAAAAGCTAAGAGAATTCAGTACTGCCAAACCAGCTCTACAACAAATGCTAAAGGAACTTCTCTAGGTGGGAAACACAGGAGAAGAAAAGGACCTACGAAAACAAACCCAAAACAATTAAGAAAATGGTCATAGGAACATACATATCAATAATTACCTTAAACGTGACTGGATTAAATGCTCCAACCAAAAGACACAGGCTTGCTGAATGGATACAAAAACAAGACCCATATATATGCTGTCTACAAGAGTCCCACTTCAGACCTAGGGACACATACAGACTGAAAGTGAGGGGATGGAAAAAGATATTCCATGCAAATGGAAATCAAAAGAAAGCTGGAGTAGCAATACTCATATCAGATAAAATAGACTTTAAAATAAAGAATGTTACAAGAGACAAGGAAGGACACTACATAATGATCAAGGGATCAATCCAAGAAGAAGATATAACAATTATAAATATATATGCACCCAACATAGGAGCACCTCAATCCATAAGGCAACTGCTAACAGCTATAAAAGAGGAAGTCGACAGGAACACAATAATAGTGGGGGACTTTAACACCTCACTTACACCAATGGACAGGTCATCCAAAATGAAAATAAATAAGGAAACAGAAGCTTTAAATGACACAATAGACCAGATAGATTTAATTGATATTTATAGGACATTCCATCCAAAAACAGCAGATTACACTTTCTTCTCAAGTGCTCACGGAACATTCTCCAGGATAGATCACATCTTGGGTCACAAATCAAGCCTCAGTAAATTTAAGAAAATTGAAATCATATCAAGCATCTTTTCTGACCACAACGCTATGAGATTAGAAATGAATGACAGGGAAAAAAACGTAAAAAACACAAACACATGGAGGTTAAACAATACATTACTAAATAATCACTGAAGAAATCAAAGAGGAAATCAAAAAATACCTAGAGACAAATGACAGTGAAAACACGACGATCCAAAACCTATGGGATGCAGCAAAGGCAGTTCTAAGACGGAAGTTTATAGCTATACAGGCCTACCTCAAGAAACAAGAAAAGTCTCAAACAATCTAACCTTACACCTAAAGGAACTAGAGAAATAAGAACAAACAAAACCCAAAGTTAGCAGAAGGAAAGAAATCATAAAGATCAGAGCAGAAATAAATGAAACAGAAACAAAGAAAACAATAGCAAAGATCAATAAAACTAAAAGCTGGTTCTTTGAGAAGACAAACAAAATTGATAAACCATTAGCCAGACTCATCAAGAAAAAGAGGGAGAGAACTCAAGTCAATAAAATTAAAAATGAAAAAAGAGAAGTTACAACAGACACCGCAGAAATACAAAGCATCCTAAGAGACTACTACAAGAAACTCTATGCCAATAAAATGGACAACCTGGAAGAAATGGACAAATTCTTAGAAAGGTATAACCTTCCAAGACTGAACCGGGAAGAAATAGAAAATATGAACAGACCAATCACAAGTAGTGAAATTGAAACTGTGATTTAAAATCTTCCAAGAAACAAAAGTCCAGGACCAGATGGCTTCACAGGTGAATTCTATCAAACATTTAGAGAAGAGCTAACACCCATCCTTCTCAAACTCTTCCAAAAAATTATGGAGGAAGGAACACTCCCAAACTCATTCTAAGAGGCGACCATCACCCTGATACCAAAACCAGACAAAGATACTACAAAAAAAGAAAATTACAGACCAATATCACTGATGAATATAGATGCAAAAATCCTCAACAAAATACTAGCAAACAGAATCCAACAACACATTAAAAGGATCACACACTATGATCAAGTGGGATTAATCCCAGGGATGCAAGGATTCTTCAGTATATGCAAATCAATCAGTGTGATAAACCATATTAACAAACTGAAGAAGAAAAACCATGTGATCATCTCAATAGATGCAGAAATAGCTTTTGACAAAATTCAACACCGATTTATGATAAAAACTCTCCAGAAAGTGGGCATAGGCGGAACCTACCTCAACATAATAAAGGCCATATACGACAAACCCACAGCAAACATCATTGTCAATGGTGAAAAACTGAAAGCATTTCCTCTAAGATCAGGGACAAGACAAGGATGTCCACTCTCACCACTATTATTCAACATAGTTTTGGAAGTCCTAGCCACGGCAATCAGAGAAGAAAAAGAAATAAAAGGAATACAAATCGGAAAAGAAGAAGTAAAACTGTCACTGTTTGCAGATGACATGATACTATACATAGAGAATCCTAAAGATGCCACCAGAAAACTACTAGAGCTAATCAATGAATTTGGTAAAGTTGCAGGATACAAAATTAATGCACAGAAATCTCTTGCATTCCTATACACTAATGATGAAAAATCTGAAAGAGAAATTAAGGAAACACTCCCATTTACCATTGCAACAAAAAGAATAAAATACCTAGGAATAAACCTACCTAGGGAGACAAAAGACCTGTATGCAGAAAACTATAAGACACTGATGAAAGAAATTAAAGATGATACCAACAGATGGAGAGATATACCATGTTCTTGGATTGGAAGAATCAATATTGTGAAAATGACTATACTACCCAAAGCAATCTACAGATTCAATGCAATCCCTATCAAATTACCAATGGCATTTTTTACAGAACTAGAACAAAAAATCTTAAAATTTGTATGGAGACACAAAAGACCCCGAATAGCCAAAGCAGTCTTGAGGGAAAGAAAGCAGAGCTGGAGGAATCAGACTCCCTGACTTCAGACTATACTACAAAGCTACAGTAATCAGAGGAAACAAAATTGTCACTGTTTGCAGATGACATGATACTATACATAGAGAATCCTAAACATGCCACCAGAAAACTACTAGAGCTAATCAATGAATTTGGTAAAGTAGCAGGATACAAAATTAATGCACAGAAATCTCTGGCATTCCTATATACTAATGATGAAAAATCTGAAAGTGAAATCAAGAAAACACTCCCATTTACCATTGCAACAAAAAGAATAAAATATCTAGGAATAAACCTACCTAAGGAGACAAAAGACCTGTATGCAGAAAATTATAAGACACTGATGAAAGAAATTAAAGATGATACAAACAGATGGAGAGATATACCATGTTCTTGGATTGGAAGAATCAACATTGTGAAAATGACTCTACTTCCCAAAGCAATCTATAGATTCAATGCAATCCCTATCAAACTACCACTGGCATTTTTCACAGAACTAGAACAAAAAATTTCACAATTTGTATGGAAACACAAAAGACCCCGAATAGCCAAAGCAATCTTGAGAACAAAAAATGGAGCTGGAGGAATCAGGCTGCCTGACTTCAGACTATACTACAAAGCTACAGTAATCAAGACAGTATGGTACTGGCACAAAAACAGAAAGATAGATCAATGGAATAGGATAGAAAGCCCAGAGATAAACCCATGCACGCCCACGCACCTATGGTCAGCTAATCTATGACAAAGCAGGCAAGGATATACAATGGAGAAAAGACAGTCTCTTCAATAAGTGGTGCTGGGAAAACTGGACAGCTACATGTAAAAGAATGAAATTAGATCACTCCCTAACACCATACACAAAAATAAACTCAAAATAGATTCGAGACCTAAATGTAAGACTGGACACTATGAAACTCTTAGAGGAAAACATAGGAGGAACACTCTTTGACATAAATCACAGCAAGATCTTTTTTGATCCACCTCCTAGAGTAATGGAAATAAAAACAAAAATAAACAAATGGGGGGCTTCCCTGGTGGCACAGTGGTTGAGAGTCCGCCTGCTGATGCAGGGGACACGGGTTCATGCCCCAGTCCAGGAAGATCCCACATGCCGCAGAGTGGCTAGACCCGTGAGCCATGGCTGCTAAGCCTGTGCGTCCGGAGCCTGTGCTCTGCAATGGGAGATGCCACAGCAGTGAGAGGCGCGCATACTGCAAAAAAAAAAAAAAAAAAAAAAAAAAGGGCACAAAAGGCTTTTGCACAGCAAAGCAAACCATAAACAAGACGAAAAGACAACCCTCAGAATGGGAGAAAATATTTGCAAACGAATCAACGGACAAGGGATTAATCTCCAAAATATATAAACAGCTCATGCAGCTCAATATTAAAAAAACAAACAACCCAATCCAAAAATAGGCAGAAGACCTAAATAGACATTTCTCCAAAGAAGACATGCAGATGGCCAAGAAGCACATGAAAAGCTGCTCAACATCACTAATTATTAGAGAAATGCAAATCAAAACTACAATGAGGTATCACCTCATACCAGTTAGGATGGGCATCATCACAAAATCTACAAACAACAAATGCTGGAGAGGGTGTGGACAAAAGGGAACCCTCTTGCACTGTTGGTGGGAATGTAAATTGATACAGCCATTATGGAGAACAGTATGGAGGTTCCTTAAAAAGCTAAAAATAGAATTACCATATGATCCAGCAATCCCACTACTGGGCATATACCCAGAGAAAACCATAATTCAAAAAGACACATGTACCCCAATGTTCATTGCAGCACTATTTACAATAGCTAGGTTGTGGAGGCAACCTAAATGCCCATTGACAGATGAATGGGTAAAGAAGGTGTGGTACATATATACAATAGAATATTACTCAGCAATAAAAAGGAACGAAATTGGGCCATTTGTTGAGATGTGGATGGATCTAGAGACTGTCATACAGAGTGAAGTAATTCAGAAAGAGAAAAACAAATATCGTATATTAACGCATATATGTGGAACCTAGAAAAATGGTACAGATGAACTGGTTTGCAGGGCAGAAATTGAGACACAGATGTAGAGAACAAACATATGGACACCAACTGGGGAAAGTGGCGGGGGCTGGGGGTGGTGGTGTGATGAATTGGGTGATTGGATTTGACATGTATACACTGATGTGTATAAAATTGATGACTAATAAGAACCTGCTGTATAAAAAAATAAAATAATATTCAAAAAAAAAGTAATGTGCATGCTACCACATTATTTAAAAAAAAAAAAAAGAGCCAAGGTGGCTATAGGCTCTTTTAGTAAATGTAAGGAAAATGGGGTTTTGTGGGGGAGACAATTCTGCATGGGTCTTTCCTATTTTTGCATGTCTTGCAAGCAGAGGTACTGACTTTTCAAGGGTGTTTATATAGTGAACAACCTTGGAAGTAGAGATAGTGCCTTTTTCTGGAGCAAAGAACAGGTTTGGTTACTGCCCAGCTTGAAAGATTAGGGTTCCCTAAGCTCAGGGTTCCTCTTATAATGCAAATGACTGCATATGCAAGTATTCCCTGGCACCCATCCCTATAGCACCCATGGGACAGTGGGCCAAGAGGAGATGACACAGGTATGCTGATGCTGCTGTGCCTTGAGTAATGAGGTCCTTTATCTCCAACCCAGGAGTCTCATGTTTTTTTGGCAGCACCCATGAAAGTACAGCAGGCTAACTTGCAAGTAGGGTAAAATTTAAGACTCTCTACAGTTCTTGACAGT
This sequence comes from Lipotes vexillifer, assembly GCF_000442215.2. Lineage (NCBI taxonomy): Eukaryota > Metazoa > Chordata > Mammalia > Artiodactyla > Lipotidae > Lipotes > Lipotes vexillifer. Next base: position 96,309 of record NW_006771619.1, read on the forward strand.
GTTGTCCCCATGAGATTCCTGGGGACTGGTCTGCTCACTTTGTTCTACCTCCCACCAAACTGGCTCCACCAAACTAGGAGATACCTGAAGGAAGAGACCCCATCGCCCCGCTTCAGACCTGGATGGAGGACCATATCATGTTCCCCTATCACACTGGTATCTCCTTGACTCCAGCAACTGTATGCCATCAGACTGAGACTCTCCAGATCTGGGTTTGCATCCTCTGCCCCTCTCCATACCCCTGACTCTGCCAACACACCCCACTGTCAGGCCAGGAAAAGAAGGAGTCTCCCAAGTTTCTATGATTTTATTTCCTTCCCCAGCCCCAGCTCTCACACACATACAGAACATCCAGGAGCTACACCCAGCTCTTGCCCGAGTTCTGCTTCCTACAGGACTTCACACCATGTCCTCTGCTTCTTGGAGCTAAAGCAATGTGCTGGAAGTCGGTAGGCTGGGTAGGCTGTCCTTCCCTGAGGAAGGACAGGGATAGAACAGAAAGAGAAAGTAGTGATGCAAATAAACAAATGCTTTAAGTGTTTTCTGTGGGCCAGGTAAAGTCTGGTACTGCACTGCCATCTCTGACTTACAGATAAAGAGACTGAGGGTCAGAAAGGTAATATGCTAAAGCTCAGAGAGATAATATGCTAATAGCTTTTATGTTTATGTGGTAAAGCTGGGATTTGATCCCGGTCTATTGGGGGCCAGAGTTGCTCTCTATCCCTTTAATACCTTCCCAAGAGAAAAGGTACTGTTTGGGGGTGGTTTTGGAAGCTCTAGAAAAGGCAACTATTCTGGGGTGGAACCCTATGGGCAGGTGGGGTTCTAGCCCCGCCCCCTTATAATCCAACAGAGGCCCTAGAGACCAGACCAAGTTCTGTGGGAACTCCCTCTCAACCCAGTGCCTGATCAAGGAAAGAGGGCAGCACAGCTTTGGGAAGAATGGATAAACACGGTGAGTGGGGCTGGAGGACAGGGTCTCTTGACTCCAGGGTGGACCAATCAACACATCACCATGGCAACCCCAGAGTAGAAGCCCAACCTTTTCTCAGTTACCCATCCGTGTACAAGCCCTCTTCTCTCTCTCTCCTGAATACTCTTGACATCTGCTCTCTCATCTTCACCTGCTGCTGTTCAGATCTGTTCTCTGGCCTGGACCACTGTAATGATTCCTAAGTAGGTCTCTCTCTGTCTCCTTCTGTCAGAGGGAACATCCTAAAGGATGGCTCTGAGCACATCCCTGTGTCAAAACGTTCAGTGGCTCCCCACTGCTGAAGGACAAAGTCCAAACTCCATAGTCTGGGCCCCCAAATCCCAACCTTCCTTTCCAATTCCTCATCCTCCCCAAATGGTCCCAGCACCCTTTTCTGGCTGTGCACTACATCTGGCCTTTCACAACCAGAAGTCTCCTTCGTGTGTTTTCCTAAATAAAAGTACAGTGGACCTTGGGAATTCCCTGGCGGTCCAGTGGTTAGGACTCTGGGCTTCCACTTCAGGGGGGTACAGTTTCGATCCCTGATTGGGGAACTAAGATCCCACATGCCGCGCGGCATGGCCAAAAGAAAAAAAAAAAAAAAAGTACAGTGGATCTTGGTTCTCCACATTTAGCAATACCAAGAACTGGCAGAATGTTTGAAACAACTTTTCTTGAAAGGTTTCAAAAGTCTTGAAATTCAGAGGCCCCTCTGTTACCTACCACGTCACCTGCCTGAGAGGGTCGGGAAGATGAAGGGGCATGATGTATGAAGAGGTTAGCCCGGTGACTACGTGCAGTTGGTGCTCAATACATGTGGGCTGGAACACTATATTATCATTCTGCTTTGTCTCCAACCTCTTTAATCATGATGGGCAGGGATCAATAGAAAAATTTCTAGACCTTTCCAGCGCAAACCCCAGGAATTGTGTCTTCCCTGCCCTCCTCCCCCTTTTTTTCATTACAAGTCTAGCTTCCCAGATCGAGCAGCCAGCAGGGCACATGGTGGGGCTGGGTCAGTGTTTTTTTTTTTTTTTT
>NW_006771619.1:98631-104235 GCF_000442215.2 Lipotes vexillifer
CGACCCCGCGTCCCCTGCATCGGCAGGCGGACTCTCAACCACTGCGCCACCAGGGAAGCCCTGGGTCAGTGTTTGATGAGTGAGTGGTGGACACCTACCGGCGGCGGCCGTGTTATTTTCACATCAGTCCAAGAACTTCCCGCCTGCCAGGACTGCCGCTTGGGGTTGTGGAGTTTGTGTCCTGAACACCAGCAAGGGGGACAGTTGTGGCTGAAATCCAGCTGGCAGTTCAGGTAAAGCCTAGAAGGAGAAATAGACGCCTTTTCCTAATTGGCTCCCCCCTAGGGCAGCCTTTTCCTAATTGGTCTGCCCATGGGGTGGGAGGGCAAGAAAACTTCTATTTAGTCCGCTCATAAGGGGCACTTTTCCTGTTTTGCTCATCAGAGGCGTCCATTTCTAACAGTGCAGAGGCGCTGTGTGCCCACCTGCCTGCCCACCCCGCCGCAGGTGTTGCTGAGCTTTCTTAAGGTATGGCCCACTTTGAAGATGGAAATCCCGTTCCATCCAGAAAACAAAATATAAACCACCTATTAAAATTCCAATCAGTGCACTTAATGTTTATTGACAGCCTGCACAGAGATCAGTCCCCACCCCGGAGCCAGTTAGAAGGAAGGTGGTGATGAACCGCCATCTCCTCCGGGTTCGCAAGGCTCATTGCACCTGTTTGTTGATGGCTTCCCGCGGCCCCTGAGCCAGGCGCTTCAAACACACTCGATCTGATACCTGCCTTACAGTAACCCTTGAGATAGGCACTACATTTTCCCATTTTACAGATAGGGAAACGGAGGTGACAGAAGCGACGTGACTTGCCCCGAGCCTTCAGCTAGGAAGTGCGGGGACCTAGGAAATCAGGCCCTCCTTTGCCCAGGAAATCCTGCACACTCTGTAACCCTCTCTTGGAATCCTTTTGGCTCCGGGCATCTCGTGCGCACCGTCGTTCGAACGCCTGCCTATTTTTGTGGGGGGCGGGCGGGCTGTGGGCAACAGTCAGGGTACCAGGGTACCCAGGCCCTTCACTGACGACCTCCCCGCCCCCCACCCCCGCAGGCGTGAAGACCCCCTTGTGGAAGAAGGATCTGGAGCAGCCCGGGACCAGAGAGGCAGAGGCAGAGGCGGAGGCGGAGGCCGCGGAGCGGGGGCCGGAGGAGGACGAGGAGAGGCCGCTGGAGGAGCGCGGGGCCGAGGGCGAGGCGGAGGGCGGGGAGGCGGAGGGTGGCGAGGGCTGGGAGCGGGGCTCCGTGTCGTACTATCCGCTGAGCCAGGAGTCCAGCACCCAGCAGGTGGCGCTGCTGCGGCGCGCGGACAGCGGCTTCTGGGGCTGGTTCAGCCCCTTCGCACTGCTCGGCGGCCTGGCCCCTCCCGCCAACAGGTGAGGGCGCGCCGCTCGGCGGGGGCGGGATGTACTGGCGCCAGGGCCCCGGGCTGGAGCGGGCGGCGCGGTTCCCTGAGCGCCCCGGCCTCCGCCCGCAGGAAGCGGATCCCCCCGGAGGAGCCGTGCGTGCTGGAGACGCGGCAGCGGCGGCTGCGCGGCGCGGGCTGCGCGCGCTGTGAGATCCTTTTCTGCAACAAGTGCAGGAACCTGCACAGCTCGCAGAGCTACGTGGCGCACTGCGTTCTGGAGCACCCGGATCTCCGGGAGGCGCGGGCTTCTGGAGGCGCGGGGTCTGCCGTGGGCCTTTGAGCGCCCCCCAATCCCCGGCCTCTGTGGCCCTCCATCCTCGCCCGACTCCAAATTCCCCGCCACCCTCTCCTCTCCCCCGACGCGGAGCGCTCTCCAGCACGTACCTGAGAGCCGCCTTCCCGGAGCGCCCCTCTCCGAGCAGCCCAGCAGGCCCACCGCGGACGACCGGCCCCACCTGTCATCATTGCGGAGCCCAACATCACCTGGAGCTCCATTCCTCCAACAGCGCCTCCCGAGGGCCCCAGCGCCCGGGTCAGCACGCAGTGCCCACCGCCCACCTGACTAGCGCCCCCTGGTACAGCCTCACGCTCATCTCTGGGGTATTTCACGTCTTTCGGGCCCGGTGAGCAGAGGCGTCGCCTAGGGAAAATAACCCCTCTGGGAAACTTGCCCCTTCCCTCAAATCATTCAATAAAGCCCCTAATCAAAGTGTCAGTGCCTTGAGGTGGGGCGTGGGATAAAGATCGACCCTCCTCCCCTTCCCCTGGGTTCAAGCCAGAGGGAAAAGGGCAGGCGGAGAGACTCCTCCCTGCAACTCCCCCCCGGGCGGGGCGGAACAAAACCCTTGCAGCCAAGGGCAGTCAAAGGCCATTCTCCCCACCGCGCAGAGAAAATGAAGCTGCGGGGCCAGGAATGGCCACTGGCAGCTGAGGACTGAAGCTGGCCGGACCTTCCTCCCCTCCCGCGGGAAGCCCGGTCTGGCTGAGGTCAGTGTGTGTGCAGAGGAGGCACTGGCAGGTGTGCAGGGGGCAGGACTAGAACCAGCCCCAGAAGCCGCTGAGACAGAAGACTGGGAGGCCGGGGAGCTGGGTCCTTCTCCAGGAATCCCAGCTATTCTCGGCCGGCCAGCGGGAGCTCCTGGAATGCTTCGTGTGTGGCCAGGAGAATGGGGCCATTGTGAGCACGAAGCTCTCCCGGCCTGCAGAGCCCCCAGCGACTGCAGCTGTGCAGACCTCCAGAGAGGCCCCTGTCCTCCTCCTGCCACACAGGGTCCTTCATCTGGCCTGGGGGATGAGGTGGGCGAAGGATATTTTGATTTTTGAGGAGAGAGGCAGGGCCCCTCTCCCCATCACAACTACACACACGCACAACTCACTGGTCCCGGCTTTGACCGGAAGAACATGGTTGCAGCCTCCCTAGTATCCATACCCACCTGCTCTCACTGGAAACGTGTCCAAGGAAGGCTGCTTCCCCCCTCCAGGCCCACCAGCTGGGAGCGCCTCTTTATTCCAGCCTTCCCCCCACCCCCTGAAAGAAACAGGGCCCAGCAGGCCTGCATCGGTCTCCTTCTTGTTCTGGGTCGTGACACCCCTGAGGTTGGAGACCCTTGTACTCAATCCATCCAATCTTCCTGGGGGTGGGGCCTCTGATTAAATAAGACACAATCCTCCAAGGACTGAGCCAGGAGGTCCTGAGGGGAAGGGACAGTCTTGCAAAGTGGTCCCAACTTCTCCATTGAGTTTTGCATCCTTCCTGGTTGCCCAGTGCTGTGGCCTCATGGACAGGAACTGCACCTTTAGGGGAAGAAACAAAATCCCCAAGGCCTGGGGAGGAATGAGTCTTTGGGGAAAGGGCGGTGGGGTCTGGGATCCTTTTCGGCTTCTTGTTGAATTGATCCGACAAAGATCAATGTCTTGCCAGCACAAAGACATTCTCCAGGGAACAAATGCAGATGAACTTTCCTGCCTGGACTTCTGCAGGGAGGCTCAGAGGCTTCCAGACAGGGTCTGCCCTCGGGGCTGGGGATACGCGTTGGCCACGAGAGAGCGCCAGCAATTCACTAAGAGGTGGGGGCATCTTCAGAACAGGGTGCCCCCCGAGTTGGCGTGCCAGCAGCCCATCCAGGGCAGCTCTGTGGCCCAGCGGCCCGAGGGCGTTGCTCGAAGTTTGGCCTGGTCGAGGCGCCAGTAACGGTCGTCTCTGAAGAAGATGATGGAGCCGTCGGGCCTGGGCAGAGCGCCGCTGACCTCCTCAGGGACACCGCCCCAGTCCTGCAGGCCTCGGGGGTAGTAGGGCTCCACCTGCAGCCCCCCTCGGGCCAGCACGTAGTAGCGGGTGCCCTTGAAGAGGATGAGGCGACTCAGAGGAGGGAAGTAGAGGGCAGCATCCGGGTGGGGGGGCAGGCCCCCTGCCCGGCACAGCTGTGGGGAGCCCCACACTGGCTTGGGGCCCTGGAACCTCCAGCATCGACTCCCTGTGGGACATCGGCAGAGCCAGCGTGAGTTGGTGCGCTCGCCCTTTGGTCCTCTACCCCACCTCTGTCCCCCCATATTCCTACTCCCCTTCATGTTGGAGTCCAAGGTGGTCAGTATTTGTGATAATCAAAATAGATCAGTTGTAAACAGTAGAGGAGGGACTCTTGTGGCCTCCACTTCCAGCAGGTGTCCGCAGAGGGCAGGTTGCTCTGAAGGAACCTCCCCACCCCAGGTAGGAAGCACGCGCCCTCCCAGGTGAGTGGTAGACTTCAGGGAAGTCCAGGGGCTTTCTCCACAGCCATTACTACCAACAGTTCTGTGAGGGCAGGGAATTTTGTTTTGATCACTACTGTATCCCAACACCTCCAGCCGCGTTTGTAGAAGGCACTCAATATTTGTTGAATCAATGAACGAACACAATTTTCTCATGGAATATACTGCACATTCCTCAGACATTATGTTCTTTTAATCCTCCTTCCCCAACAAACCTGAGGGATTATTTTCCCCGTTCAACAAATTCAAGCTCCAAGAGTTAAGTGACAGGCCCAGACTCACACAGCCAGGATTCCAAGGAAGGTTTGTCCTTCTGCTGTATTGCAGAGCTCAGAGCCATCCTCTGCTTCCCTCTAGACTCTTCTCTGAAACTCTCCCACCCGCTCTCGCTCTCGCTCTCTCTCTCTCTCTCTCTCTCTCTCTCTCTCTCTCTCTCTCTCTCTCGGACAACCGTGACACCTGTGCCCCCCAATCCATCCTAAAGGAATCTCCTGGGAGAGTTTCTGGGGCCACAGGTTCAGCATGGAATTGAGACTCCTCCCCTCTTTTGACCTTGGGCAGACTCCTCCCCTCTCCAGGCTTCAATTTTCTCATCCGCCCCAGGGCTGGTACCTTTGAAGAAGTAGAAGTCTCCATCCTCCAATGACACCGCGGCAGCCTCAATATGGGGGGGCAGCCCTGCCCACCTTTTCTGTAGTGGGTGGGGCTCTGAGACGTTGCCATCAGCTGTCACCTCCCAGAACTGGTTCCCTTGAAATATGTACAGTCGATGTTGCCCATCTGCCCAGAGACAAGGGAAAGTTGACGAGTGATCATCAGCCTCCTGCCTTCTTTCCAGGGAAGGTGCTTCCCTAGAACCCAGCTTCCCAAACTGACGAGAGAGGATGCAGCAGAGAGGATACAGCATGCACAGCTCGGGCAGAGGGGAAAGTGCAGGAGGAAGCAGAGTTTTGCTTGGCGTGGGCTTGCTACCCTGCAGAATGCTTGTGACTTGGGATTTCTGGATTTTATAATTCATCCTCCAACCTTGTACTCCAGCTCTGGAGACCCCTGGAGATGTGGAGGAGGAGGAGGGAAGAAGGAAGCAAGGAACCAGCGGGACCATCTTACCTACAGTGATTGCATCGAAGGAAGAGTGGCAATATTTAGGACCTCGGGTTTCGGGGCGCCTTCCTTGGAGTCTGTGGGGGTCCCAGGCCTCAAAGTCCGTGAACAGCTTTCCGGGGAGCTGGATGGCCCCTGAGCCGCCCTGGGGCTTCCCTTCACAGGGAAGGAGAGAAGTGGGAGAGAATGCACACTGGTTGGGGGTGTGTTGAGTGCTCGAGACCTCCCCCTTGGTTCATTTCATTATCTGACATGAGGGGCAGGGATGGAGGGCAGGGGTGGGGGGTTAAGAATTGTCCTTGGTTGTTGGTGTTATAACCATAGCACCAAACTCAGAAGTCCTCTTTCCTG
>NW_006771619.1:104419-114792 GCF_000442215.2 Lipotes vexillifer
CTGCTGAACAGTCTGGAAAAGGGTAAAATCGGAGTGGGGGAACCAAACAAGGGTTTGGAACTAAAAAGGGCAGAGGGTCCTCCTCTTCCCTGAGTCCTGGACAATGCAGATGGCATGAGGGCAGAGTTCAGGGGCCTGGGCTGTGATAATTACAGCAGTTATAATAATGACATCACTATATTTCACTTATGAGAATGAGGCAGAGTCCAATAAGCTTAGAATTCGGCACCAGCTCCTGAATCCTGGTCTGCACCTTCCTAGCTGGGTGACCTTGGACAAGTTATCTAACGTCTCTGAGCCCCATTCTCCTCATTTGTGGATAAAAAGATACCTCATGGGTGTGTTAAGTGTCTGGCCCATGGTAGACACTCGTGAAATAGCAGCTATTATTATTACCTTTGTGTAGGTCTCTTAGGCTACAAAGCATGTTCATATCCACCAGAACAACAGCGCTGGGAGGTAAGCAGGGCCTCAATTATTATCCCCCCGCCCAACCTTTTTTCCCCCAGAAGATAAAACCGAGGACTCTAAAAGGAGAAGTGCTTTGCCCCAGAGCAACTGCTAACCCCGATGAAATGGTACTTGATCCTAGGGATCCTGGCCCTGCCCACCACACCAGGTACTCAGGGTCACAGCCCCGGGCTGGGGTCCACATAAATCTCTGGGAAGCACCAGGCAGTTCATTCTGCAGGAGAAGACCTTGTCTAGGTCCACCGCCAGGCGGAGGCTCAGGCTTGGGGGAAAAGTGGGCATCAGCTCACGGAGAGGGAAATGTTAGGGGAGAGCCACTGGAGCTGGGAGCTGGAATGGGGGCTCTGGGGTCTGGGCGGGACCGAGGACTGGGTCTGGATGATGGGGCAGGGATATGAGAGGAATTGCGCGGCCCTGGTTGGGCAGGAATCAGCAACTGGAACGCAGAGGAGGGCTGTGCCCAGGAATTGGTTGGGATGATAGAGGCCAGGCATGCGGGTAAAGCACAGCAGGAGATGAGGTTTCTCAAGATTTGAGGGGAGCCCGAAGCTTCAGCATCGGGAAGGACCTGTGATGGGGAGGCCAGCTTCCTGCGCTTAGGATGGGGGATCCTATTTGAAGAGCCGGTGTCCGAGCCCTGGGGATCCCGGGGCGCAGGGGACAGGGGAGAGCGCAGTGGCGAGCGCGCCGGGGGCTCACCATACAGGCTCTGCACGGCCAGCACGTCGTCCCAGCTGAGCAGCGCGTCGCGGCCCAGCCTCTTGTAGTAGGGCGCCATGAGCGCGCGCGGCGCGGCCGAGTGGGTCAGGCCGAGCGTGTGGCCGATCTCATGCGCCAGCACCACGAACAGGTTGCGCCCACGGCGGCGGCTCAGGGACCAGCGCTCGTCGCGGTCGAAGTGCGCTTCGCCGCGGCGGGGGAGGAAGGCGTGCGCCAGGGCGCCGCCTACAGGCGGCGAGGAGGTCAGGCGGAGCCGCCGCCCGCGACACCCCCCAACTTCCCACCGCCGGCGCAAATGCCATTGGCGTGTGTATGGCTGCGTTTTTGATGAGTAATTTCCCTCCTAATTAAGTCTGGCAGAAGCTGAAGTGTGGGGCAATGAACAGATGACTAGGCTATGGGGCCTGCTCCCTAAGAAGGGAGCGTGGTGTACAAAGAGCACGGGGCCAAACTGCCTAGCTTCCAATCCCGGTATTATCCCCTTACTAGCTGTGTGACCTTGGACAGAGAGCTTAACCTCTCTGTGTCTTAGCTTTTAGATTTTAGATCTGAAAAATGGGCATGTTGATAAGGGAGTTGCTCCTCACGGGGTTGTTCTGAGTATTAAAAAGCGATGTGTGTACTTGTGTATGTTACATGTAATACTTAGTGTCTACCGCAGGTAATAACCGTTACTTACTTTCGAAGAGATCTAGGAGTAGGGACAGTGGTTACCCCCAAAGGGGGCTTAATGAGACTTCTGGGGTGTTGGTAATGTTGTTTCTTGATCTGGGTGCTGAGTGTATTTATGGGTAGGTATAGCTTATTTATTAATAAGTTCATATAGGGGGGACTTCCCTGGTGGCACAGTGGTTAAGAATCCGCCTGCCAATGCAGGGGACACGGGTTCGAGCCCTGGTCCAGGAAGATCCCACATGCCGCGGAGCAACTAAGCCCGTGTGCCACAACTACTGAGCCTGAGCTCTAGAGCCAGTGAGCCACAGCTACTGAGCCCACACACCACAACTACTGAAGCCTGCGTGCCTAGAACCCGTGCTCTGCAACGAGAAGCCACTGCAATAAGAAGCCCGCGCACGGCAACGAAGAGTAGCCCCCACTCGCCGCAACTAGAGAAAGCCTGCGTGCAGCAACGAAGACCCAACACAGTCAAAAATAAATAAATTTATAAAAAAAAAAAAGAGAGAGAGAGAGAGAGAAGCGTATGTAGGGGACTTCCCTGGCGGTCCTGTGGTTAGGACTCTGCACTTCTACTGCAGGGGGGCACGGGTTGGATTCCTGGTCAGGAAACTAAGATCCCGCATGCCACGCAGTGAGGCAAAAAAAAAAAAAAAAAGTCTATATATTCTTGTGTTCTTTCACTCTTGCCTTCCCTCTGCCAGGGTCCTGTGTGGGTCTCTACTTCCCTGCTTCCCTGCTTGTAATAGGAGTGAGCAGAGGGAGATGGGCTGGATCAGTGATTCTCAAGCTGGTAGTGGGCCCCAGATGCAATTCTGCAGTTTCTAGGGTCCTACTCCCTCACAATTCACTTTCCGCAGGAGTCGGCAAACAGCACTTCAATGATGCTGGCCTAGAAGCCCACTGAAGGTCCTTCTGGTGTTGCCTTCTTGAAGCCCAGGCCAGAGGGGACTGACAAAAGTTGGGAGGCTGCCTTTAAAGGGAGCCTCCTGGGGCATGGAGAGCTGGCCATTTGTAGGAGGAACACACGCTTCTAATTTTGAATATGCCCCAAGCTGTTTCGAGCCATGTAAGCCCTTTCTGTTTAACCCTCACAATAATCCTGGGAGACAGATGGGCAGGTTTCGAAGGTAGAAGACATAAACTCAGACAAAACATCTCTCTCAAATCAGAGAGCTGACTCCCAGTCCAGTGCCGTCTTAGTGACCAGACTCCACCTGGGGACGTGGGTATGGATATCAATGTCTCATGGAGATATCGTGGGTGAAGTGAGTTACATGCAAGCACGTGTGTGTACTACATGTGGATTCTTGAAGAGCCTAAATCTCTCCCAGTCCTACGCTGGGTCTCAGCAGCAGGGCTTGGAAGTGGGCTTTGCTCTGAGTGGGCTTGAAGGAAAGCAGGAGAGTGCAGGGGAGGTACCCAGGCGTCACAAGGGCTTAAGTCCCCACCCTGAAAGGGTCTGATCAGGTCTCCTCGCCTCACTAGTGGGGAGGAGATGCACAGATGGCCTACATTCAGGTTGTGAAGGCTACTGTTGGGCAGAAGGGGACGAGAGCGGTTTACACTGCAGCCGTAAGCCTAGGTCGGGGGCAAACAGGAGAACAGTCTGGGCTGTGGGTGTGTGAAGCAGGTGGCAGGGAGAGGGTAGAATGCCTCTTGCCTGTGGCAGCGACTGTGCAGTGGGTGGTGGGAGGGCGGGAGTGGGGTTGTGGTGGCCTCTGGATGTTTTTAGAGCCTTGGTCTGGAAAACATTCACTCCTGGAGAACAAGAGAGGCACAGGCCTGACTAGAGGCAGGGGATGGGTGACAAGACCCCAGAAGGTTCTCCCGAAAGAGATAATACTCTTTAGAGTTTGCAAAGCACTTTCCATGGAGAACCTCATGTGACCGTCCCTTCAGCCATGAGGCACCTAATAGGGCAGGGACCACTGTTCCCATTCTACAGATGGGAAGACTGAAGGTTCTTCAGAGGGGGCTGCAGCTTGGCCAAGGCCAAAGAGGGAGTGAAGGCTCTACTGCCCTCCCCACACTGCCTCTCCTAGTTGGGTTTCCCTCCTGCCGTGTGGGAGAGAGGCTCTGTGTCAGCACCTGGGCCATCGAAGGCGTTGCTCAGCCCGTCGTTGTGGTCCCCTTGGAAGAAGGTGAGGCGGATGTCTGCGGGGCCTGTGGCCGGGGCCTCCCAGAACTCCAGCGCCGAGACGTTGCTCCACAGCTGGAAGGCGGCGCGCACGGCCCCCCGAACTGCCGGCTCAGGCAAGTGCTGGGGCCAGTTCACCAGGCGGTAGGAGAGATGCCGCTTGTACCATTTGTTGCCTGCCACCCAGAGAGGCCACATCAGTCACACCTGCTGCAGAGCCTGGGGCTGCTCCCTGCAGACCCTTTTGATGGGGAGATAGGTCCTCCTCCAGGAAGTCCCTGATGTGATGGAGGAAACACAGCCCAAATGGGAAGCCCCCTGTTTGGCTGTGGAGACACTGCTCTCAGACTGACAAGACTACGCTTGTCCTGCACGGTCCCTGCTCCAGTGGCTCGACCTGGGGAGGTCCCAGTATGACAAGGGATGAGTAGCCTCTACCCAGGAAGAGTCCCCAACCTGAAGGAGTCTCGGGTCTGGGGCCATCTTCCCTACAATCTGGGCTGAGCTTGAAAACCGTGCTGCGTCTCTTGCTGGCAGCGAATCCCAGCCCCTGTCTACTGTGTCGGTGTGGAGCCACGGGGGCCACAGCCATGACTGCCCTCTCCCCCTTCCTCCTCTCCACCCCTCACACCCTCCTGCCGGCTCCCTTTCCCGTGCCCTGGGCCTGCTGCTGACCAGAGACCACAAGGCCCATTTATTCGAGGTCCTTCTCTGACCCCGGGCCCTCCCCCTCACTTCCTCAGGGACTCTGCAGACCTCTGAGGTGAAAACAAATGAGAACAAAGGGTGTGTTTTTCACTGATCGAGAGAGATTTTTCCATCTCCACTTGGTTAAGAGTTCCTATTCCTTTGCCTCAAACTGCAGTTCCTCCCTGAGGCCTGAGGCTCTGGCCTCTTGCCCAAGCCCCAGGTCAACCATGTCCCTCTGCAGCTCGCCTTGCACCCAGGACCAGGGTGCTCAGAAGGTCCAGATCCCAGAGTTTTTCGTGGGCTATTTCTGAGCCCTGCAAGCTCAGGGGCTGAAACTGTGGAAGACTCACAGCTCTGGAGGCAGGACTCCCGTGAGCAGCCAAGAATCATGCTGCCTTTGGGTCTCAGTTTCCCAAATGGACCAGAGTCGCTGGAGCATGGGTGATGAGTGGGCAGGGCAGGCCCGGCTGTGCTAGGAGGCCAGGCCAGAGGACAGGGCCCCCTCTCCCCTTGGGGGGCAGGTGAAGGTTCAGATCTCCTGCCTTTTTGTCCTGGGGGTACCCTTGCCTGAACCAGGCAGGAGGAGTGACGTCATGGACGTTTGGCCATCGCCTTATCCATCTCTCTGCTCTAGTTTGCTGAAATTGAGGCCAGGAGGAAGGGCCTCAGAACGAGTGAGTGGCGGGGCTAGGCCCTGAGCCCAGGCCCTGACACCAAATCCAGTGCGCCGGCCACTGTACCACACAGATAAGCAGGCCCATTTGCTAAGACTCAAGGCTTATAAATTTGCCTAAACATCCCTCCTCTGCGTCAAAGCAGGGGCTCTGCGCAAGCTGAAATTCTCCTGAATTCTCCAGCTGGCAGAAGAGCTGAGCACACTTTCCCTCCCCCTCCATCCTCCATGGAAGTGGGGTTGGGGGTGTCCCTTCTCTCACCCCTTTGGGCCTGGCAGCCACCCAACCCCTCCCAGCCAGTGACCAACCCTCAGGGAGGGAAGAGGGAAGGATTCTAAGGAAGGCAGAGGAGGAAAGCCTGGAGGAAGGCCAGAGGCGCCGCCTGAGGGTTCCCGAGGTACCAATAACACTTCTCATTGAATCGTAAGTTTCACCAGGCACAGGGCAGGCTGGCGCTGGGCTCTTTCACACCCTGCTATGGGTGACCAACTCTCAGACTCTCCCCCCCCCCAAAACCTTCAAGCTTCTAGAAAAGTGTGAGGCAGCTCCTTCTGCCTCTTTGCAGCTAGGGAGGCCCCTCACTCCGTGGGCAAGAAGTGGGGAGGCTAGGGAGGACAGATAGGACTGGTATTGAGAGACTAATTTTCTTTGAGAGTAGAGCTGGATGGGGGGGTCCTTGGTGGGGCTGCTGGTGAGAAAGGAACCGCCTGGCCAGCAGCCTGAGCCCTCGTCCCTGTCTTCTTGTAGGTCTGTGTCCTTGGAGCAGGCTGGCCACTTCAGGCCCCCATCCCAAACTCCCGACCAGGCAGGGCTGGTTTCCATGGCAACCCCCAGGCCACAGCAGCACCTGGCACTGCACCCACCACACCCTTGCTCCAAAATTCAAAAGGGAAGAGGGAAGGAAAAGGAGATGGGGAAGGGCAGAGAGCTAGACTCCTTGTCTGGGGGGGGACCCTGGAATCCTGACTCCCAACAGGCAACTGATACTGTGGAGAGAACGTGGGTTGAAATCCCAGCCCCTTTGCTTACAACCTCGCGTATCAAATTATAGACTCTCTCCAAGCCTCAGTTTCCTTACTTGCAAAGTGGGGTTGGTAAGACTCACCTCCTGGTAAAAGTGAAATAGCAAATGAAAAGGCAGCACAAGGCTGCCTGGCATGGGGTGGGTGCTCAATAAATATCCCTGCTCCTTCATTTTCCATCCAGATACACACCCCCTCCCCGCCCTGGGGCTCCCCACCTCCACCAGCTGTGTGAGGGAGCAGGGACAGTGAAGATCAGCCCTGCAGGCACAGAGTCCAGAGCTGGTGCTTGGAATGAGGTTGCCAGCTTTAGCAAATGGAAATGTAGAACGCCTAGTTCAATGTGAGTTTCAGATAAACAACAAATACTTTTTGTAGTATAAGTATTTGAAAACAAAACAGTTAAGTTGTTCATCTGAAATTCAAATTTAACTGGGCATCCTGTATTTTATCTGGCAAACCTGGAACCCAATTTCATCGGTATAGCATTTACCCACATAATGGAAAGTCACTGGCCTAGAAATCCACATCACGTTTTAAGCCCCTACCCATGTTCTGGGTTTTTTCACATCCAGCAATCACTCAGCCCTCCCAGTGAAAAGAAGGCTTGGCCACACTCTGGCTACGTGGCCCTGGGAAAGTTGCTCAAGCTCTTTGTCCCTCATTTTCCCCATCTGTAAATGAGAATAATAATGGTACCCATCTCATTGCATTGTTATTGGATTAAATGAGTTAATCCATTCAGAACCATGCTTGGCATGATCATAAAGGCTCAGTGTGTATTAACTGTTATTATTACATTTTCTTTCCTAAGGCATAGGAAGTGCTTGGTGCCTGCCAAGCTCACAGCTCTTTTCTAGGGAATGTCTTCCCCCCCAGGAGGTAAAGAATTCAAGCTGCTGTGGTTCATGTTGTGAATAAGAGAGAAATTCTCTGTCTAGTCTGGCCACTGCTGTCTGGACCAGGGGTCAGTGTCAGATAATGAGATGGAGAGGGAGGTGCCTTAGCATGAATTTCTGTCCAAAAGGGATGCTCCAAATTGGATAGTGACAAACGGACTCCATCAGTTCCTCCCTTAGGGCATGAGAAGAAGAGATGCTGCCTGGAGGAAGCATCCCTCATGCTCAGGTCATGTCCTGAGTGCCCAGGAAGCATCGTCTCAATTCTCTGGGACACCGACTCTAGGCTGGAAGTGTCGCTATTGAGACTATCCGGGGCTGCCCCATTTTCCACCATATTCTCACAACAAGCCCTTCCCCTTAGTAATCAGCGCCTCTCCTTTGCAACCTGAACAAGCTGTTTCCGAAGAGGAAACAGAGCAAAGTGACATGGCCCAGGTCACACAGCTAAACTCAGAGCTCTGGATCCAGGGATGCTGCTCCAGCTCACACTGCTCCTCCATTCTACCTTGTCCTTCCCCTCTGCCGTCCAGAAACACTGGGGGATGCAGAACATGTTGACACCAAGGACATCTTGAGCCCAGAGTCTGGACCCCATTGCTCCTCCTTGTTTTACCAGAATGCGGTCATGCAGTACTGGGAACCCAGAGTGGCTGGATGTGTAGACACAGTGGAACTGGATTGGCAAGTACCTGGAAACAGACATCCTCCAACAGCTGAGGGGAACAGGTCACAATTTCCTTACGAATTAGCTAAGAAATAAAAACAGTGTGCCACTTGTTCCACTCATAATGAGTATTGTCAGCCAGAGTAGTTAATGCAAATTAAAAGAGGCAATGGCCCTAAGCGCTCACAGTAAAATGAACGAGATGAGAACCTGACTGAGCAACCCCATCTTGTTAGGAATCTTGAAAACTGTGAAAACTGAGCAGAGAAAACTAGACTTAGTACAAACAAGATGTTAAAATTACACACAGTTAGGGCTTCCCTGGTGGTGCAGTGGTTAAGAATCTACCTGCCAATGCAGGGGACACAGGTTCGATCCCTGGTCCGGGAAGATCCCACAGGCCGTGGAGCAACTAAGCCCATGGGCCACAACTACTGAACCTGCGCTCTAGAGCCCGCGAGCCACAACTACTGAGCCCACGTGCTGCAACTACTGAAGCCCGCATGCCTAGAGCCCATGCTCCGCAGCAAGAGAAGCCACTGTAATGAGAAGCCCGTGCACCGCAACCAAGAGTAGCCCCCGCTGGCCGCAACTAGAGAAAGCCCGCGTGCAGCAACAAAGACCCAATGCAGCCAAAAATAAATAAAAATAAAATAAATAAATTAAAAAAAAATTACACACAGTTAAACTTGTTATTGATGAAGAATTGACAGAAGAATCAAATCTCCTTCATAGATCGTGGATCTGTAACATCTGATCCTGGAAGATTGGATTTGGACAAAGAAGGAGGAAGTGGAGGAGGGGAAAGGAAGGAAAAACCCAAAACTACACAAGGAAAATCACAATGGCAGAAACTGTAGTGTGAAAATGTCTAGAATAAGCAAATCTGCAGAGTCAGAGAGGAGATTGATTAGTGGTTGCCTGGGGCTGGGAAGAGGGAGAGTGGGAGTGGCTGTTTCGTTTGGGGCATGGGGTTTCTTCTTGAGGTGATGAAAACGTTCTGGAATTAGATTGTGGTGATGGCTGCACAATGCTGTGAATATACTAAAAATCACTGAGTTGTACACTTTGAGTAAATTTTATGGTATGTGAATTGTATTTCCATAATGCTGTTAAAAAATGTGCTGTGGTCAAAATAAAACTGATCGATGAATCACATCTTTGTTGAATAATTCTTTTGAAAAAACAATCGATTCTGATGAAAATGACTTCAGTCAAATATAAAGGAAAATGCTGGCAATGGTTTAACTGCCCTACATAGCAAATTGATCAAGGCATTAAGTGGGCTTGATGGGGTTTGCTCTGGAAAATACTTGCACAATGAAAATTTATCAATTTAGGGACTTCCCTGGTGGTGCAGTGGTTAGGAGTCCGCCTGCCAATGCAGGGGACACGGGTTCGAGCCCTGGTCCGGGAAGATCCCACATGCCATGGCACAACTAAGCCCGTGCACCACAACTACTGAGCCTACGCTCTAGAGCCCACAAGACACAACTACTGAGCCCCCGTGCTGTAACTACTGAAGCCCGCAGGCCTAGAGCCCGTGCTCCGCAACAAGAGAAGCCACCACAATGAGAAGCCTGCGCACCGCAACAAAGAGAGCTCCCGCTTGCCACAACTAGAGAAAGCCCATGTGCAGCAACGAAGACCCAACGCAGCCAAAAAATAAATAAATAAATAATTTTTTTTAAATGAAAAAATAAAGAAAAATTAAAAAAAAAGAAAATTCATCAATTTAGGCATAATTCTGACTTAAATATCTGTGTTCACAAAGATGGTCCTTGGGTTGAGAGGTCCTATTCACCCACCCTAGGGGAGCGAGGTTATTCACAGAGCCCAGTCCGAGGATGAGACGTATTTTTCTGGCCATGGGGCTTCAGGACGCTGGGGAATCCCAGCCCAGCTAGATTTTAACAGTGCTCACCTTGCCTGGCAAAGCGTTTCTTACGCCTCATTTTGGCCCGACGTCCAGTAAATAGGGCACTGACTTTCTTGGTCCAGGCCACCTGGCTGTCGGTATCTGCCACCCCACAGCGGGGCTGCGTCATCTGGCGCAGCGTGGCGGCATCCAGCACCCCGCTCATGGGCAGCTGGGACACCCACTGGAACTCCCTGTTAGGAGGAATTGAGATAAAGGACCACAGTGCGAGGCTGGCTGGTGGGGATGAATGCAGGGAGCTTCCCTGGAGACAGCAGGATGCTGGGGGCAAGGGAGGGAGCAATGGAGTGTGACCCCCTGGGCACATGTGAGAGACCAGCCTTCTAGGAGGAGGGAGGAGGTGACCGGAGCTTTGCACTCCAGCACCACCAAGTCCTCCACATCCCTCTGTCTTACCTGATGGCATTGCTGAATCGCGTGGAGGCGGGACTACTGGGGATGGGTTCACTGAGGTACCCATACTTCTCCAGGAATGC
>NW_006771619.1:114862-121889 GCF_000442215.2 Lipotes vexillifer
AGGAATGCCTGGGGGAGACAGAAAGGTCAGCTTTCCCATGGTGTGGCACCCTTTCCCCTCTCTGGGTCTCCGAGGGCCCATGTCACATACATCACGCCCAGGCTCATCCCTTTTCCCAACAAGGTCTATGAGCTATAGCAGAAAGAGTCCTGGCATCAAAGTCAGAACCTGGACTCAGTTCTAGGCCAACAACAGACCAGCTGGATATAGTTCTTGGAAGCCAGTGGAAAGAAGTGTGTGACTCATTGCCCATCCCTATCAGCAGTCCTGCCCTTCAGGGGAATGATGCACTCAGCTCCCTGCTTGAACTTCTCACTCGTAAAGCCCCACCAATGGATTAAAAAAATCACCTCGGCTGCTGAATTCTTATACAGACACACATCGACTCTTCATTTTTACCCCTCCTTGCTGTGTTACCTATCCAGAAATAATTTTCTGTCTTCCTTGTTCTCTTCTTTGCTGTATTTCTTAACTCAGATCAACTCCAATCATAGCTGCTGCGTCAAGGAAAAGGCACAAGTTGGGAATGAAACCAGACACTAAGAGCCAGGACCGGCAAGCCTCTAAACTTTGCGAGTATTCCGCCTCCTTTTTGTGGATTTCGTTATATCTGTCTCCAGAGACCTCCACATCCTCTTCTCAATAAAGCCACTTTCCATAAGGAACCCTTATTCTAGACAAACTCTTTCCAAGTCCAATTTTATTGTTTTCCTGCGCTAACTTATTAGTATTTTAGCACTATTGTTTTCTTTTTTCCCTGTGCATAGGTACACCATTTGGGGATGCAAAATGGATTAAAGGAGTTCTAGGGACTTAGTCTGGAAGACTCTTTACTGCTCAACATAGTGTGGCATCATAGAATAGCCACAGGTCTTGGAATCAAGAATCTGTTCCCAACCATGACCCTGCTGGGTGGCCAGAGACAAACTACTTAACCTCTCTGAGCCTCTATTTCTTCACTCACAATGTGAGAACAGAAATAACCCCACAGGATTCTCAGAAGGATTAAATATAGCAATGTACATCTAGCATAGTTGTCTGGTATATAGTAAATGCTCAATAAACAGTTAATCAGGTCGATTTACCTTAGTGGGGAAATTAACAAGAGACTTTTGGAATGCCCCCCATCTATAAGACGGGAAGTGCTTTGAACAAGGCAGTTACACCTCTGTTATTCTAGGTGCTTTATCTCAGACTTGCCTCACCCCAGCCAGGTGCCTGGTTCTCTTCCATGCCTCCTCCCTCTCCCTTGGTGAGGATGGACGGAATGGCTTTCTAAAGGAAGTCAGCGAATTGTTTCCTTAGAAGAAATTTTGCTGAGTGAGTGACTTGGGAGAGACTGGGTCACAGGCTAACAGGCTGGCCCTCCCTGTGCCTCTCCCCGCAAACCCACCCAGCCCTTATCAGGGACTTGGCTCCGGTTCAGGAACTTGGAAGCCTTGGACAGAGGGGGAGGACAGGGGAAACTGACTAGCGGCGTCTCCTGTTTCCTGACTGGGCTGCCGTGCCTGGGACTTTGGCAGGCAAGGTGGGTGGAGGGCAGGATGGCGGTGGAGGCTTTTTTCAGGGGTCCATCAGAGGGGAAGTCCTGGGCTGACCTGTGGGTTTCAAGGCAGAGCTGAATTTCCAGAAAGCAGCGTAAGCAAGTATCCAGGACACCAGCCAAGAGACACCAAAAGAATGAGTAAAAGAAATGTTAAGAATTTGACACTTAATATTTCCATAAAAGCAACGAAGTGCTATAATGGGGGTTATCAGGACTTAAGAACTCCCTTATACTTATTCTGTGTTTACTATGCACATATCTTAAAACATTTTTAATTACAGGAAGGGGGCCCTTAATACTGAGTGTACTAAAGTTCTGTTGAGTGGAGGGAGACCCACATCCCGGGGTGACGAGGAGGCAGGGTTGAGATGCCCTCTGCTCCTGCAGCCCTCCCTAACCCTCTTCTGCTTGCCCATTTGCCATGCCTGTTTTCCCCTGCGAAGGTTAGAGAAATGCCCGTCTGCCTGGGAGAAAGAGCAGGGGTGTAGGGCAGGTGACAGTGTGGCAAAGGGATCCCAGGAGATGACACAGGATTGGGAGGGTGTCCTGTGCTCTCTCGGGGGCTCTCCGAGCTCCACCTGGGATCACCGCTGTCCCCCTTCATGGAAGCCGTGCCCAGGCTGCTCCTCTTTGCCTCACAGTTCAAACATCAGGTTTTCTCTCTGCCCTGTCCTCCACCCATCCTCTCTCCCATGGAGCCCAGGGCCGGAGCTGCATGGAGAGGAAGCTGGAGGGCTGTGCCCCTCCAGTGATTCACCTTGCTCAGGTCTGAAAGCTTGCGCCAACCTGCCTCACCCACTTGGTCAGGGCTGGGGCCACTTCCCTGGGGAGTCGCCTCTGCAAAGCCCTGGGGGTGGCTGTGGTGTTTGGGGAAAATGAAGACGGTTCTCCCCAGACCCAGAAAGCTGAGAGGCATCAGAATTCCGGGGGCTCTAGTCCTTCATCCGTCCTGACTTGTCCTGGGAGTGTGTGTAGAGCCCAGCCCATTCAGTGCCTGAAGGAAGGGGAAATTCTGGCCATTATTGAGCAGGGCTAGACTAGCAATGAGGTGTAGCAAAATGAATCCCGGAGCTCTGAGTCACTAACCCGGCAGGGCAAGAGCACTGCACTGAGTGTCTTGAGTTTTATTCTTGGTGCTGCTGTGAACTGTGTGTCCTTAAGCAAGTCCTGTGCCTCTCTGGGCCTCAGTTTCCTCTTTTATAAAATGGCGGGGCTGGATTAGAGCTAAGATCTACTCCAGCTCCTTCTCTTATTGTAGCCTTGTTTCTGCAACTGATTAGCTATGTGAACTATGGCAAAGCTATAATTATATATATATATATATATATATATATATAAAATTTTATATATATATAAAGCTGTGCCTCAAAATATAAAATGGGGGTAGGAATACTGTTCTATGTTTCTCACAGGAGTGTTGTGACAATCCAGCAAGAAGCTTTGGGAAAGCTTTATGATAGTTGCTCCATTAAAAACGTTATTTTTCCATTTATAGTCGCAGAGCCTCATTGCTGGAAGGGACCTTTGGTAGATTAGTCTAGGAGGGGTCAGCTTCCAGTCTCCTGTCCACAGTGTGGCTGTGACATCCTCCATATCAAAGAATTGCAGCAGCAAAAATGAAACCAAGAATTAAAAAATTGCAAAAGCTCATGCAGAAACCGTGTTGCTTCACCTATGATCTATTACTTCTCATATTACGTTTCATTATGATTCTAATCTTTCTATAGTGACTCTGTGTGATTGTGTTTATCACCTGATACACCTGTGGCATTATTAGCCAAGTCAAGACGCAGGGGATGGCAGCTGATGTTCTGCCTTGGCATGTCCCATAAATAAAAATATTTTCTGGTAATCAGGAGCACAGTGAGCTCTTGCCTATTGTAAAGCTTTTCAGGGTATCTCACCTTCTTTGAGCTTCACAATTAACTTGCAAGAACATAGGCAGGACACGTGTTGTTATTCCCATTTTAAAGATGAGGAAGGTAAATCTCAAGGGAGTATAGTGCTTCCTACTTGAATCTAAATCCTCTGACACCTATCCCAGGATGTTTTATTTCACATTTAAGCAAGTGACTCAGAGGCTTTAACACTGAAGGAGCAGGGTCCAAGCTGCTCTCACCACTGGGAGATGGCCCTCAAATATAAAAAAGGTAAAACTGGGGGTGTTTCTAGCTGGATCCCTTCTGTCTCCTCCACGAGCAGGCCCAGGGGTGGAGCAGAGGGAAGAAACTGCTCAGGCAGGGGACTCCAAAGAGGCTAGGATCACATCTCCCATGACAATCCACAGGGGCCCTCTGACAAGCCACAGGTATTCAATAGCACCCAAGTATGTTCTTCACAAAGACAAACATCTGCTTCCAGAAAGTATTGCTTTTGCTCTCTGACTTCTGAAACCTACTGAAGTTCTCAGGGCAGTGGGACAAGCTCCGCCCCTTTCCTTTATTTTGGGCAAAGACCTCCCCTTCCCTTCTGTCTGACTCCCTTCCTCTTTTCCTCCTTTCCCTTGCCCCTGGTCCCATATTCACAAAGTTCTGTCTAGGTATAACTTAGATACCTCTTACTGTAATCCCCGTGCCTTCTTTCATTCTCCATCTTTAAGGAAGTTGGAAAACATTAGCTGGCTAGTCTCCATCCAGATCCCATCTTGTATTTTTTTCTAATGCCAAATAACCAGACTGTATGGACCCATGGTCCTCACTGGGTGTGGGGCGAGGTTTAAGGCACAAAATAATGCCCTAACCAAGACTGTGTTTAGGAGGAGTTGTCCAACAATCTCTCCTTTCTATGTTCCTGCTTCCACCATCCAGCTTTTACTATTAATAGATGTCTTGGTTTTCAGACTGGCTTGGCAATTGCTTTTCCATCAACTTGTGGTCCTCTGGGACACTTCAGAGCCTCATCTGCACCCTATGAATCACTGAGCTGAGCTCTTGGGAAAGGCTTCCATGCCCGGGCTTCTGGGTTTCTGACTCACACAAAATAAAATGAATGGATCTGTGGTATGAGAAACAGACACTGCATCTGGTGGTGGATACTCCACAGAAGCTCCAGTGTCTCCCTGAAGAAACAAACTACTGGCACACTGGGAATAGCCGTGCAGATATGCATGATTACTGAGTGGAAGGCAGGTCCTGGACACATTGCCGGGTTGTGCTAAAGAAGGTCCAAGCAGTGCATTGTAGATAGATCTCTCGGGACAGTCTGTGTTGCCCAAGAACAGGATAGGGCCTGGCTGGGAATGGGAGGGGGGCCAGGGTGATGATGTCATTCATTAACTCTCAATCTTGCAACTCAGCAGCGGAGGCTGTTCCTGCTCACTAATGTTGTGAGCAGCTCTAGTTTTCCTAAGTGGGCAACAATGAACTTGTTCACAATGCAGCTTTGAAAGCAGTCAGTCCCCTGCCAGGCAAAGCCCACTCTGGAAAGTCCTCGATTTTATTTCTTTGTGTGCACACAGGGGACACATAGAGCCATGCATGCAGGGCACAGGAATACACACAGAGACATCCAGATAGACAGACATGGACATAGGTAGATGAAATGTATACACACATACACACAGAGGCAAAGGCGTACAAACATACCAAAGTTAAAGAACGTTAGTGCTGGAGAGAATCTTAAAAATCATTTAAGAAATTTAACTCCCTTATTTTACAGAAGAGGAATCTGCTGACTGGAGAAGGGAAAAGCCAAGCTTAAGATCACACAGCTGTTTTACTATTTCTTTCTTTCCATCTCCTGAACTTTGACCTTTGTCTATGAGCTCAGCAGGACTGCTGTGCTTTGTTTGGGGTCTGGCTCCCTGCACTGCGGTCGGGGAAATGAACCGGAGCAAAGAGCTTGGGTGATCAGGGGGCTCACTTTGTGCAGGCTCCTTTCTGTGGATGGTTGTATTTCCCTAAGTGATCACAACATCTCTCATCCTCACGCTCTCCTTACGTGGGGTCTGTGTTCCCACCCCTTGACCTGGAGTTTGTGACTCCAGACAGTGGAGTACAGCAGAAGTGAGGCTATGCAACTTCCTAGTCTAAGTCACAAAGAGATACAACTTCTGCATCTCTCACTCTCTTCTCTCTCTCTTCTCTCTCTCTCTCTCTCTCTCTCTCTGCTCTCAGCTTGGAGACCCAACCACCATGTTTGGAGGCAGGCCAAACTAGCCCACATGCAGAGACCATGTGGATAGGCCCACACGGAGAAGAACTGAGGCCCCCAGCTGACAGCCAGTGTCAACTGCCAGAGAGGTGAGTAAACAGCCTTCAGATGGTTCCATCCCCAGACACTGCAGAGCAGAGACAAGCTGCCTTTATGTGCCCTGTTTGAAATTCTAACCCACAATATCCATGGACATCATACATGGTTCTTTTACTTCACTGAATTTTGAAGTAATTTTAATGTAGCCATAGTAACTGCAACACCATCTCTTAAGAATTATAGCCCTGTTGTCAAATGCTGAAAATTGTTGTCTTACATACTTTGTCCTGTATTACTGTTCTAGGAGAGCTAGTCACCAAGCCAGGACTTTAATTTGAAGCTCTGTTTTCTAAAAAAACAAGAACAACATTGAGAGCAACTTCTTTTGATAGACTGCTTTCTACATACTAGGTACCGTGCTGAGCCTAGAATGTATTTCACATACATTATCTCATGAAACCACACCAAAATCTTGTGAAATAGGCATTACTAACCTCCATAGAAGAAAACTGAGGCTCAGAGAGGTTAAATAATTTACTGATGGTTTGCGCACAGGTCTGCCTGACACTGAAGCCCATGCAATTGACCATATACAGAAACACATATAGACATACCGACACAGACACACAATTTGCATATATATATGCATATAGGGACACACCCCCATTACATATTTCCAGAGTTCTTTATGCTTTTAAAATATTTCCTGCTCTCAGAGGTAAAAAAATCCCCTTCCCCCAGTTATGTTAAATAGATGGAAAGAGACTTAATCGGCTAGATATTACATTTCCCAAGCACACCCCAAGATGAAATTCTCTCCATCTGGGGCCACCGCAGGCATGGGCGGCAGAGATAGGGTCTCTGTTCTCTCGCCAAGGATTGCCTGGGACCCGGACCTGGGGGGAGGTGGGATGGAACTCTTAACAAGACTTGGCTTGGTACACAGAAGCCTTCTCCTGGGGCCAGGAGGACTTTGCACTTGATGTTGTAAGACTCTAAATTCAGAGAAACAAAGTGATTCCCGAATGTGCAAAAGCAGAGAGCACAGAGCAAGAGATTAGTGCTTAGATGGGGAGGGAGTGAAGGAGTTGGAGAGAGGACCCCCTTGTGGAAGCAGGGTCATTTTCAAATACTCCAGGGCAGTAATGGGAAAGGGCTGGTGGAAGGAAGTGTGGTTCAGAGGCGGTCCTCCTCATTTTGCAGGGTTCTTAAATTCAGCATGTCTCTCTCTTCTAGGGGAGGGGAGTGGGGATACTGAGAAGCTCACAACTGGCAGTTTTACAGCAGGAA
>NW_006771619.1:121911-191055 GCF_000442215.2 Lipotes vexillifer
TAAGAGTCTCCAAAGTGCTGGGCTCAGTCATTTAAAACTTATTTGCCTCCCTTCTCCTTAAAATAGTGTGACCCCAGTTTCTAATCCAGAGAAGGGATAAGAACACAGACAGTGATGTCCCTTTGGGGAAGAAAGAAATGAAACTGGTGTATTATTACAATCACCTATATCTAGAAAGTAGATGTCCCAAGTTCACCTCTAACCCCACCTCACAAAAATTCCCCTTGTGCAACCTACACCAAGCAGTTGAGTCCAAAGGAGGAAAATGAAATGGGAAATCTTTAAGGGTCACCTCCACTTCCCCACCCGCTTTTCTCCAGTTCAGTCCTGAAGCACTGTTTAAAGCTCCTTAGAAGCAACTCTTAAGAGTATGCTACTCTTGGGAATTCCCTGGCGGTCCAGTGGTTAGGGCTTTGCACTCTCACTGCAAGGGGGCATGGGTTCAATCCCTGGTCGGGGAACTAAAATCCCACAAGCCGCACAGCACAGCCAAAACAAAAAAAGGTGGGGGAGAGAGAGAGTGTGTGCTGCTCTCACCCATTTTACAGATGCAGAAAGTTCTGAGCTTGGGTGCTCACTAGCCCCAGCTGGTCAGGGGCAGCACCGGCTCAGGAAGCCAGAGCTGTTTCCCGTGTCCCCGGCCAGGGCCAGACAGCAGTACGCTCTCGCCAGCAATCTGGGAGTCTCTGCAGCGCCCGATACTTGGGGAGGGCGTGTGATGAATGAACTGCTAAGTCTCCCAGACTAGGTGGTGAGGGACAGTGGCTCCCCGCTAAACTGGGGTGCAGGGGTTCCCTCTCCCTCAGTTCTTGCATGTCTATCCTATCTTTTCGCTGCCCCTTCCCCTTGTCCTGGGAAATCAGGGCAGATCCGCCTGCCCGTGTGGTTCCAGCCCTGGCTTGGGGTTCGGGGGTGGGGTAGGGTGATGGGGTGGGAGGGGAGAGAATGCTGCCCCAGGCTCTTTGTGTGCAAGTGCGAAGGGTGAGGAGGACAAGGGAGGGTCACGCCGATGGTCAGCTCCGATGGGGCGGCTGGGTGGCCTGACTGCAAAGTTCGGGCGGGTCTCCAGCACGCGGACCCTCTCCGCCCCCCACACACCGCGTACCTCCGCCTCCCTGCGCAGCTCCTGGCCTACGCGCTGGGCGAGCTGGGCGTGCAGACCGCCCCACAGCAGCAGCGGCAGGGCGCGCAGCAGGAGGCCGACACGCGCGGCCATGTCGCCACCGCTCCTGCAGCTGGGCGCGGGGCACGGGGCGCGGGGCAGCTGGCCGTCGGTCCGCCGTGCCGGGGACCCCGCGGATGCTCCAGCTCTGCGCCGGCCCAGCGCCGAGGGGAAGGTTGCAGGGGCTCGCCCGTACCCGGGCTCCGCGCGCCGGGCAGCTCCTCCGCGGCGCTTCGCCGGGAGCCGGGTCGAGGTCGTCCAGCCCGGTAGTGCCTGCCCGCGGGTCCGCGGGCCCAGGGACCTAGAGGCGAGGGAGGGAGGAGAAAGAGAGAGGAGGAGGCGGGACCCCGGCACTCCGGCCCCACCCACACGCCTTGGCTCCTGGAACAAGCGGCGCTGCTAGAGCCTCTTCCGCAGGCTGTGTGGCCTCGTCCCGCGCCAGCGGTCTTGCGAACCCGTCCTCTAGTCCGCCACCTCCAGTCGATCCGGATCTCTCTGGGGAGGACAGGGGAGGAAACGTCTTCTCCTGGCGGTTGTGGCTACCTAAGGCTTCGATGAAGAGGGATTCTGGCCTACCCGAGGGTCATTGATGGTTTCAGCCGGGCTGGCAGAGACCGAGGCCCTGAGGTGTGAGAGAAGGAGCCCTGGGCTGGGGTCAGAAGAATTGAATTTGAGCTCCTGATCTGCTTCTTTGCTAGCCGTGTGAATCCTGTCTCAGCCACCTGCTGGCTGTGTGGTCTTGGGCAAGTCACTCACCCTCTCTGAACCTATTTTTCTCAGCAGTGAATGGGGATAATAGAATACCGACATCAAGTGATAATAGGGAACATTTAATGAGAGAATACCTGTAAATAACTGAGCACCGTACCTGGCATCATGCAGTCTGCATTTTATATCAGTAAAAGGTAGACTGCAGCTGTGTGACCTTTGGCAAAGAATTTACTTCGAGCGTCAATTTTCTCATCAATGAAATGATAATGAATAATATTTAGTTTCCAGAGTTGCATGAAGATTGAGAAAATGAGTGTAAAGTGCCTGGCTTTATATATCCCACACAGTCCTAGTAAGGGTGGACAGATGATTTACGTGAAAAGCTTAGTCAAACTCGTACTGAGCAAAAGTAAACTGTTTTCATTATCCGCCTTAGTGACTGCAGACGGGTTGCTGTCTCTCTTCCAGGCTGTTTGCTAACCTGTAAAAGGCAAATGGCAAAATGATACCCACCTCTGGGGGTCGATGTGGGGTTTAGATGAGTTAATGTGTGTAAAGGTAACCTGGAATCTATAAAGCGTTAAGCAAATGTAACGCAGTGTTCTTATCCGAAGCCTTAGGGCCTTAGTAGTGCACAAGATGTTTTTGTGTTGTTAGAGAAAGGCGCTATTTGGACTGAGGAATCTTTAAAAGGCGCCTCTTTGATTGGACTTCTCAGAAATAGGCGTTCCTGGGGCGGACTGTTTGGAAATATGCCACGCTCACCTCACAACTAGCCAATGAAAACGGGACACTCATTCTGGGCGAACCAATTAGAAACAGGCGCTCGTTTGGACAGATCAATGAGAAAAAGGCGCCCTTCAAGGGCTCAAACACAATCCGGCAAGGGCTCTGCTGCAGGCAGAGTTGAGGGTGGATTTCTTTGTAAATTCATGCCCCCTCTCTGCCGGTGCCCTTGTGCACATCTACAGGGAGCATCTCTGCCTGGAATGGAGATGGTGGACAAGGCCTGGGTCTTACCCTCAGAGAGCTTTCAGTCTAGCGGGCAGACTGGAACCAAGGTTCTCAGCTAAGGACAGAACAGATGGACACAGCTACAGATTCAGGCAAAGTCCTGCAGTGAGCCTGGGGGAGGGAGATGCTGAAGGGCTGAGCATCGAGAAGGGTTGCTAAATCTAGTACGGTAGCTTGAATATCAGATTAACAAATAATTTTTAAGTATAAGTATGTGTCAATGCAACATTTGGGACATACTTATACTAAAAAATTATTCATTGTTTATCTGAAATTCAGGTTTAACTGGTTATCCTCTGTTTTATCTGGCAATCCTAGAGAGTGCATGTATGTGTATGGGGGACGGTGTCAGAAGGTTGCAGTTATGACATGGCACATGGTGCCCTTGACTAATAGGTGGATTTTGATAGGCCAGATGTGGCTCTGCTTTGGGGTAGGAAGCTCTGAGGAGCACCAGTTGGTAAGGACACCGTGGGCCAAGTTGGAGTCAAACCCAGGTGTGCCAATTTGTTCTCCAGGGAGAATCTTGCCATCCCTTCCTCCAGCACATCCCTGGGGTTTCTCCATTTCAGCTGCACTGGGAGGACAGGGGAAGGCAGGAAGCAGGGGTTCTTTGAAGGGCTGAGCGTCTGGAAGGAGACAAGCTCAGACACCCAGAGAACTGACCCTGCCTTTCTCTGCATCCGAGGTTAGCCCTGGTCCAGGAACCTGAAAACTAGCACCACTATTGTGTTCGAAAGTTGACTTCCTCTGCTTTCCCTTTGTGTCCTTGGTTGGATTATTTCATCTCATCCTCACCTCTCCCCACTCCATTTCTGCTTGCGAGTGCCTGCAAGAGTTTATGCAGAACAGGGCTTTCTTTGCCTACACACCCACCCTGGGCTTCAACCATACCTCTGTACAGGATATGTCTATTTCCCAAAAAGACAGTGTGTATCCATGGTTAAAATGAGGGGAGCAGGGGGATTGAGTTCCCTGACCGCCTATGAAGCTTACTCAGAAGTCCCAGAGCACCAAATTCTGTGATCTTCAGGAATCCTGGGACCTACTTGCAGCTCCACAACTGACTTGCTGTATGTTTTTACTTTCCAGGACACATCCTGAGCCAAATCACTTTGGATGATGTGAAGGAGGGCTGTTTGCCATTGGTGGGGAGACTGAGAAGGAAAGAGAGATGAGAAAGGCAGGGTAGTTTATTGGAAAGAAATTATCCACAGCAAGGGTATCAGAAGAGTGATGGGAGGAGAATGGCTTTGGAGCAGGAATCCTCAAAGCAAGGTCCAAAGACTACCCACATCCAAAACAATACTGTGGTGACAAGTCCCTATATTAATCCAATAGGGACTTGTATCTTCCTCTGGTGGGAGTGCGGGTGGAGGTGGGAAGGAGGAATTGGAACAAATAATAATGGTTAATACTTGCTGAGGCATTAACATGCACTATGTATGTGCTTCACATAAATTATGTTATTGTATCTTTGCAGTTTCCTTATGAGAAAGCTACTATTATAAGCATCCTTATTTTACAGATGAGGAAATTGAGGTGCATGGATTTGATCCCTAGTCAGAGAACTAAGATCCCGCACGACTCACGGCCAAAAAAAAGAAAATAAAAGAAAAAGAAAAAGTTCTTACTTAGGGACATACATTAAAGTCAATTGTAGATTTCATTTTAAAAAAATGTGATTCTTGGACACCTGCACTGAATCACCTGGAGACACTTGTTAAAAATTCAGATTCCTGAGTCCCACTCCAGACCTGCTGGATCACTAAATACTAGATACCAATGTTTAAGAGGAGGGACTTCCCTGGTGGTGCAGTGATTAAGAATCTGCCTGCCAATGCAGGGGACACGGGTTCGAGCCCTGGCCCGGGAAGATCCCACATACCGTGGAGCAACTAAGCCCGTGAGCCACGACTACTGAGCCCACGTGCCACAACTACTGAAGCTCACGTGCCTAGAGACCAATGTTTAAGAGGAGGGACTTCCCTGGTGGTGCAGTGATTAAGAATCTGCCTGCCAATGCAGGGGACACGGGTTCGAGCCCTGGCCCGGGAAGATCCCACATACCGTGGAGCAACTAAGCCCGCGAGCCACAACTACTGAAGCCCGTGGGCCTAGAGCCGGTGCTCCACAGCAAAGACGAGCAAGCCACCGCAATGAGAAGCCCACAACAAAGAGTAGCTCCTGTTCTCTGCAACTAGAGAAAGCCCGCGGGCAGCAACGAAGACCCAAGGCAGCCAAAAATAAATAAATAAGAAGGAAATAAATTTATAAAAAAAAAAGTTTAAGAGGAAAATAGCTCTAGGTTTTCCTTTAGAAAACTCTGGCTCTCTCCTTCTCTCCCTCCACATCTTGGCTTAGCAGGTTCCTGACCCAACTAGCTGGCAGTCCTCTCCATAGCTCCTCTTCAAAGACAGCTGCTTCCCCTCCCTCCCTCCTCCTGGACCGGGGCTCGGTTTAGATCCACAGTGCCTCCCAGCCCTCCCAGAGTGGACAGAACTTCTGAGGAACTCATGCCAGGGCCTGGGCAAGTTGCCTGCCCAGGGGAATAGTTGGCAGCTGCCCAGTCATTCGTTCCTGCCTGACAGAAGGCAACAGCTGGTCGTTGAGTCCTGTTCCTGACCAGGACCCCTTGAATCAGTCAGGATGTGTGGACCTGGACAAGGCCCCTCTGGGCCTCAGTTTCTCTCTTCATAATATAAGAAACAATCAGCTTTGTTTCTGCCCCTTCCTTCACCCCAGGAAATGTGCAGAACACAAAGTAGATGTTATCAGAAGGAATTCTGAGCTCTGGAGAAAAGCACTAATGGAATGATCAACCTCTGAAAACCACAATGATAGGAATAATCAGAGGAATAATGAGGATGTGAGATTAGCTTGGGAGAGCTGCAGAGGAGGCTTTCTCCAGAGATGTGAGGACTTTAGCTGTGATAATCTGGATTATTATTGACCATAACCTCTGTGCATTTTAAGCTGTGATTCAATTTTGGAAGCCCTAACTTTCTGGCAAACACCTCCACCTCTGGAAGAGAGATCTCCTCTCTCCAGAACAGGTGGATGTGGTCTCATCAGCCTGGGTCACACTCACAAGTATACCTCCCTTTCTACCACCCTGTACATACACACCTGCTATGTTCCTAGGGGACTGGAAGAAGCAAGAAATTTGGAGCGACACAGACCTGCATTTGAATCTTGCCTTTTTCACACTCTGTTGACCCTTACAAGTCAACTAACCTCTCTGTGTCTGCCATCTAAAATGGGACAATAATAATTCCTGCCTTTTCTACTACCCCGATTTGCTATGGGGAGCAAGCTAGACAATTAATTACTGTTCAGTCTTATCAAGTGCTGGGGATTGTGTGCACAGACATAAGCGACTTGCATGTATTCTTCACATGGGTTTCACACTCAAATGCACTCATATCCACACGACATACACAAGCCTGTCCTGCCCCAGGACAATTGCATGAACACCTACCTCAACCCAAACAATGCTTTCTGGCTCAGAGCTGCCCCATCAACCCTAAACCTCATCACAGTTTGCAGGGCGTCAGCCTCTTCTGGTTTGTTTTTTACTCACACCAGGACCCAGGGGACTTGCCAGGAACACAATAAAAGGCTGGCCAATCTGGCCCTGTGCCCCACTTCCCTTCTACATAAAGGCCATCTAACCTCCAGGCATCTGGCCTGAAAGGCTGGGCCAGGACCTGTTCAGCATCTGTGGCTTTGCTTAAAAGACCTGCTAACAGGAAAGTGTCTGGTTCCTTTCCACCCCAAACAGGAAGTGCCTGCCTCTGTCCAGAGGACAGGGCAGCAGGTCACTCACAAGGAGCCTCCTCCCGCCCTGCCGCAGCGGAGTGTCAGCCTCATCTCCGTGGGAGGCTTGCTCTCTACGAAGGCTGGAGGTGTGGGGCTCCAGGGACCCCTCTGTGGGGTGGGGGTGGGTGATGAGGGCACCTGGCACAGAGCAGGCCTACAGTGTTCAACAAATACTCACCAAACACTTACTCTGTGCCCCATGGGAGACATAGGGAAGTCCTGGATGAGGTTTTTGAGCTTGAGGAGTTTCTAGACAAGTCATGCCATTTTTTTCATCATTTATTTATTCATTCATTTAAGTCCCCCCCACCCCCTTTTTTCAGTGCCTACTGTTTCAGGTGCTGTATGAGGCACTGGGGGGTTCAGAGATGAATGATGCAACCCAACTACAGAACAAATTGGCCTCTAAGCAGGTAGGCAAGCCTTGAATTATGTGGTCCAATTGTGAGTTCCACAGGATTTTGAAAGAGGCAAAAGATCACTGGGGTCTGGTTTCTACTGTGGTGGGAGTAATAACTTCTCCCTGCCCCCTACAATCTGTTCTTAAGATAGCAGCCAGAGTAATCCTGGTAAAATAGCTCAGATCCTATTGGCACTCTGCTAAATGGCTCCCTCTACTGGTTTCCCTTCTCATTCTGAGTAAATTCACAGTCCTTGCGGTGTCCTACAAGGACCTACACCAGTGGTGGAAGAGTTGGGAAGCCAAACAGGGTGGAGGCAACTCAGAAATGATCAACAGCGAGAAGAGTCTACCAACCATAGGCTGGAGGGATGAAGGGAGGGGTAGGGTTCTGGAGCCCAAGAGCCAGGGTCACCAAGGGAAACTGGGTCTCTGGAGAAGATAGGTGCTGCCTGAGACACCTCCTGTGGCAGACAGAGGGGGGGTGGGGGAGGAGAAATACCCCTTGATCCTCCCTTTCTTCTACCACCTAATTTCCCACCGAGATGCTCCCTGGCCATTCTAGCTGGAAGCTACCGCCTAAGGGAATCGCTGAAATTGAAACCAGCTTGC
Organism: Lipotes vexillifer; assembly: GCF_000442215.2. NCBI lineage: Eukaryota > Metazoa > Chordata > Mammalia > Artiodactyla > Lipotidae > Lipotes > Lipotes vexillifer. Next base: position 129,633 of record NW_006771619.1, read on the forward strand.
AGGGGTCAGCTCCCCAAGTGAGGACCCGAGGAATGGATCAGGGGCAAACGGACCCACTATTAAGACCTTCCCAGATGCATTCTGCTAAAGCTGATGTATGAAAAGTACCTGCTGTCTTCCCTAAATACATAGAGTGAGGGTTAAAGTTTGTGGCAGATAATCATCCTCGCAAAAGCCTGGAAGGCACGAGGGCACAGGAGTCAATCTGGAGTCAGTTTGTGGTAGAGAAGGACCCTTGGAAAGAAGCCGCAGAACAATGCAGACCTGGGAGGAGTTCTCTGTTTCAAGTTTGGGAGACCACAGACACTGTAAAAAGAACACGGGGCTTGGCCCAAAGGCCTGGATGTGAGCTCTGTTTCTGTCCCTAGTTGGCTGTGTGAACTTGGTAAAGAATTTCACCTCCCCAAGCTTCAGTCTTCAGTCTACAAAATGTGGATAACAGCAATATCTATTTCACAGGGCTGTCCAGATTAAAAGATAATGGATATAAAAAACTAAATGTCACTCCTTTGATTAGATTCCTCAGAAGTTCTCTATTGTTTTAAATTTAACATCCAAACTCCTCCACAAGGCACACAAGGATTTTCAAAATGTGGCTTCTGCCTACTTCTTTCACTTATCACCATTCCCCACCCCTGCAACTCCACAGACCAGCCAGACTGAATCACTAAGAACTCCCAGAACCCTCTTCTCTCCCGGTCTCTGCAAATACAGCCCTTGCTGCCTGGAGCATGCTGTTCCCGATATACACTCCCCCGGCTAACTCCTATTCTTTCTTCAAAGCTCGGTTTAGGAGGCATCTCCTGCAGGAAGACTTCCTTAATAACCCTTCTACCCTTCATGTAGGCTAGGTGCTCCTCCTCTGTGTTTTCAGACCACCCTCTGCACCCTCCAATTCTAGCATGTTCAGTAGTTTATTGGAATCATAGGTTTGTATTGTCCCTGTTATGAGAAGGCCCTTCCTGGAGGGCAGGAGCCATCCTGCTTCCTGTTTCTCTATTTCTAGGTCTTCCAGGGCCTGACACCTAGTAGACCTCAGGAGATGGCAGCTGACTGAAGAATGCATGAATGAATGGTGGTACAAACTTAAGGGGTTGATGATGAGCAACACTTTTTGTATATCCATCTTTTAAAATAGCCTAATTCTAAATTTTGAAAAAAATTCAAAAAGAGGAAAAGGGACTTCCCTGGTGGCACGGTGGTTGGAAGTCCGCCTGCTAATGCAGGGGATGTGGGTTCGGTCCCTGGTCCAGGAAGATCCCACATGCTGAGGAGCAACTAAGCCCGCGTGCCACAACTTCTGAGCCCACGCTCTTAGAGCCTGTGCTCTGCAACAAGAGAAGCCACCGCAATGAGAAGCCGGCGATTGGCAACGAAGAGTAGCCCCGGCTGGCCGCAACTAGAGAAAGCCCGCGTGCGGCAACGAAGACCCAACCCCACCAAAAATAATAGAATAAATAAACTAAAAAAATATTCAAAAAAAAAAAAAGAGGAAGAAAAACCTAGAAATCGTGTTCCCTGCCCCCCCCAACTGGCAATAACCGAATTCTCTCCTGCCCATCTCCTCCTCTGGGGTTGCCTTCCTCAGTATATACACTGAATGGCTAAATTGTTTTTAGTCATGAAATAATTTCTCTTTCTTTTTTTTTTTTTTTTTTTTTTTAAGCTGTACGTGGGCCTCTCACTGTTGTGGCCTCTCCCGTTGCGGAGCACAGGCTCCGGACGCGCAGGCTCAGTGGCCATAGCTCATGGGCTCAGCCACTCGGCAGCACGTGGGATCTTCCCGGACTGGGGCACGAACCCGTGTCCCCTGCATTGGCAGGCGGACTCTTAACCACTACGCCACCAGGGAAGCCCCAGAATTTCTATTTCTTTAGGCTTGCTTATTTGGACCTGCCTAGAGAACTCAGTGACCCTCTACCTCTAGAGCTGAGCTCTCGTTTACTGCTAGTATAATGAAGAGAGATGACCTCATGCCTCTTTTTCTGACCTGAAGGCAGTAATTCTGAACTTACCACTCCACCTCTAGCCCAGCCTGCCCCTCCTCCTTTTCCCTGTCACAGTGAATGACACCACCACCTGCCTACTTGTCCAGGTGTGAAACTCAGAATTTACCCAGGACTTCTCGTTTCTTTTTTTTTCTTTTTCTTTTTTGGACTTCTCACCTCTTTTCCAACCCAAATTGGTCACCAGATCTTGCTCAGTCTACTACCTAAGTATGTCAGGGATCTTCTCACTTACCTCCATCCCCACAGCCACAACCTAAGTCCAGGCTACTATGATCCCTCACCAGAATTATTTCATTGGTCACCTAATCGGTCTCCCTGCTTTTAGGCACCTCTTATCTCCATACATTCTTCATATTGCAGCCCGAAAATGCAAGTCTGATCTTTCTTTAAAATCATCTGGCAGGAGTTACCCACTGCCTTCAATAAAGCACAAACTCTAATGTACTTTACAAGGTCTCACCTCTTTAGCCCCCTAATTTTCTGCCTTCATTTCCTACCACACTCCCCTCGTGGGTAAACTCCAAACATATTGAATCACTTTTTTAAAAAAGTATTTGTTTATTTGGCTGGGCCAGGTCTTAGTTGCCTGCACGTAGCATCTTCGTTGCCACGTGTTTAGTTGCAGCATGCAGGATCTAATTTCCTGACCAGGAATCAAACCCAGGCCCCCTGCATTGAGAGCGCGGAGTCTTAATCACTGGACCACCGCGAAAGTCCCAAGTCATTGAAAACACTTTTCCCCACTTAAGAAGTGGTCAGCTTCTGCACATCACCTATGTTTTGTCTCATCAGATGTCACGTCGCCCTTGGGGAAAGTGTCCTTGTGTGCTCTCTCTGAGCTTTCATAGCCTCACCTCAGACTCGAGAGCTTGAGCCCCCTGTAGGCAGGGCAACAGAATAGTTAGACCCACAGGCAGTGGTGCCTGGTTACCAGGATTCCAATTCCACATTGGCCATTTACCAGTAGTGCGACCCAGGGCAAGTGAATTCTGCCTTCTCGTCTGTAACGTGGGAATAGTATTTCATCAGTCTGTTGTGAGAATTAAACAAGACGATGCAAGGTGCCTGACAATTAGAATTAGCTATTATCCTAGCACCGAAAACTAAAGCTCGACTCCCTACCCTGACACATCCTCAGGGTCCGGTTTGTGTGTGATTTCGTTTTAAGGCACACGTTTGTTCCAGTATCACCTTGTAGTCTGTTACTCGGCAAGTTAGTTACAACAAACCGGGAGGCGACTTGGTCCCGCAGTTCGTCATGACTTTACGGCCCGGAGCTCAGCAACTCCCAACGCCCCCAGGTGGCTCAAGCCTTCTGCAGCCCAAGCGGAGCGAACTAGGACATACAATTCGAAATTTCCTTTCCTAACCATATAATCTGCGTTTATAAGGCTCTCCTGTTTCGCTTCCTAATCTCGAACTCTATTAGATCCAATGAAGTGAAAAATAGGACTGTAATCAGGACGTACCAGGTAGGTTCAGTCCCCTCCCCCATCCCGATCGCGGCAGTGGTACGGCCTCTCCACCATTCCCTCTCAATAATGGTACCGTCCGAGGAGGGGGAAACGGGGATTCTGAAGTCCTCTGGGTTCTGGTTTAGCACAGAGCCACCCCTCGAGCCGTGGCGTTGTGGTACCGCCCAATGCCCTCTGATTGGCTGCCGAAGTCCCGCATTCTGGGCCAGATCGCCGCGCCGCCCTCAGTACGGCTCCGGCCGCAGCGCCGCTTGGCTCTGGTATTCCTTGTTCTCGGCGGGTTGTGGGGGCTCTGCGCCGCGGCCGTTAGTCATGTCGGGTAGGTGACACTTTCAGCGAGCAGCGGCAGCGGCGAGAAGGGGCCCGGCGGGGTTGGGCCGTCTTCCTGCCCACCGGAGGGCCCCGCGGGACAGTCTCCGGCCCTGAGGGAGGCTGGGGTGGGGGTGTGGGGGGGAGGCGACGTGCTGCTCCCGGGGGAGGGTGTGTGAATCGGGGGGCGGAGGCTGCTACGCCATCGCAGGGGCGGGGGGAGCCCGTGATTAGAGCATCGGCCGGAGAGAATCGGTGCTTCTGGTTCTCCGCTCCGCCTCAGATCTTTCAGCGAGGCCTCCGGCCAGTCATCTCGCCGTCTCGTCCCTCAGTTTCCCCATCCGTGACGTGGAGCTGGGCCTTCCTGACTCACCCATTCATCAGGTGGGGGCCTTGACGCTCTGGGGGCCCTTTTAAACGACGTTGCCTGACACGAAATCCTACATACATGTCGTCATTCCCTCCGCACCAGCCTCCCGGATTCGAGATGGGGGTGCTTGCGTATAATTCCTCTTCACCCTTCTCTGTCATCTTCACCTCTTCAGTTGTTTATCTCCTGCACGAGCTTGAAAGTGAGCCCTGTCTATTATTGATGGGCTCTTGTAGGTCCCTGTGGCATTTACGTTGAAAATACAGACCAAAGGAAAGGCAGTCTTCCATCAAGCACTTTAAATTGACAGAGGTGCCTCCGTTGTGTGAAAGAGAAAAAGAGGCCTTGGTCTTATCAGGACAGCCCGTTTAGGTCTTGCGAAAGTAGAATATAAAGTCCAGGACGTGGGTCTGCTCTTGACTTAGCAGTCCAAGCTGCCACACAAGGCCCTCTGTTGTTGGGCACATCGCAGGCTGCAAAGAAAGACCCGGCTCTCCACTTCCTAGGAACCATCATGAGAATTACATGTTACTTTTCAGGTGGAAAAGCAGAACACGTCCCTGAAAGCCATATGGTTGTGATGAAAATGACTGCTGGCAGAGTATTTTACATTTTTTTAAGGGAGAACTTGTTGATATTAAAAAAAACAAAAACACAACCCACGCTCCCCGCCCCCCAGGTAATCCAGTTTTGCAGAAGAGTGGAAATATGTGACAAAAAGGAAGCAGCAGGCTGAGAGGAGACCAAGTTAAATTAGCAAGAATGGTTGGACAGGGAAATGATAAACGTTCTTTAGATTAACATTGATGTTAAGCCAGAAGGTTGATCTTTAAGGGGAAGGGGCATCTCCCTGATGTAAGAGGCTGTTAATTGCACAGAATTTGTCTCTTTAATTCTTGCTCAAGCAAGAAATAATTTCTTACTCCAAAGGTGACATTGGTACATATTTTACCAGCTGCATAATTTGGAATGAAGTCTGGTAAAGCTCCACAGAAGTACATAGAAGTACACTCAGGAGGGTGTGTAGCCCATCCGTGATGTAAAAAAAAATTTTTTTAAGATTCTCCCACCTTCATGCAGAAATTTACCATTTCAGTGGATACAGTGCTCATTAAAAACCATTGACTTGTCTCGATTTTTGACATAATTATTGGTTTAAAGCAATGGCTTATTTTTGTAGGACTGGGTAGCTTTTATGGAAAATTAAAGTTTAGAGCTGTACCGTTTGTAAAATCCAGGATTTTCAATGTGTCATAATAGTGTGTGAGCTGGGTAATCCATTATCACTGGTCTTCAAAATTACCAAGACAGCACTTACTTGTCATTTTGTAATTTGAGTTTTTTTAACATCAAAATTGACCTTCATGTCAAAAAGAACTAATAATTGCTTGTTTCTACATTAAGTCAATTAGAGTTAGAATCTTTTAAGTTCTACTTAGTGTTGTTATATACTCTGTACATTTTGTAATTTGTGTATAAAAATAATACTTTCGACTTTGTATAAAAATAGGAATAATGCTTTTGACTTGCTCTTGATGAATGTTTAAGTTAATAAATTTAACAGCAGACTCCCCCCTAAACAACTAATGGCATTAAGTTAAGTCCTTTAAGCATTCCAAACTATATTGTAAATTTAACTTATCAAATTGACTCAGCCACTACAGGTGCCTGACAGGAAAGACTTATAAGCATAATAAAATAAATGCTTACATAATAAATAAATCAGAGTTGTAAATATTGTGAGTCAGACTCTCAGACAAATGTGAATTATCTGACACCTTTGAAGTTAAAATCAAATCTAATATCAGTTATACATATAAAAATTACGAAGTCAAGAAACTTCTTTTGGCACTATGGCAGACTAAGATAACTTGTAAATCCTCTGTCTACAAATAGCTAAAAATGCAAGAACTTACATAAAACAAAGGGCGAGCCCCTGCTGCCAGAAATGAAGTAGAAGCCAGCATGGTAGGCATAGAGAAGGGTGTAGGTCTCATTCAGAGACTTGGAGTTTATTGCCCAAATAACTAAGGACAGGAGATGCAGCCTTGAGACCATTAGAGCCATGTAATGGGAACCCTTACATAAAACCTGGATGTTTGAAGGACTGTATCTTCAGTGAAATAATGAACTAGAAAAGCCTTTGTACCAGGATAGGAGATAACAAGGAAGCCTGGGCCTTGAGTGAGGGGAAAAAGTTTTTTCCTGAGAATTTGTAACTTGGGGCCTGTGCTTCATACAGTTTTGGTGTACATTTAGATTAGTTATGAGGTCCAGGAAACCTCAGGCCAAGAAATTTAACATAAAAATTGGTTCTAGACTGACAGTAACCTTGGGGTTTCTAGTAAAAACAAATGAAAAACCTTTTCTGAGGACATTTCAGAGCCTAGGTCACGAGGAATCTTACAGAAAAAACAAGCCTTGCAGAACGTAAGTTTACAGTAAAACATTGCAGAATTCTGGAAGGCAATTCGCCAAAATGAGAGTGACAGATGGCATTTGAATCCCTAATAGTCAGTCTGAAAGCGAGTATTAATGTGTTTAAAATTATTAGAAACCTAAAAGAAGTAATCAACCCTAAGACCAAGACGTGGAAAATGGTTACGCGGATTTGAAAAAGAACCAAGTGTCAAGTGTAACTTCTAGAAATGGAAGAAGTGGCCAAGTTGAATTGCAGATAGACCTAGCAGAAGAAATAATTAGTGAGGTAGAAAATAGATATAATTACCCAGGATTCTGTTCAGAAGGATAAAGATGAAAATTGAAATTTTAAGAAGTATAGGAAATAGATTGTGAAGCCCTGTCATATATCTGAGTTCGAGAAGGAGTAAATGGTGAAGAATTAATAGATAGTTGAGAGTTTTCCAAAATTGATGGATCAAGAAGCAGTAGTCTCAAACATGAGACATAATCAATTCGTACCTAGATGCATAAATGTGAAACTGCAGATTATGAAATACCAGTGACCTATCAGAGGAGATACATAAATGTGAAACTGCAGATTATGAAATACCAGTGACAAAGCTATCAGAGGAAATAGAGAAAAGGTAAGATTGGTAGACTTCTTAAAAGTTTTAAGAAGCCACTAAATCTTTGGAATTTAGAGGAAAAATAATGTTTGACTTTTTTACTCAAATAAAAGACTTAAGAATACCACTTTCAGGCCTTTGCTGAAAGAACTAATAAAAGAAATCCGAAAGGGAGGAGTGGGATGCAGAAAGATACAGAGGAAGCAAATGCAGTAGATAAAAAGTATTGACTGTGTGGAATCTAGTTTTAAAGTGGAAGCAAAAGGTAACGGAAAGAAAAAGTGGAAGCAAAATAATAGGTGAAGGCTGTGCTTGGCATTGTAGCATTAAAGTTCTTGTATGCTAGTGGAGGTCGAAGATCATTTTGAACTTTATCAAGAATGCATGTTAAGAATTGAACATACTCTTTAAATTATGAATAGTGACATTAAAAGAACAGAATTTGAACGTCTAACTTCCAAAGCAGTAGAGGGGGAAAGGGAGTAAGGAAAATCCAATAGAAGGAAGTTAAGGAGTTGAAAAAAAAAGACCCTGGTAAGTAGAGAGTCTAGTATAGGCTGGTAGGAATAAATAAAAAGTAACAATAATAAAAATATGAAAACATCAGTTGAAAGACAAAGATTTTCACCTTGGGAAAAATTGATCTAGATGTATGCTCTCAAAAATGACATACCTAAAACATCAGAATAAGAAGTGTTAAAAGTATAGAGATAGAAAAATATTAATCAGGCAACCATCAACCAAAAGGAAGATTGTTTAGTTACATTACCAGTCAAAATAAAGTTCGGACATTTTTAATGATAGTCTTCATGTAATGTTAAAAGGAAATTCAAAAAAAGAAAAAGGGAAATTCACCAGGAAGCTGTAAATATGTACTTTTATGTGCTTTAACAATATGGCCTCAAAGTGTAGAAAGCAAAAAAACACTCAGTGAAAGAAATTGACAAATACAGAGTCAAACAGGGAATTAAAAAAAATTTAAACATACTTCTCTGTGTAGTTAATAGATCAGGTAGACCAAACATGAGTAAGAATATGAATAATAGAACTAACAAGCATCATCTTACGGATTTACAGAATTCTTTCAACATTTAGATAATACAGTTCTTTTCAAGCACATAGGAGACATTTATGTAAGTAGAAGTGTTTACCAAGGGGAAAAGCAAAAAACAGCAAATCCTAACAAATACCTGGAATAGTACAGAAAATACCTTTTCTGGCTGCAATGGAATAAGAAGACAAAACCACAAAGAGTGTCAAAACCCTATACACTTGGAAATAAAAGCACCTCTAAATAATTCATGGGCCCAGATACAAGGCTCAAGTGTCAAGTACTCATAATGAGCAGTTGTTTAAAATGCCATAAATAACATTTATAAACTGATTTTCTCTGGTGAATGTAAAACATCTACTTTCACTAAGAGCTCGACTTGTTGGTCAGTACTCTTATTTCTATATTCTAGAGTTTTAAAGTCAGCCAGCTAAAGAAGTCAGATTTACAGTTTCAGAGAGCTGAAGTTGACTGAGTTAAGAGCTCTGATACTTATTAGATTTAAGCCAGGGTCATATGACATACGTGCTGTGTACTTCTATAATTTTTGCCTGAGCCAAAGTACAATAAGGTCTTGGACTCCACTCTGTCACTGGGAGAACCCACGTCAGTGCCTTGGGATATAATTTAACTTAAAGCTTCATGCATCCCCAGTGTATGTAAATTTTTTTATTCATACACCCCCCTCCTCCCACAGTAATCCTTTTTAGTTTCTGAATTGGTTGAAACTAACTTCCTTTGCCATTTGATAGATGCATCTAATCTCTTTATGATCCAGTTAGGTTCTGTATCCTTTTCATATTTTTCTTATTTGGTTAGTTACAAATCTAGTCATATTATTATTGTGGGCAGTGATGCACAATTTTTTTTTCATCTCAGGTAGCCTTATGTCCACATTCATAAAAGAAGTAGTTTGTGTCAGGATTTCATTCAATATTTTAGTAGTTAAGGATTAAAAAAATTCTTGTTCAGTCTGGAGATCTCTACTGTAGACAAGTGGCAAATTTGATATCACCCACTTATACAGCCAGTGACAGTGTTTTCATATTGTAGCTTTATATGAATTGAATGAAAAAGTCATTGATGTGATTTGATATTTGGCGGGTTTTCATAACTGTTCAACAACAAATAGTTTTATTCAGATTAGATGAGGTTGGGCCTAATAGCAGTTGAAGACTATCAGTCATATTTTTGCAGTTGAAAGAGTATTTCATATGATATTCTTCTCTTACTCAATCACTAATAAAATTAGGTCATTCATTTGACTCTGAGGAGAAGCCTAGAGGGTAGAGCCTCTTCAAAAATTTTTGGAATAACCGACATTTTAAAGTATTGAGAAAAGTTCACAGTTCAAATTATTATTATTATTTTGACGTATATTACTCAAATCATGCCTTCCTTGGTAGTTTTTATTGCCAACAAGGAAGCTAGAGGTAAGTATTGCTGAGTCGGTATATACCAAGTGGGTTAGCTGCTTTTACCAAGTCTTTGGAGATGTTCTTGTTGCTGCTGACAGCCAAAGCAATCCAATCCAATCCAAGGGAATGGTGTATATGTTAGGCTGGCAAGGATATGAAGTAAATGTAATCCTGGGGATTTATCTTAGAGTGTGCATTTTCCCCTTTTTGATCCTGATTAGTTTTTTTAACAGATATCTTTTTATATAAAGATAATATAACTTGAGCTTTTGAGTTTTGTAGAAAGGATGGGTTTTTCACTGACTTTCTCATTTGTTCACTTGGTTTTTGTGACCATCAGGACATGTTTGTAGAGTAGTTGTTTTCAAAGCTGTAGTTACTGTAAATAGCTAATACTATTGGCACAGATTTTTCCTTGCACTGTATTTTTAACTTCTAGTTTTTCTTTCTGTAGTTTATGATATTTTCTTATCACATTTCATCTGTAAGAGCTAAAGTCAGCCTTTGAGGGAAGCCTAATTTTAAATAAGATTAAAAAATTCTTTTTATGTGTTTTAGATTCTGGAAGTTACGGTCAGTCTGGTGGTGAGCAGCAAAGGTAAAGTATACGTACATTTCAATAATACCATGAACGAGTAGAACTGAGAAAAAAAGATAAATTTAGTCAGGCTTTCCTCTTAAGCTTTGGTATCTTGACGTCTTAAAAGAGTTAAATCTTAGCTTGTGAAGGGAGTCAGCCTTTGTACATAGGTGCTGTAAGATATTTTTCTTTTTTTAAAAGGCTGTTTGAATCAGTAAATATAGGTGCCCCCTAGAGATTAAAATGAATCTCATAGGTATTATAAAGATTGTTTTCTTTAAGAAATTATTTAGAAGAAACAATTACTAAAAGGATTTAAGTAGTTGAACTATAACAGCTTAGAAAAAGCATTTAATTTTTTTGACTGTATATAATATGCTAAATGTGTTTTTTCTGGAGTGGATTTTCTTGAAGCACTATGATAGAAGTGTTTAGCATTTTTAAAATCATCCTCACCATGCTCACAATAAAAGGAAAAGTCTGTTTTTAAAATGTGAATGTATACATGCAGTAGGATTCTCTTGCTTACCAGAAATACAGCCTTAACTTGTAGTATAAGTGTTTTGCAGCTCAGTGTGAGATATTCAGAAGAGCATCTCAGATACCTTCTGTCATCAAGTTTTAAGCTTCATGAAAACAAAACTGATTTGACTTTTTTATTCTCATGGGATAGACCCTCATAGTAGGCAACTAGCAAATGTTTATTCAATGAAATGTTTTATAAAGTTAAGAAATTCTGTTAGCACTTGATAGCTCTAAAATAGTAAGTTTTTTTTGGCATATGTTTTATTTTTCTTTGGTATATATTCAGAAAGTTTGTTTCTGACTTGTTAAAGCTTATATGCACTAAAATTAAAGAAAGTTCAACTCCGAGAAAGCTGCATGTATTCATTCAGTCAGTCAACAAATTATGCCATCCTATGCTATGACACTGGAGATACAATATACTTTTGTTCTATGATAGTATTCTGAAGATATACGTGCCTCTCATTACTGAGGCACTAACAATTGGATGTTGAGTGCCACACTGTGCATTTTCTAGGATGTTAGAGGCAAATTTAAGGCAAATGGTAGGAAGAAAATAATCTGTCACAGCACAGCTAAATTGATTAAAGCTCTAACTTAAAGAGTCATTATTTTTCTTCTTCAGATATTTATTATGGGTCTTGCTACCATGTAGTCACTCCCCTCCACCCCCAGCCTCCCACCCATCCAAGCATAATTCTGTTGGAATTTTCTAGCTCTGGTGAAGTTTTATTTGTGGGAAATTGTCAAAGCAAAACTTCTGGTGTGTGTTTGGCATTTAAGAGGTCTGGGAATGATTTTATTTATGTCTTTGACAATCTTTGGTTATCACCTTTCAGTTTAGACTCGAAGAGGTAGTTAGATCGACAGTTTCTCAGGAAAGAAGCTTGTATTTGAGTTGAAAGTTGAAAATGAAGATAGGGTTAATTTAAGCTTTTAAATTCTAGCACATTTCTTTCAAGTAGTACACTTTTCTTTTACAGTTATTCTTCCTATGGAAATCAAGGCAACCAAGGTTATGGACAAGCACCACAAGTAGGTTAAATATAAATTGAGTTCTTTATAAATAGTTTTAATCTTAAATATGCAATGAAACTTGTATTTACCTAAATTTCAGAGCTATTCTGGCTATGGGCAAACTACTGATTCTTCATATGGGCAGAACTATGGCGGCTACTCCTGTTACGGACAAAGCCAATCAGGTTGGACTGATTTGTTAAATTTGCTGTTTTAGAAATTTAAAATCAGAACCTTTCCTAAATGGTATATCTATTCAATCTTTAGGTTATTCACAGTCCTATGGTGGTTATGAGAATCAAAAGCAGAGCTCATATGGCCAGCAATCTTATAATAACCAGGCACAGCAAAACATGGAATCATCAGGAGGGTAAGGAAACAGTAAAAGTACTGAGGTGTTGGGAAGTGGAAATAACACTTTGGGTATTAAACAGCTTTCACTAACAAAGTCCTAGCTTTAAACTTTTTTCTTTTTTCCAGAAAAGTGTTGATGGTGTATGAATTTCACAGTTTTGTATTATAAAGAATGTGGAAATTGTCAATATTGATATTTGATTCTTACGATGTGTTATTTGTACAGTTAGTTTAGCTGTAAATGAATGCACATGATTTAAATGTTAAAATGTAAAATTTGAACCTCTGCTTTATACCTGAGATGAAATAAAAACCTGCCTATAAAAGGAGACTTATCAATGCTTACTTTTCATTTCCATTTTATTTTTTAACCATTTTAATGTATTTAATGTCCTTTTCAGGGGCAAAAATATTAAAGAAAAAAGTGCCAAAACCTATGCACGTATTTCAAATACCCTAAAAAATGTTTGAATTGTTAATATAGGTAGGTGAATATTAGCAATTTTACAGGTCTTATATATTTTTTTAAAATTTTCTGATTTGAGGAGCCTGTACTTGTTATTAATTTTAGTAATAGCAACTTACTTTTTACTGTGCTTTACAAAGTACAAATGTAGGGAATACTATCCAGAAAGCGTGTTACATTAGAAGGCTCTTCAAGCCTGGTTAGTTTTAAATTTAAGGAGAATTTTTTCATGAGGATGCATTTTTGGTAATGTGACGTATAAATGTGGACCAAAGAGAAATGTTAGATTTGGTTTGACAGTTATTCTAAAGTGAAGGTCTAGGGTTCTGACCTTTGTGATGTGCTTTGGGTAGGGAGTTGGGGAACCGATCTTTATTAGATTGTTTTGATCATTTGATGCAGAGTAAGATGTGACTATTAAGTTGTGAGGCCATTTTTGCCCCCCCCCCCCGACCTTTTTTTTTGAGTAAACATTAGAACTCAAATCCAATTAAGTGTTTCTTTCAACATTCCCATCCTGAGAGTAGGTAATTAATAGTCATATTGCTCAGAACATACTTAGAATTTTCTTTTTGAATTGCAAGAGAAAATAAAGCAGTCTCATTTAGTAGTTAGACTTTGTTTCAGTTAAAAAATGGCATCACAAAGCAAGTTCCTTCCTCTTACTCAGCAGATTAAAACTTTGAATGATTTATTGCTATTTTCTAAAATTTACTATTATTGAAAATGCTTAGAAGAATGTACTAAAGATAAGGTTCTAAAGATAAGAAAATAGTCCCCAAAATATTATTAAATAATATTGTTGTTAAAACGGAGATAGAGCCTTTTAGTGTAACTATTAAAAGGAGTCAGCACTTGCTGTGTCATGTTTGTTAAAGAGTCAGACATATTACTGTACTTTATGTCATCTTTAATTTTTTTTTAATTCAAGGAGATGATAAAAACCATAGTGATTTTCTTGCTTCTCTACAGTTTTCAAAAGTGTGTGTGTTTTTTCTCATAATGTGACACCTCTTCAGTGATAGTAGAACTGTTGTTTGAAAGTCATTCCATTGGTGGTAAGATTCTGTAGATAAAAGAGCTAAATGATTCCTACCAGAAAAGGGTAGTAAATGTGAATGAGGTCTAGCTGGGCAGGCCTCTTACAGCAATCAGTCTCAGTCAGCCTGCTGCAGTAAACAGTCCTTCTGTAAAATCGCTCAAGTTCTTGATTTCTGTTTAGCCAAGGTGGAAGAGCGCCTTCATATGACCAGTCAGACTATGGTCAACAAGATTCATATGACCAGCAGTCAGGCTATGATCAACATCACGGCTCTTATGCCGAGCAGTCAAATTATGATCAGCAGCATGATTCCTATAATCAAAACCAGCAATCCTACCATTCACAAAGGGAAAATTACAGCCACCACACACAAGGTAAGATATGCTGACCTCTATTATTTTTCCTTTCTTCCCTTCATAGAATTGTGTGTTGAATTCTGTATTAAAAGACCCACAGAGGATTTCAACTGTTTGTAAGAATTCAGAGTCACCCTGAACATATGTTCTGTCTCATGTCCATCACAACTAGTTTATTAGATTGATATTTCTGAACTTCTTGGAGACTCCAAATGGTCACGTGATTTTTTGCTGGCTGAGTTTTTGAATTTCCTTTGTTGTCTCAGTCAACTGATCGTTTGACAATGCTGCTGCTACCAGTTCTTTTTTATAATTTAATTTAATTTTTAAACATTTTTTATGCACTGTGCGGCACGTGGGATCTTAGTTCTCTGACCAGGGATCGAACCTGTGCCCCCTGTACTGGAAGCACGGAGTCTTAACCACTGGACCTCCAGGGAAGTCCATGTTACCAGTTATCTTGGTACCGGTGCTATATGTGATTTGAGGAAATTATGATCCTATATTCGCCTTCTCTAACCTCAACTAAGAAGGACCAGTCATTCTTTCTTTTATATATATCATTTTATATATATCATGATATTTAGGAATCTGATCAGCCATAAAAATGAATGCTTCAAGGGCAAAGGTCCTGCCTTACTCATTTTTGTACCTGCTCGATAAATATTTGTTGAATAGTTGAATGAATGAATAAGTGAATGAGTAAGAGTGGAAGCTCATTCACTGAATATCTTCTTCATTGAATATATTCACTGAATATCTCTCAGTTTGAAAATCTAGTTATTCCTTGTCTGTGTTTGATTTACACTGAAATATTTTCGACATGAAAAATAACTTTTAAGATTAGTGTATTCTTTTAAAGTATTTATTGATTGATTGATTTGGTTGTACCAGGTCTTAGTTGCAGCTTGCGGGCTCCTTAGTTGTGGCAGGTGGGCTCCCCAGTTGTGGCTTGCCAGCTCCCTAGTTGTGGTATGTGAACTCCTGGTTGCGGCATGCATGTGGGATCTAGTTCCCCGACCAGGGATCGAACCCGGGCCCCCTGCATTGGGAGCATGAGCCTTAACCACTGTGCCACCAGGGAAGTCCCTAAGATCAGGGTATTCTTTTAATTTATTAGAGTTCTGTACCTAATGTACTTTACTCAAACTACTCCATATTACCATCACATCAAATGGTGATATCCACATCATCATTTTGCTGTCTGACTTTGGTAGAATGGAATTTGACACACATATAAGTCTCATACATTTAATTTCAGATGGTGTTATGATGACTTGCACTTGAGTTTTGTGCACATGTGCCATTTTCTGAAGGTCACAGGTGACCTACAGAGCTGTTTAATATTATGTTGTGGAAAGCCTTTGTCAGAAATTTCAAGTTGTTTATGTATGTATGTATTAATTTTCTTTTTTGTAGATGACCGTCGTGATGTGAGTAGGTATGGAGAAGATAATAGAGGATATGGCGGGTCACAGGGAGGAGGTAGAGGGCGTGGGGGATATGACAAGGATGGAAGAGGTCCTATGACAGGATCAAGGTAAGTTTTTAGGTACAGATGTCTACATTTCTTCTCTCTCTTTTTGTTGTTGTTGTTGTTACTTAGCTGGTTCGATTCCATCATCTGATTTAGTTAAGAGGCCTAAAAAAGAGATTATGTTGTAGAGAAGAGGATAGAAATTCAAAATTTGTTTTCAGTCTTAAGATGTCACATAAATTACCTCAAAATAGGCTTTGTTAGCCGTCAGTTTATGTGGTATATATTAAATACCAATGGAGAAAAGTCCCGTACTATGGTGTGGTTAAACCACTTAACTATGTTTTTCCTGCCAGAGCTATTGACTCTAAACTCCTTTAAAAGATGACTCTGGGAAATCCAAGTGTTTTATATGTAGAAAATACAAGGTAAGTTAATTCTAGATTGGAAGGTGGAGAGGCTGTTCTTTAATCTTGAATCCCCTTGGGAAGGGAAAATATTAGGAGGCAATAGCAGATTATAAATTTGGGGTTGGCAAATGAGAGAAAGATTTTATGTAACTGAACTATTTTGTCCCCTTTCTTAAGTAAACGATTATTGAGATAATTAGTGCAATGTCATATACCATTGCATATTTTGTCTAGACTAAGCTGTGGAAAAGGAATGACTTTAATTCAGCTTTCCTTTTCTCCATTGTTAGTGTTATCAGGTTTTGGTATTTATGGCATATGTTATGAAAGATGGCTTTAAAATTACTTTCAAATATATGTGTAAGTCTAGTGCTTTTGCTCTAAAAATAGGAATGAAAAAGTAATTGGCATTTATTGTTCTCAGATGAGGTTTGTAGGTTGCACATTTCGTGTGTAAAATATACAGGCTTAAAAGATAATTTGTGTTCCTTGGGAATTGAAATTGTCAGCCTGTTAACTGACAATGTTATATCAATACCAGGTCACTCTTTTGCTTCTTAGGGACTGTTTGTCTGTTCCCTGAAATGACCTGAGAAAATCAGTTATGTACAGCACTGTTAATTTTTCAAGTGAGCCAGGAATTTGATCTCATTGACTTTCTCTCTGTTGAGTGTATAGTGCTTTGGTCTGGCAAATCTAAAGTCTAAACATATTTGATAAATTTTTATAAGACTTGAACATTAAATGTCTTGATTGATAGCTGAAGTCAATTTATTAAGGTAAAACAAGTATATTGTATGCCTCTTCATTATCATGTGGATGCAAGTGAACAACGTAGAGTGGTATGGTGCTTACTCTCTACCTAATAGCCTCCCTCCCTCAAACAGAATCCCAAACAAGATAACTAACAGGTATATGTGATTTTCTGGTTAATATGTTTTAGATAATTGGCTGCCTTGGGATGCTATACATTTTACAGCATATCATAGGTTTAATTTTCTTCATAAGGAAGTTATAATTATATCTATAGATTATCTCTGAAACTATGACAGTGTCTGACTGAGAATGGTAGAACCTCACTTTTCAGGAGGAGGAGGGTAGGGAAGTCTTTAAAAGTATGTTTTCGTTTTTGAGAGATGACTTATCTTAGAATCAGAGTTGAAAGGACCTTGAGTGATCCTCCTGCTAAAAGAGGGAAAATCTGTATCTTAACCAACCCTGGGCGTACCAGTTTTAAGCACTTTGATAAACCTCTTTGGCAACATTTCAGTATAATTTTTGGCCCAGGTACTGAATCATGAACTAAGTTTTTGAGTTTCAAATCTTTTTATTTAACTTTAGAACCTTTTCAAACAAAATCTTGTGTAGAAGCCCAGGATATATTAGGTCAAAATGATGGTGATCTGGTTCAAGTCAGGGTAGGGTTTTTGGGGGAGAGGTCTTACCCAGTTGCTGTCTGTATACTCCCTCCCTCCCCCCACCCCACCCCCTTAGCCAGTAAATGGAATGTGCATGAAAGGCCTTTTTAAGAAATTTATGTGAATGATTATACTTATTCTCTATATTGGATGGGCAAACTTTTTATGTGAAAGGCTTTGCAGGCCATGCGGTTTCTTTTGCAACTGCTCAGCTCTGCTCCTGTATAAATGAATAAACATGGTTGTGTTCCAATAAAACTTCATTTATGGATACTGAAATACGAAGTTCATATAATTTTCATGTGCCACAATATCTTGTTCAGGATGTGATTTTTAGCTTATTTATAGGGGTGAAGTGTTTCAAATTAAAAAAAAAAAAAATCCCAGTTTCAGGGCTTTTTTTCCCCCTACACTTGGTTTTACATTTAAGTACCAGAAGTACCCAAACATTTTTTGTTAGTCTTCATCAACACTCCCATTTGTGTTTGTAATCATCTTACTTAAAAATAGCAAGGTTGAAAATGTGATCCTTTCAGGGCTGTTTGAAGAATATCTGGCATTAGTTGGGTTTATAATTAAAGAAGGGGCACAGTTTGCAGGTGAAGGTGGGATGTGCGGTAAAGGATATGACATTCTTAGACTCAAGTTGTATGATTGCTTGACTGCAGGAAGAATTCAGACCAAAGGAAGCTGTCGGCTTTCCAATTTTGGAAGAGAAACGTGAAGACTATAGGGACTATAGGAAACAGTGTTTTTCTTTGAAAAAGCAGTTGTAGCAAAAAAGATTGAATTTCTAATTGTCATCTAAAATAGATCAGTGGCCTCCTACTGGACTAGAAGGTTAAGGCCATAAATTTTCTCAGTGTTTTTAACTTTAGCATTGTGCTGAATACATTGCAAAATTACTAGAACTTTATAGATAACCATTTTCCATTATTAGCATGTCATCAAGTTAAGTCGATTTTTTTAGGCTTTAATATCTCAAGTCTCAAAAAGTTACCTTAAATTTTGAATGTCTTCTTATAAGAGTTTTTTTGTTTGTTTGTTTGTTTTTGCGGTACGCGGGCCTCTCACTGTTGCGGCCTCTCCCGTTGAGGAGCACAGGCTCCGGATGCGCAGGCTCAGCAGCCATGGCTCACGGGCCCAGGCGCTCCGTGGCATGTGGGATCTTCCCAGACCGGGGCTCGAACCCGTGTCCCCTGCATCGGCAGGCGGACTCTCAACCACTGCGCCACCAGGGAAGCCCTCATAAGAGTTTTTGAATAGCTCTCTTAAAAATGTGCATGTGTGCTGGTGATAGTCCAGCCAGTGCTGCCCAATATAAATATAATGTGGGTCAACTGTGAGCCATATGTGTAATGTAAAATTTTCTAATAGCCACATTAAGAAAAATAAACAACTGAAGTTAATTTTGATAATATATTTTATTTAATCTAACATATCACAAATATGTAATCAGTATAAAAATTATTGCGATAATGCACATTCTTTTTTTTATACTAAGACTTTGAAATCCATTTTGTATTTTACATTTAGAGTACATCTCAATTTAGACTCTCCATATTTCTAAAGGTCAGCAGTCACATATGGCTAGTAAATGTTGTATTGGATAGTGCAGCTCTAGAATGGTAGATTCTTGGCCTTCTGAAATGTTGGTAAATTACTAGTGTGGAAAATCAAACACAGAACAGTTTTTAAAAAACTAATCTTTTTCAATATTTAGCTAAGTTCCTTTTTCTCTCTGTGTATTGAATTTTCTGGGAATAAAGATTCCTATATTGTCCTTTTACTTCTTGGCAGTTTTAGTCCTTGAATATAGATATATTTGGATTTTTAAAAATTAAATTTTGGGAATAGAGATTCTGTCAAAGTATATTTTCTTTCTTGACAAGCACCTGAAATTAAATCTGACTGTCATCTCTAAATATGTAATGCTGTAACAGTGAAAGAACCCTCAGAGTCTACCCTAGAGTAGGCTGCTCATTGTGGTTTTGAACTTGGGACAACGATTTCTGTAGTTGAGTCAAGAATATACAATTGATTTTCTTATGCAGGGGGCACTCAGCCATAAATTTTGAGTATTCTTATATTATGTCTCTAGTAAATACCTCTACTTCTTTACATTAAAATGTCCTTACTTCAGAAATTCTTTGTGTACAAGTTTGCTTCTTTTTCTGGGAGGAAAACAAATTTGTTGTGGCAACATCTTGACTCAGATGTTCACATGCCTTTGTGTCTTAATTTGCTAGTGGGGCCTTAACTTAGTTTATGGAAAAGGGACATGTAACTTGACTGCAGATTTGAAGAAAGATTCTTAACCACAGGCCCATCTTCTGTTAACTGATTTAATAGTGGTACTATTTGAGGTTTATTTACTGTGTTTAATATAATAAATTTCCTAGTAAGGAACTGTAATTAATTAATATGAAATTTCTTAATAAAGAAAGACAAAAGCGACTGAAACATTGGAACTTGAAAGAAAGCCTCACATAAAATTATAGGTCATCTAGACCAGTGCTTCTCTAACTGTAATGTACATAAGAATTCCTTGGGGATCTTACTAAAATGCAGATTCTGATTTAGTAGGTCTGGGATGAGCTTGCTTTTCTGAGATACTCCCAGGCTCTGCCTTTGCTGCTATTCCATAGACCACCTTTCAGGTAGTAAGGGTGTAGACCATTATTTTGCGAAGGAGGAAACTGAAGCCTAGGGAGAATTACTGACTTGTCCAAATTTTCAAGATTGATTAGTGATAGTTAAGACTATACCCTGAGACTCCTACTTTGAAGACTAGTACTTTTTCGAATGTACTTATGGGTGTTTCCATATTTACGGCCATTGTGTTAGAAGTGTTCAGCTGCTGAATTTTCAAAGGAAATGCTCAGTAATGATGACTTAAGTTAAAATGCCATTATATGGAGGAATAGGAAATTATAAACGTATTCAAGTGTCATTTGTTTTATATCCTTTATATTTTACCAAGGGTATGTCCTTTTTTTAAAAAATTGTTCAAAGTTATATTGCTGGCCAGAATAGAAATTTTAGGAACTACTTGATATATGAAATTGCATATTTTTCCTCCATTGTGGTCAGATAAACAATTTGGTACTTGGTTAAGTTGGCAGCAGAATAATTAAGTGGTGCCTCTTCCAGCACTTAATTGTGAAAATATCCTATTTAAAAAAAAATACTTTATCCTGGGTACTTTAACATCCTGACATAGGAATGTGGGTTTAATATATTCTTTTTTTTTTTAAATTTTATTTATTTTTGGCTGCATCGGGTCTTTGTTGCTGCACGCGGGCTTTCTCTAGTTGCAGCGAGCGGGGGCTACTCTTTGTTGAGGTGCGCGGGCTTCTCACTGCGGTGGCTTCTCTTGTTGCAGAGCACGGGCTCTTGGTGTGTGGGCTTCAGTAGTTGTGGCTCGCAGGCTCTAGAGCGCAGGCTCAGTAGTTGTAGCACACAGGCTTAGTTGCTCCGCAGCATGGAGGATCTTCCTGGACCAGGGCTCAAACCCCCTGTCCCCTGCATTGGCAGGCGGATTCTTAACCACTGCGCCATCAGGGAAGCCTGATTTAATATTTTCACTAGCTCTTTTTTCATCATTTTTAGAATTCTAATGATCATCTTTGAAGAAACCTGAGATATCTTGTTTCTAATAAGATTTTTAGCAATTTAATCTCAGAACTCTGTTTAGCTTCCTTTCCTTAAAGAGTTGAGCTATGATATATAGGCCATTTAGAAGTATGGGTTGGTGGGAGGGCTTGGGTGATGTTCTGAAAGAGAGGTCTTAGACACTCAGTAGGAAACTGTGTATATGAAAGACCTGAGCTTTGCTTTGTCTGCATAGCCTTGAAATATTGTTATTCTCCTTTTTAGATTTCTTGGGCATCAAATAAAAATTAATGGCAAGTTAAGTTGCGTGTGTCCATACCTATGCTAGTTGCAAGGGAATTTTTTTTTACGTCAAGGTAGTAGAATAGACTTCTAAAGAAAAAATTCTTTCTCATTTAGTCAGAGTGGTTTTTCTCAGGATGGCTCAAGAAAAGCCATCTAGAGGGCCAGGGTTATTACTAAAGCAGAGGCTTTTAAGCAGTGAAGAGACATTAGTATATTGGATTAGTTTCTTGGGTTATAGTGGAAGATTAGTAGTTGTAGAAAATTAGATATCACCATCTGAAAATTTTGGGTGTTTTTGTATCCATGTCAGCACATGAATCTTAGAGGATTACATAATTGAGTTAAGAGAAACAAGCTTTCAATGTATGAGCATTTAGAGTTTCTTGATAAGAGAGATCTTAGATTTCTTACATAAAGCTATGCACACATGGGCCATTGACTTACCTGGCAGTGGAAATTGCCAAATAAAGTCATTTTCTTGTGGAGTATGTAGCATTCTGTCTCTGATATGGTCTACTGATTGGTGTACAAGAGCATTTGGCAGCATGAGTGTCAGTAGCTCTGCTGTGAAGAGAGCTAGCATGTTGCAGTGGGCATGGAATAGGAGGGCAGTTTAAAGTTATGCTTTCTTTTAGTGCTCATTTTACCAGATATCTGAATGATTTGAATTTTTAAGACCGCTTTCATTCAGTCTCACTTTTGTGTATATTTGTACCTCACTTTTTTCTTCATCTCATAAAACCCACCATTTGGTATCACAGTAGAACGTAGTGCTCAAGTTTTTACCTCTCCCATTCTGCTATCAAAATTTTAATCTTGCTTTATATTTTTCTTCTAGTCTTTTTCTCATATTTAACAAAAATATCCCCTTTAACAAAAATATTTCCCTTTAAGGGAATATTGATATTCATCTTGAATTCTTAAACTTTTAATAAAACTTAATTTATATATTTACTTTGTGAATCTGTGATGGTTACAAGGATTTTGGAAATTTTTTTTTAACATCTTTATTGGAGTATAATTACTTTACAATGGTATGTTAGTTTCTGCTTTATAACAAAGTGAATCAGCTATACATATATCCCCATATCTCTTCCCTCTTGCATCTCCCTCCCTCCCAGCCTCCCTATCCCACCCCTCTAGGTGGTCACAAAGCACTGAGCTGATCTCCCTGTGCTATGCGGCTGCTTCCCACTAGCTATCGGTTTTACTTTTTTTTTTTCCGGTTTTACATTTGGTAGTGTATATGTGTACACGCCACACTCTCACTTTGTCCCATTGACTTTTCATGCCTTGGTTATTATTACTGTTTTTAAATGATTTCTTTCCCCTTGGAAAGAATGTTTAGCATTCTTCCTCTTGTGCCTCCAGTTTAAGTGGATTTGAATATTATCCCTTTGGCTTGGGGTTGGGAAAATTTTAAAATAAGAGTATATTAGGTATGTTCTGTAATAAGCTTGAAAAGGCACCCTTGTGGAAATAGATCCTTGGGGAAACATTTAGGTGAAAACAACATTTTGAAGTCTGTGAAATGAAATTTACTGGAAAGTTAGAAGTGCTACTGTTTTCCTGGGCGCTCTACTTGTGACAGTTAAGTATAGATTGAGCCCAGGGCTCAGCACATTAGAGACCTAAGGAAGAAATCATTTCTTCAATTTTTCCTCTGCAGTGGTGGTGACCGCGGTGGCTTCAAAAATTTTGGTGGTAAGTGCTGAGTATCCCAAAATGTTTCAGTGGAAATGCTATATAAACCTAAAAGCCACCAATATCCCGCAGACGTAGTCTAAGCCCTTTCTTACTCTGTTGAGGCTGGTGTGTGTTGTGTGCTTAAAAAAAAATTATATATATGCATATATATATCTCAAAATATTAAAAAGACAAAGTTGATCTCAAACAGTCCAATGGGTTTCTACACAGTGAATTTGCATGAAAGAGTCTGGTGACCAATGAATGAGACCTTCACTGGATTTTGTCAATATGTTTTTTAATAAAGGTAGCTGACATGGTGTTTTTAAATTATTAGGGTTTTCCAATCGGCCTTCACAACCAGAGCTTAACAAAAGTGATACTAGCGTAATGCCAAAGTGGCTGGTGCCGTCTGGGACAAGTTTAAGGGAATATTGACATTCATCTTGATTTCTTAAACTTTTAATAAAACTTAATTTATATACTTACTTTGTAAATCTGTGATGGTTACTTACAAGGATTTTGGAAGTATTGACTTTTCATGCCTTGGTTATTATTACTGTTTTTAAATGATTTCTTATGAGTTGCCTTAAATAGCTTTCTTTTTCTTTTTCTTTTTCTTTTCCCTTAGGTCACAGGGATTATGGACCCAGACCAGATGCTGGTAAGGTTTATGGTAGTTTGTGACTCTTCCATTAAGAGAATGTTAGTTTTCCATTTTTTCAAAGGAAAAGTGTGTGTGTTTGGAGGAGTTAGTACAGGAGGAAGATTTGATTTGATAATGCTGCCAGAACCAGGGAGCTTCACTTCTAAAGATGTACCAGCAAGAAAAGTTCAGGGGGATTGATTGGAAAGTTTGCTAGGAAAAATTGCTATGTTTGTGCTTTCCCATGCTCTCTACTTTTTCTTTTGTGAAGAAATACTTGATTTTGTACTGCTAATTAGCATTATTTGTTTAATTACTGCAAATCAAGTATGAGAGAATTGGTATGATTGGGGAATTAGAAGTAGAATAGCTGTGTTTAAGAAAATATTACAATGGATTGATAGTCTGGTCAGTGGGCCTAAGAAACCTGAATTCATATATGAGAGAATTGTCTTACTCTGGGCAGAGGTCACTAATTTCTTTTCTTTTCTTTTCTTTTTTTTTTTTTTTTTTTTTTTTTTTTACATAACATCTTTCTTTCTACATATGCCTTTTTTTTTTTTTTTTTTTTTTGGCTGTGTTGGGTCTTGGTTGCTGCACGTGGGCTTTCTCTAGCTGTGGCGAGCAGGGGCTACTCATTGTTGCAGTGCACGGGCTTCTCATCACAGTGCCTTCTCTTCTTGCGGACCAGGGGCTCTAGGTGCGCGGGCTTCAGTAGTTGCGGCACGTGGGCTCTGTAGTTGTGGCTCGGACTCTAGAGTGCAGGCTCAGTAGTTGTGGCGCATAGGCTTAGTTGCTCCACGGCATGTGGGATCTTCCCCGACCAGGGATCGAACCCGTGTTGCCTGCATTGGCAGGCAGATTCTTAACCAATGTGCCACCAGGGAAGTCCTCAGAAGTCACTAATTTCATGTGCCTTTATATTTTCAAATGAAATTCAAGGCTGCCTGGAGCCTTTTGAAAGTTACGTAGAGATTAAAAATCTATTTGAGCCAAAAATTTTTTTAAATTAATTAATTAATTATTTATTTATTTTTGGTTGCATTGGGTCTTTCTTGCTGTGCGCTGGCTTTCTCTAGTTGCGGCGAGCAGGGGCTACTCTTTGTTGCGGTGCACGGGCTTCTCATTGCAGTGGCTTCTCTTGTTGTGGAGCATGGGCTCTAGGTGTGTGGGCTTCAGTAGTTGTGGCACACGGGCTCAGTAGTTGTGACTCACGGGCTCTAGAGCACAGGCTCAGTAGTTGTATATATTGAAATCAGAACTTTTGTTTTTATTAAGATGCTAAAGTATTCTATATGGATGGCAATTTCTGAATTATCCCTTGATAGGCTGAATTTATGTGCATCTTTCTTATTTTGTTATACTAATCCAAAAGTGTGCATGTAATAAGGTAAGGTGTGTGTCAAGGTGCCCCTACCCTCTGGTGTATATAAAGCTTATTGCAATGAATGGGAAACCAGCAATTCTGCTTGGCTTGCTTGGAAGTTCAAAGGGTCAGATTTGGGCAATTTTCTACTAGAAAGCTTTAAAAGTATTGATTAGCCAGAAAGAATTAAAACTCTCCAAAGAAAGGAATGCTACTTTATACTAACTTTCTTCATCTCTTCCTGAGCTTGAGTCCTGTATCTGAATCTGAAGAGTGAGATTTGTAAGATCTCCCTTAATTGGTCTATGTATTTGACATAGTGTGGACTTGATCCACTTTACGTGAAGTTTAGTTGTGAGAACTGACCTACCAAAATAACTGTTATGACCACTTTGCATGTTTATCTAAGAGGTTTCGTATATTGGTCCTTTTTCCTTTTGGTCACAGAAATAGTTGAATATTGAATAATAAATTATTATTCTTGATTACTAAATAGGATGTAGTAAACCTAAGGAATATGTAAAATTAATCATGGTTTTTTTTTCCCCCATAGATTCAGAATCTGATAATTCAGATAACAACACAATCTTTGTACAAGGACTTGGGGAGGGTGTGTCTACAGATCAAGTGGGGGAGTTCTTTAAACAAATAGGAATTATCAAGGTGAGTAAAAAATTGGCTTATGTTGAAAATCTCATAATTATCAACATATTCTGGTTAAGATACATAGGTTACATAATAAGCCCATACTCCAGTAAGGCTTGTCTCTTAAAGTTCCCTGATGCACATGCTCACCCATGTCTGTAGGCCTTTGCTAAATTTGCTAAAATACATGAAGATTTTATTCCTCGCTTGTGTGTACCTTTCCACAGCCTTCCACAGCTTTGGCTTTCAATCTTAGGACTCTAAACATAGTCTCTGCCTAGCTCCTAAAATTGTGAGAACCAAATGAAATTGTGAAAACATTTTTATATTCTAAAATGCCAACATATGAAAACCCAAGTTATTACTAACAACTTTTTATGTTGGTATTTAATGTCTGCTATATATTTGCCCAATATAATAATGCTTTATTTCATAACTTTATTGTACTTAAGTGTCCTATGCACTGTTTGTTTCATGCATATATTTTCATCTCCAACTAGAAAGCATTTAGATTAGTGTTAGTAGATTGAAGCATTTGCCTGATATCAGTTTGCAGTTGCTCTTGTTTTGGTGTCCGTGGAATTACTTTTTTTTCCTCCTTCTTGGAGAGTAAAAATTTCTTTAGAAATTATTAATTACACATGAAATATGTAAAAAATTCACACAGTTCTTGTCTTCCACTCCCTTCTCAGCAAAATCCAGTGTGTACGCCTTAATGGTAATTTATTTATTTGCTTGGTGAACATTCTTCCTGGTCTTTTTTTTTTTTTTTTTAAGTTTTACAAGGTATATATTTATATGAAGTATCATCTATGTTTTCTTTTTTGTGGGTTTAAAGAAATTATACGTGGATAAAACTATATACTGTGTATCATTTTTTTAGTTTGTTTTTCACTTAATGTATTTTAGAGAGTTTTCCTTTTCAGAACCTACAGATAATTTCATTTTTATGTTAAGCTGATAGTATTTATTGTATGGATATGTAAATTCCTTTAAAAAATAAAATTTTAATTATCTATGTGGTTCATGATCACTTTTTCTTAAAATACTGACACCCACTTGTTTGTTCCTCAGACAAATAAGAAGACTGGAAAACCAATGATAAATCTGTACACAGACAAGGACACAGGAAAGCCAAAAGGGGAGGCAACAGTATCATTTGATGACCCTCCTTCAGCTAAGGCAGCCATTGACTGGTTTGATGGTATACCTCATTCGTATAGTTTCTTTTATTTAATATTTATTTATTTGGTTGTGCCGGCTCTTGGTTGTGGCAGGCGGGCTCCTTAGTTGAACTTGCCGGCTCCTTAGTTGAAGCAGGCAGGCTCCTTAGTTGCAGCTCCAGGGCTCCTTAGTTGCGGCACGTGGGCTCCTTAGTTGCGGCATGCATGTGGGATCTAGTTCCCTGACCAGGGATCGAACCTGGGCCCTGTGCATTGGGAGTGCAGAGTCTTATCCATTGTGCCACCAGGGAAGTCCCTCATTCATATCGTTTCAACGTGTGGTTTGGATAAATGTTTTCTAGTATTGAAGTCAAAATATGTTCTCTTAGACGGTGATTATCTTCATGTTTACTTTTTTAGATATTCTATTGAGAATACAGGCCAGAGTTTTTACATACCTTTAGAAATGAGATGAACTCTGTCTAAAATATTTCCTTATGTCATGCTTTGTGCTTAAGGCCACCCTGATAGAGATGTAGAGGGTTGGCCTGGTTGACTATATTCTTTTTAAATTTAGGTTAATTTCCCTTAAAATATAATCTTAATATATACTTAGAAGAAACAGTAAGACTTTTTTTCCCCCTGAAAATAAGAAAATATGGGAGAGTAGAAGAAAGGAATAAAGCATCCATAGTTCTCTACATAGAGACAACTACTGGTATTAACTTTTCCTTCCAGTTAGTTTTTAAAAATAAATAAATAAATAAATAAATTTTTGGCTGTGTTGGGTCTTTGTTGCTGTGCGCGGGCTTTTTTTCTCTAGTTGCAGCGAGCAGGGCTACTCTTCGTTTTGGTGTGTGGGCTTCTCATTGTGGTGGCTTCTCTTGTTGTGGAGCATGGGCTCTAGGCATGTTGGCTTCAGTAGTTGTGGCAGGCGAGCTCAGTAGTTGTGGCTCGTGGGCTCTAGAGCACAGGCTCAGTAGTTGTGGTGCACGGGCTTAGTTGCTCCGCAGCATGTGGGATCTTCCTGGACCACGGCTTGAACCCGTGTCCCCTGCATTGGCAGGAGGATTCTCAACTACTGTGCCACCACAGTAGGGGCAGGGAAGCCCCTTCCTTCCAGTTTTTTAAAATAGTTTATCATTATACTCCAAATGTAGTTTTGTCTCATGCTTTTTTTCACTTAACGTCTTAACGTAGTCATTTCCCCATGTTATTATAAATTCACTGTTTTTGTTGTACCCTAATTTAATAATAACTAACACTTACTGCATGTTTACTGTGGTTTATGAGCTAGGCATGGTTCTAAGAACTTTGTGTGCATTAACTCAGTTTGATCTTCACAGTAACCCTATAAAATGTACCCTTTTATTACCATTTTACAGATGATTAAACTCAGGCACAGAGAAGATAAATAATTTCCAAGACCACAGAATAAGTGGCAGGGTCAGGACTTAAACTCAGGCAGTCTAGCACCATTGTCTGTGAATTGCTAAACTATGCTGGATTGACAGGCACTTGTGGTCCCTTCCAGTTCCAAGATTATTGCACCTTTGTCTTGCAAGACATAATTGCATTTCTTTACTTCTTCACAGATGAGGTTATGAAAACTCTGTCTTCCCCTCCATTTTCTTTACTTTTTTGCCCTAATCAGGCCCCATCACCTTGCTCTTGAAGGCTAGGTCCATTCTCCCTCACTTTTCTGCTTGTGTCATAGTTTCTGTGAATCATAAAACTGTCATAGCTTATGATATGTTAAAAAATTATTGTGCCTTTCCCCCATAGGGCAAATGAGCCTCTTAACAGTAACTCCATAGTTCAGCTTTCACCAGGTCTTTTTACAGCTTTTAAAATAGTGATCCATGGGTTTCTTATTTAAAAGTGCTTGTCATACCATCTGACATTGTGGAAGGTTGCCAGTCACAACAATTAGGACTTTGGTGAGAGTGCTAAGACTCCTGGATTTCTAACTATTTTATGACTCCTTGGGCACCTTTTCCTTATATGTCAGTTCTCTTATTTAATATAAATTGAAAATTTCTGTCTCTAAGGCCCTGGGGCAGCAGAATATGTGTATGTATGCATGTATATAAGTAATCACATATGCACACTTTTTTTTTTGTTTTTTGCGGTATGTGGGCCTCTCACTGTTGTGGCCTCTCCCGTTGTGGAGCACAGGCTCTGGACGCGGAGGCTCAGCGGCCATGGCTCACGGGCCCAGCCGCTCTGCGGCATGTGGGATCTTCCCGGACCGGGGCACGAACCCATGTCCCCTGCATCGGCAGGTGGACTCTCAACCACTGCGCCACCAGGGAAGCCCTGCACACATTATTTTTAAAGATACTACTTGTCTAAGGTAAAAAACATCTCAAACGGTACCAAGAGTATATAGTAAAAAATGAGTTTCCTTTCCACCTTTTCACCTACTGAGAGTTAAGCACAATAGGCAGTGTATAGACAGGCATATGTGTGCACATGCATGCACATACACACTCATTCCCTTTAAAAAAAAGAAATGGTAGCATACTACATATTGTTCTGTAGTTGGCTTTTTTCATGTAAAATTTTAGATGGGTTTTTTTTGTTTGTTTTTTTTTGTTTTTTTGTTTAGTAAGAAATGACTGTCTCCTTGTGACAGATCTGCTCTATTGAGTAGATTGTGTCATGTTCTAGTACAGTTACCTTGACTCTTTGGAACACTAGTGTGTTTGAATTTCTGTGAGGATATGTCAGTTATTCCTCTGAAACTAAAAATTTGTAAGTTTTATATTTTTGAGAGGTGGAGATGTAGAATAGCATTTCTGCAAAAACCATTTCTTTTTTTTTTTTAGGAAAAGAATTCCATGGCAACATCATTAAAGTGTCCTTTGCCACCAGAAGACCTGAATTCATGAGAGGAGGTGGAAGTGGAGGTGGGCGACGAGGTAAAATACTTATTGCTCACAGGCCTGGGTATTAACACAGAAGGTTTGGATTTGAGTCTATGTTCTGTCCCTGTTGTGTGAACTTGCTACTACTTCTCTCTCCCTGTCGGTCTTTTTCCTTCTATCTTAAAAGTGAGGTACAGAATAGGAGATTAGGTAAATAAGGTGTCGTAATAGCTAAGAAAGTGGTGGAAGAAGGTTCCAGAAATCTCTTTGGAAAGCTATATAAAGCAGTTTGTTATTCACCTGGACATTAGGAAGTAGTTGTTTAAATGATACCTAATTAGGTAGTTAATCTGACCAGTTTGGGAGTTCCCTGATATGTTGATAGTTACTTGTAACTCTTTCATTTCCGTTGTGTCTAATTCCTTAAATTTGGAATATGTCTTCTCACTTAACCTTTATCCCTGAGATTCTCAAACTAAGGAGGGCATTATAGAAAATGGACTTTGAAGTTTTTTAGTGCATTATTTGCACTTTAATGTGTGCCTTGGGGTCTTCTTCCACATCTCCTGCATTGACTAAATAAGTAAAGCCCCAAATCAAAGAATCATGGAGTCCTGCCGTAAGGGGTTAATTGGGGGGGGGGCTGCCCAGTTATTGATGAACACTTGCTCTTAGTTCTTTCGTCTGTTGGTTTTCCTCTGCTTTGTTAATGTCTGCTACTGATCCTCCCCACTCCTTACTTCCCCCAGGCCGTGGAGGATATAGAGGCCGTGGAGGCTTTCAGGGGAGAGGTGGAGACCCCAAAAGTGGGGACTGGGTTTGCCCTAATCCGTAAGTATACCATTTATTTTGGTAGATGTAAGAGTTGGGATTGGGGTTGGAAGGTACAAGAGGGGGTTCTGAATCCATTGGAAACTATTGAGCATTTTATTTTCCTCCTTTCTCAGGTCATGTGGAAATATGAACTTTGCTCGAAGGAATTCTTGCAATCAGTGCAATGAGCCCAGACCAGAGGACTCTCGTCCCTTAGGAGGAGGTGGGTCAGCCTTTAACAGCATCTGCATGCTATTAATCTTCTGCCTGGCATTAAGGAGACTTTCCATTATTCTGCTGGCCTTACTAGTTTGCATTTCTGCCTTGCAGATTTCCGGGGAAGAGGCTACGGTGGAGAGAGGGGCTACAGAGGTCGTGGGGGCAGAGGTGGAGACCGAGGCGGCTATGGTGGAGACCGAAGTGGGGGGGGCTATGGTGGAGACAGAAGTGGCAGCGGTGGCTACGGAGGGGACAGAAGTGGGGGTGGTTATGGGGGGGACCGAGGAGGTGGCTATGGGGGGGACCGTGGTGGTGGCTATGGAGGAGAGCGAGGTGGCGGCTATGGAGAGCGAAGTGGGAGGGGCTACGGAGGAGACCGTGGTGGTGGTGGCTACAGTGGGGACCGAAGTGGAGGCTACGGAGGAGACAGGAGTGGCGGCGGCTATGGAGGAGACCGAGGTGGCTATGGAGGCAAAATGGGAGGAAGGTGAGTATTAGAATGTACATGCTCACCTTTCTACCTGACTGCTCTTAGATTTTAGAGTCTGAGCCCTTTTCATCACATTTTCTTCCTGTCCAGTTGTTTAGAACTTGAATTTCCCATTGTCAACTCTTTCAGTTAGGTTGGAGAAGATCCATTTAGTTTCCTGCTTAGCAATTCCTAAAATTTGTTTTGGAAATTCTTACTCATGATCTTTATATTTGGATGATTGTAGGTAAATGTGTGTGTATTCTTTCTCATAGCTAAAGATAATTGAGATTGAGAGATGATTTGAAACTGTATGTAAATCAGGGATTCTTAATCTAAGTGAGGGGAGAGCACACCTTTTATAGGAGTGTGCTTTTATAGGAGTGTGCTTTTTTTTTAGCAAATCACATGTGCTACCTTGCAGTTGTTTCTCTGGAGATTCTGTTATACCTTTTCCAGATGAAAATCCCTGGTGCTACTGATGGGAATGTGCTGTGCACGTGAAAGCTGTAGAGGCAGAAAAAGTTGAATAACCAGTGATGTAAAATAACTTCAGTTACTGTGCCAGAGACAATATAGGGTAGCAAGAATTAGTAAAGCATGTAGTTAAGAGCACAGAGTTTGGAGACAGACTGCCTTCTTTCAAATCCTGGCTCCACCACTTATTAGCTGCTTGATAAGCAAGTTACTTAACCCTTTGGAGCATCAGTATTCTCATCTGTAAAATGGGGCTGATATCTCCTTCGTGGAGTTGCATTAGATTATATTACAACGGTTGCCATGGTAACCATGCCATGGCATGGGGCCATGGTAATCACTGTATAATTGTTAGCTATTAGTAATTATCATCTATTAAACACTTCTTACGGTGTGACAAATCCTGTGAAAGTGTCTTTGTATACTTTAGTTCTAGTCCTTCTGTCAACCCCAGAGGTAGATGTACTTGCCATTTTACAGAGTTAGAAATGTTGAGTAACTTTTCCAAGATCGCATAGTAAGTGGCAGGTCCAGAATTCTTAAATGAAAGTGTTTGCTTGCTTATTCCACTATACTGCTCTTCTTTTTAGAGTGCTGGAATGGCAGAGTCTCTGACCTGAAATACCACAGTGGTTTAAAGTCCTTATTCTAGATGGGAACATTTTTAAGAGAGTTAGTGATTGCAGGGCTTCTAGGAACTTTGTATGTCTTAAAGCTGATAAATTAGACATTTAGTAAGCACCTTCTAGGAGCAGAGAAATATATTAGGCATGGTGTCATTCTTATAGAAATTGTCAAGCTGATGCCAGTCACCAGCACCCTGAAGAAGTGTCTGATGCTTCCCCTTGGTAGAAAATTAGAATTTAGTCTGGCTCTTTATTTTTCATTCCTAGAAACGACTACAGAAATGATCAACGCAACCGACCATACTGATGACTGTTTTGAATGTTCCTTTGTCTCTGACATGATCCATAGTGAAATTGCCAGAGTTTTGCCTGCTGCTTTCCTCGTGGCCTCTTCTTGCGTAGTGAAATTAAGTGACATTTGGATTTTTATTTGGGTGGGAGTGCTGGGACAGTTTTCCTTTTAGAAATGTCCATCGAAATATCCCCCTTTAGTTTCCAACCTTCTCCTTCCCAACCCTTGAAGCTAAGTGCGTTGTAAAATATTGCCAAAATGGAAAGTGTTTTGTAGTACTGCAATAAAGGATGCTTGTTTTGTGGACTTTTGTACATTAGTGCATTGTTCTGTCACACTCAGGATGCAGTTACAGCAGATTCGAACTCTAAAGAATTAGGAAATGAATTCTACTTCATGAAATTAAAATGTTACTTCCAACCGTATTTATTGAGTTCCTACTCCATTTAGAATAGTAGTTTCCAAGCATGACTACATGTCAGAACCACCAGAGGAGGTTGTCAAAATTTCAGATTCCTAGGCCTCACCCCAGGTCTACTGGATCAGAAATTGGTGGGATGTGGGGAGGTAGAGCTGGGAATCTTAATTTATCTTAAGATCACCAGGTGGTTTTGATAAAAACCAGGTTTACAGCTGAGAACCATTTATTTAGGGCAGTGTTCTAGACGCTGGGAATATGGGGGTCCAAGGGCTAGGAAGGAAGAGTAAGGGTTTGACAAACCAGGGTTAAGATACCAATGTACATAATATATTATTTGATATTCTTTAAAAAACTATTTTTCCTACCCTTACCAAGGGTAAGGCACTGCATCAGATGCTGGATATATTGCTCATCAAGCAAACAGAGAGTGTATAGTCTGATAAGTGCTCCAGTAAGAATAGTACAAGGTGCTTTGAGGGCTGGTTGGAAGGATACTTAATCCAGTCATGTGGGATTGGGAAAGCTTGGTGAGCCTTGAGGGAAGAGTAGGAATTGGCTAAGTAAAGAGGCTGGGGTGAGGAATTGGTGTTCCCAGCAGAAAACTGACATGAACAAATATTAGTAAATCAGGAGTTAAAAGAGTGAGGAACAGGCTGTGCCCTTGAGACTTGTATGTAGTGCATTGTGATTGGAGGAAGAAGTTTAAGAATGGGCCTGCAAAAGATAAGACTGGAGTAAGCCAGCTCTACGGTAAGGTCCTTGCATTTCATTTTCCCCCTGCCTCCATATGGGGAGTCAGTAAAAGATTTTAAGCAGGGGAATGGCCTGACCTGAGTGGCATCAACTGAAAGATAATTATGGCTGCCTAGTAGAGAGGCTGGACTGGAGACAAAATGGAATACCAGGTGAGAGATGATACAGGTCTGAGCTCAGATAGTGACTGGATGAGGAGGAGATAATAGATTTGAGAAGTGAAGGGGGAAATTTGATGGGATTTGGCTGGATATCAGAAGAGT
Source organism: Lipotes vexillifer (assembly GCF_000442215.2). NCBI lineage: Eukaryota > Metazoa > Chordata > Mammalia > Artiodactyla > Lipotidae > Lipotes > Lipotes vexillifer. The sequence continues at coordinate 163,548 of NW_006771619.1, forward strand.
CAGGTTTCTGGCCTGGGCAGTTGGGTAGATGTGCTGTTCATTGAAATAGGAAACACTGGAAAAGGAAACAGGTTTGGGAGTAAAATGAGGGAAATTAATTCAGTTGTGGGTAAGTAGAATTTGGGGCACTTGTGAATGTCCCTTCCAAGTAGAGACATTCAGTCAGCAGCTGGGTGTGCAAATCCGCAGCTCAGAGAACAGCAGCACTGAACATTACGTGCCACTGATGTTCCTTCCTGACTTCTGTCTACTTTGCTAGCTTTACTTGCCCTTTACGTTTTAGAAGTTTCTCAGTTTGTTCTGATCCCCTTTCTTCTATTTATACTCACTTTTTAAAAAAAATTGATTTATTTATTTTTGGCTGCGTTGGGTCTTTGTTGCTGTGCGTGGGCTTTCTCTAGTTGCCGTGAGTAGGGGCTAAGCTTCGTTGCGGTGCATGGGCTTCTCATTGCGGTGGCTTCTCTTGTTGCGGAGCACGGGCTCGCGCGGGCTTCAGTAGTTGTGGTGCATGGGCTTCGGTAGTTGTGGCACACGGACTTCGTTGCTCCACAGCATGTGGGATCTTTCTGGACCAGGGCTTGAACCTGTGTCCCCTGCATCGGCAGGCGGATTCTTCTTAACCACTGCGCCACCAGGGAAGCCCCTATACTCACTTTTATCCTGGGTTTTATATGGTGATGACTACACCAAATTTATGTCTCCAGTCTGTCTTCTTCCCTTAACTCTGCATTATATCCAGCTGCCTGCTTGACTTTTCCACTAGGATGTATTTAACATAACTTTTTTTTTTTGGTGACTCCACTGAGACTGAACAGAACTTCTGATCTCCAAATCAGTTTCTTTCTTCCTGGTCTTCCTCATATCAGTCTTAATCTACCCAAATCAGATCAGATAAAAAACTTAGAATTTATATTTGATTTCTCTTTCACTCATCCCATACTTGCAGATCCTTTTAATTCTACCTCCAAAATATATCCTGAAACCATCTTTATATTCTTAGTTCTAATCCTAGTACAAGCTACAGTCATCACTTTTCTGGATAACTGCAATAGCCCATTAATAGGTCCCCCACAATCTTGCCCCTCTAAAATCTATTCTTCACACAGCAGCTGAACAATATGGTAATGATGTAAATCAACCTATATGTCATGCCTCTTTAAAACCCTTTCAGTGACCTCCCATTGTATGTTGGCTATAAATTCCTTACCTTGGCTTACCAAGCCCTGTATGATATGGCCTTTGTCTCCACAACCTCATAGGAGAATATTTTTCCATACTAACCTTACCTTAACCACATTGGTCCTAATCTTGATGGTACAAAATGTGCTTCTGTTTTAGTATCTTTGCGTGTGCTTTGTGCAGGATTCTCTTTCCTCATATTCACATGGTTGACTTCTTTTCATAACAATGTTGGGTCAAATCCCACCCTCCCTCCCAGGTGTTTGCTGACCTTCGTATCTAAAATACTTCTTCCAGTCACACTCACATCACCTCTTAATGATGTCCTCACAGTACTTATCACTATATGAAACAATCTTTTTGTGGTTAATTTCTCTCCTCCATTAGAATGTAAGTTCCAGGAGAGTAGGGAACCTCTTCTGATGTTCACTGTTCTACCCCAGTACCTAGGTAGGTACTCAATGAATATTGACTAAGTGAAAGACTCTATTATTATAGATTTGAGTCATTAGTATATAAATGGTAATTAAAGTGATGAGAGTGGATATGATTAAAATAAGACTAGTGTAGTGGTTTTCCATCTTAGCTGAATACTAGAATTAGCTAGCAACTTTTTTTAAATGCAGAAGATGTCTGGGCTCCACTCCAGAACAGTGGAATCTGTGAGGCCTGGGACATTTAAAAAACAAAAGCCCCAATTGATTCTAATGGTTTTGGAGTCTAGAGAGAAAAGAACCTAGGACAAAACCCTGAGAAGTACCAATATTTAAGAGATAATAGGGAATTCCCTGGCGGTCTAGTGGTTAGGACTCCTTGCTTTCACAGCTGAGGGCCTGGGTTCGCTCCCTGGTTGGGGAACTAAGATCCCACAAACCATGTGGTGCAGCCAAAAATAAAAAAATAATAATAGAAGAGGATACTGAAACAGACTGGGAATACCAGTGAGGTGTCAGTGGAACCCAAGGGAAGAGTGGACTACAAGGAGGGAGAAGCTAATGGGGTCAAGTGCTCGAGTTGGCCAAGTCACATAAAGGATAGAAAGCATTCATTGTATGTAGCAATACGGAGGTTATAAATTATCTTTGCATGAGATTTCTCAACCTTGGTGCTGCTCACATTTTGGGTTGGATAATTATTTGTTGTGGAGGGCTGCCCTGTGCTATGTATAGGATATTTAGCCACATCCCTGCCCTCTACCGCAAGACACCAGTAGCAGCCCCCAACTGTGACAACCAAAAATGTCTCCCGACATTGCCAAGTGTCCCTTGGAGGGGGCAGAATTGTCCCTTCTGAGAACTGCCTTAGCAAAAGCAGTTTTGATAGAGAATTGAATTCTGAACCCAAACTGAAGTAGGGTAATAAATAATAGAAATTAGAGAAATGGAGACAGGTAGTGTGGACAACTATTTAAGAATCTTGATTATGAAGGGTGATTAGAGGTGAGGTGAGCTAAGGAGAGGAGGCATCTAGAAAGGGTTATGGGTTTGTAGGAGGTTATTTTTAAGATGGATGGGAATTGATCATGTTTATACACTATTTGAAAGGAAATGGGGAAAATTGATATTCAAATTCCTTGAAGGATTGGCACCCAGAATGCTGGCGGAGGATTTTGCCTCGGAAGAGGAGAGTGCCTCTTGCACTGTAACGGAGCTAAGGTAAGTGCAGATGCTGATAATCGTAGTAACAGATGACTGACATTTATTGGGAGCTTACTGTATGCCAGGCAATTATAAGCAATCCATATGTGTTAACTCATTTAATTCTCATAACAATTCTGTGAGGCAAGGAGGTATAGGGAAAAATATTCCTTTTGAATATAAGATCAGGGAAGAGGTGAATGGTGTAAATGATTTTGATTGCTACTGGAAAGGGGCTTTCAGAAGGGACACTGAGGAACAGAGACCCTGAAGGGTTAAGCAACTTACCCAAGATCACATCTCTAGTAAGTTACAGAGCTAGGATACTAACCAGAGTATCTGGCCTTAGAGCCTGTGCTATCAACTACTGTATACAAGGATTCTTATTTAACAGGTGGCAAGAAGTTGAGGTAATTTCATCTGATGTCTTTTATTTTTTTCCCCCGAAGAGAAATTACAATGGCCTACTGAGAGTTGGGGAGTAATAGGATAGAAAGTTTGAAGAGACTGTAGGAAATGTGAAGAGAGCAGAGAAGGCTTGAAATTGTAACTAGGAACCCATAAAATTGCCAGACAGCAATTGCCAGGCAGAACTCAGTTAAGATAGGAAGCAAGTATTTTGAGGGAACCAGTCTATGGATGTGTGAGTTTTCTCCACTATAATCAGCAACCTGGTTATAGAATCAGAGGCAATTTGATTCAGGGTTGGGGATTTTACTAGTCAGAGAGAGAGATGATAGTGGAAGTATGAGAATAGTGAGAATACTTGTTGATGGATGGAGTCCCAGCTGAGTAGAAATTTAAAAAGTAAGAGGGGGCTAACAGGGAGAATGTAGGGAAGTCAAGACCTTAGTGTTATTGATGAGATTCAGTGGCCTGGTAGTGGGGATAAAAAGAGCTGGAGAGATAGAAGGTTTGGGTCAGAAAGTAGATGTTCACGATTTTGTAGATGGAGAAATTCCTGGGGATGACAAGGGCTAAGTGTGGCCATGGAAGTAGGTAGCTGAAGTGAAAGAGAGGGAAAAGCCTTTATAGTTGAGCTGAGGGACTGAGGAACTGAGGTGTTGGATGGTTGTCCATAGGGATGGTGATAGCAAGACTAAGATTCAGGCAATGAATGAGAGAAAATAGGGAAGTGGGCCAGAGGGTGGGATAGCTCGTTTGAGAGCCAAGACCCTTGGAGAAACAATGACAGGACATTGTGACATTGGAAGGAATGTAGGAGGATGAGCAACACCTGACATTTCAGGAAGAGGCCAGTTCAAGAGCAAGGTTTCAGTTATAGCACAGAGATGGGGGAGAATGTTTGAGGAAGAGGTGTAGAGGTAGAGAGTATAAATGCTTTTTTTTTTTTTTTTTTTGCCATCAGTGGGAGTATCCAGAGATCCCATTGGAAAGGGAGGAGAGGTAAGAGGGGGACTTACATTTTGGATGGTGTCACATTTTGGATGGTGTCCAAAAATCCGTCCCAACATATCCTGATGGCTGAGAAGAGTGGGCATTTCAGGCCTCTGAGAGAAGTTGGCCACAGCTTGGATTAAGTGTGTTTCTAAGAATATTGGGTATAGGTAGCTTTGGTACTGGGAAGGCTCTGGTACCTTGGTGGCATACCAGACGGTCGGTGCTCTATGCAGCCCTTTATGCTCTGTGCTGTCTTTTTTTAAAAATATGTATTGTATTTATTTTCTTTATCTTTTTTTTTCTTTTTTTTTTTTGGCTGCATCGGGTCTTAGTTGTGGCATGTGGGATCTTCGTTGAGGCATGTGGGATCTTTTGTTGCTGTGCACATGCTTCCCTAGTTGTGCGCGGGCTTCTCTCTAGTTGTGGCGTGTGGGCTCCAGAGTGTGTGGGCTCTGCAGTTTGTGGCACGTGGGCTCTCTTGTTGTGGCGTGTGAGCTCAGTAGTTGTGGCACTCAGGCTTATTTGCCCTGCGGCACGTGGGATCTTAGTTCCCCGACTAGGGATTGAACCCACGTCCCCTGCATTAGAAGGTGGATTCTTTACCACTGGACCACCAGGGAAGTCCCCTTGGTGCTGCCTTAAATCTTCTGGTGAGGACTGGTGAAATTAGTATTTAGGTCCTACTGAGCAGAGACTGGTATCTGGCTGAGTAATGAGACATCCCCTGGAGAGACTCATAAGTATGGAAGAGGAGGGGTTGGAAATCTGTGGGCAGGACTTTGCAGGAGTTGAGAGCCTGAATTATGTAGTTAATAAGGCCTTGTTTGTATCCACAGGCTGTCAAGGCCCAGGGAAATTTGGGTTAGGTTGCTCACCGGTGCAAACCTACAGAGTGGGCAAAAGAAAATAATCATTTTTCCATCTTTGGTCTTTGTGCCACACTATTAGAGGCAGTGTTGCTTATACCTCAGAATAGTGAAACTACTCTTTTGGTTTTTACTTAAAACTCTGTGAAGCAAAACATGAATTTGGAAGTGGTAGGGCAGGTGGGCAGATAAATCTCATTGACACATCCATGCTGGATTCAGAATAACTGGACTACTCTAGGACCTGGAATGTGGGGAAGTAGAAGGGAACATTTATGTCACTTTGGGCTTTCCTACTCGATGGGAAGAGCTTGACCTCTCGTTAGACCACTCAGTGAGACTGAGGAAGTAAAAGGACTTTTTAAATCTCTGGTGGTCACAGGCTCACATGGCAACACTGAAGAGAGGAAAGGAGAGAAAAGAAGTCCACATTTGAGTGCCTATTATGGAATGCCAGGCACCGTTAGGCTTTATATTATTGTTTAATCCTCATAGGAGCCCTCAGAAGTAGTATGCATTAATCTGTTCATATTGTAGGTGAGGAAACAGCAAGGTTCAGTAACTTGTCCAAAGTCAAAGATCAAATGAGTAATGGACCCTAGGATTTGATTTCAGATTTGTCTGACTCTGAAGTCTGGGCTTTTCCTTTCTGATGGAGGATGTAGCTTTTTGGGATTGGTGTGATTGGTCCTATTGGCAAGGGGAAACTGAAACCTTCAGTAAAAATAAGGGAGAAACTAAGGCAGTCTTAGAGAGTAAATAGAGTCTGTCAAAGGGAATGACCCTGAGGTAGGTAGAAAGCAGGTGTAAGAGACAGAAGAGAGGATGGTTGGTCTTGATTAAGCCTAATTTATCTCTTGACCACTGATAGGAAAGGGTGGGGGAGGGGCAAGTTAGTAAGAGGAAATGGTCCAATAGCCAAGCTTTCCAGGATATTCTCCCATTTCCCCCTCAGCAGCCACCTCTGGGCAGAGGCTCAGTTTTAGCTTTGTCATCAAATTCTGGGCATAGACAAGGACTTGATTTAGGAAGGCAGGCTGGCTGTCCAGAGCAGCTTTGTCTCATGGAAAGGACATGTGGCTGAGTAGGGGAGTGACCAGCCAGGAGTGAGGAGACCTATGTTTCAGTGCAGCCCATGAGGAAGGGAACAGTAGTGGTAGGTGGAGTGATGCTCATTTATTCATGGAAGATAAGTATAGATTATTTTCTCAGGGGAGCCTGAGAAGCATCCTTAAAGAGAGCGTGGGAACTCAGCCAAAAGAACTGACCTAATTGGAAATCTCAGCAAGGATCCGGAGCTGTTTCCTGATCCCTCGTGTCCAGGACCCTGTGGCCTGTGACTTGTGTTTTTGTGATTTAGAGAAACAAGATGGAAAGGCAGAGGTACCAGACCCTTTCTGGGCATTTAACTTCTTCTGTTGGTCTGATGTGGCACTGGACTTTGTAAGAAACAAGGGGTTCAGCTGTGCAAGTTGAAAGTCTTGGATATTTAACTCTTCTGGTTTCTCAGGCTCTTTCCGGAACCTTGTGAACTCTACGTTCGTGCTGGTCTTAGGCACTTCATATACAAAGAGAACCTTGTTCTTCAGCTTGTTTTGGATCCAGGGATCAATCGAGGCCAAAATAATTAATGTTTCTTGTAGCTGCATTGAAACAAAGGCCCTGTGGCTGGCTCACTTCAGGCCAGCGCTGGGAGGGGAGGAGGAGCTCTGTCTACAGGCCCTTCTGGTCCCAGGGAATGAGGTCAAGGGGACAGTGTCTACAGGCGTATTCCCCTCTCCTCCCCTCTGACAAAGAGCATGTGGCATGAGGATAGGTGGGAGAGGCTTGGAGGAAGGGTTGAGAAGAGGAAGAGGTGGGCGGGGATGCCTTACGCTCTTTTTCACAGACGGGCTCTTTTCCACATCCAGCATGTCTAGGACCAAGTGGAACACTTGTGGGCTGCGGATCCCCAGGATGCCCTGGCAGAAGCAGGATGAGGGCGCCTAAATAGCCGGCCCCAGGAAGATGCCCTGTCTACACTCTTCCATTCTAGTGCCCTTGTGATGACCCTGTGCCTGGAGAGGAGATACGGCTTCCCAGCAGAGGTAGCACTTTCCTTGCCTTTTGGGGCCACTTCATTGGGTTCCAGTACAATTTTTTCACCAGAAGAGTCAAGATAGTTTCTACATGTAATATCTAAGCAATACCCCTCACACCCTTCTCCTGTCCCTTATCCCACCCACCTCCAATCCTGAAGAAAATCTTTTCCTGAACTCCTGGTAGGGCTGGAATTCTAAAATTAAAAAGCAAGCAAACAGCCTCCCCAAACTTTACAACCCTTTCTTCCCTTCAGTAACTCTGCTGACTGCCCGCTCCCCCTGCCATCAAAACATCTGGTCAGAGTAGCGGAGCTGGCCTTACCAAAGAGATGACTGCTTCCTGGCGTGCAGTGGCATTTGAGCTCATCAGTTGCCTGGAGAAGGGAGTGAGTGTGTTGTGGTCCAGTTAAGGGGAGGGGAGGAAGGCTGGCTGCTTCTTACAGTCCAGAGTGAGTCAGGCATAAAGCTGATGTGTGATGTTAATTTTGTTAACTTCCCCTTCTTATTTCTTGGGTCAGGAAAGGGGCTGGGAGGGGAAAGGTAGGTACTACAATTTTCCAGGGGGCACTAAATGACGATCAGGACTCAGATCTGTCCAGAACATTACCTTTTACAAGTCCCTTTCATGTCCTCATCTTAATCGGAGCTTTATAGCAACCCTGAGTGGTAGGTATTATCAGCCCCTTTTTACAGATGAAGAAAAGCCCAGAGGTCAGAGAGTGACTTGGCCAGGGGCACAGGTAAGTGCAAGCTGAGAATGGGCCGTAGGTTCTCAGCTGTCTTTGACCCTCTGTCCCCTTCTCACAGCCTAGGATTTGGCCCTGGCAGTTCCCAGCCCAAGCCACTCACGCCTCCACCAAGTTCATCATTGTGGGCTTCATCTTGAGCTCTTCCACAGTTTCAGCAACAGCCTGCCTCATAGCCTGAAGAGGGATTAAGGTGAGACAAGGATTCAGGGGTGTACCCTTAAGTGCTTCTCAAACCTTATTGAATGTTTACTTTGTGCTACATATATGACCCTTGCCTCGAGGAGCTCATGCTCTGGTTGGGAAAGCAGACAAGTGGAACAGTCAGTCACACTCCTGAACTAAGTGTAGGGGCAATAGGAGGGTCTCCTAGCTCAGTCTGGGTACCAGGAAGACTTCCTGGAGGAAGTGATGCCTCAGCTGAAACCTGAACATGGAACATGAGTTAACCAGGTAGAGGGCTGGGGGCAGATTTCCCGGGCAAGAGGGAGAGCATGTACAGAAGCCTGGAGGCAAGAGACAGCACAGAGAGGTTAGGGAGCAGAAAACAGTTCAGTTTAGCTAGGTGACCAAACGGACTCTTCAGAGTGGGGCACTCTGAGTAATTACACTGGGACCACAGGTATAAATCAGGATGGGGTGTTCCTTAGCACAGCTGGTGTGTGGCTCTGAGCGGGAGTGTAGTGGGGCTAGAGAGGTAGGCAGGACTTGGGTGATGAAGGGCAGTGTAAGCCCTTCTGAGGGCTTGGGGAGCGATTGAGAAGTTCTATGCAGAGGTGAGCCGCAATCTGATTCACAGTTTAGAAAAATGTCTTCAGCCGTTCTGTGGCTGGTTTTGTAGCAAAAGCTATAGCCAAGATAAAAGCAAGGGAGCACAGAGGAAGGCAGGGTGATTCTGTTGTTGGTGATTTGGGAAAGCTTCCCATAGGAGGTGTTGTTTGGACTGGCTTGGAAGGGACAATCGTATTTTAATAGGCAGAAGGAGAAAGGAGTTACTTACCAGTGGGACTGAAAGCATGTGGCAGTTTTCCACCTTGCAGAGGAGGGAGAGATGACTCAGGGCATTTTAAGCGGAGAGAATGGCCCACATGAAGGCAAGGTGGCTTGAAAACAGGGGCTGCATTAGGGTGAATGTGATGTTTTGGGGGGCAGTGTGGTGAGAACCGAGCCAGGGGGGTCTTTAGAGAAAGGTAGAGAGACAGGTTTGAGCTGCCTGGACTTGGGAGTTTTGGTCTCACTTACGAAGAAGGGTTCATTATACGTCTTCCTCCTGAGCACGTCAAACGTGAGTCCTTCCAGGCCCTGTGCCTGGATCTGTTCCAGCCCAATGGTCTTGAGCATCTGGCTGGCTTCAAAACGGTGCTGAGGGCAGGGGTGGGGAAGACATGAAGGATAGACTCCCTGTCCTAGTTCTGGAGAAGGAAGGGTACTAGGCAGCCCTAGAGCTTACCTCAAGGACACTGGAATGGCACAGCTGGTCTAGGATGGTCCTGATGACCGTGGCTGAGTGCACACCCATTATCTTGACCAGCATACTGAGTGCCTGTGGAGGTGGGCAGGGCGGGCTGCGGTATACCAGGCCAAGAGGCATCTGGATGGCCAAACAGGCTCGAGGGCTAGAACTTGTAGGGAATAGGTGGGGTCCTTTCTCCTCCCTCTTGGCCTCGTGAGTGAGAGCATAAGTTCATGTGCACACACGTGTACATACGTGCATGAACACCCATACACATCGAATGTACGCAGACGTGTACATTTAGCGTCCATACGACCCTGTACTCATGTGTATCTATATACTGACAAAACCCACAGAGACCCTGTGATGCTCCTTGCGGGAGCTTCTTTTCTCTGGGATGAGGATGACAGGGTCCAGACCCCACCAGTCGGCACCGGTTCCCCAGTGCTCCCCAGAGAGCTCGTCCTCCTGCCCCTCACACCTGCATCTGCTGGGTCTTCGGCCCTTGGTGCAGGCACTGCAGCAAGTACTCTCGGGCTGTGCTGCTACAGGGCCTCAGGAACCCCAAGCACAGGGCCGCCTCCACTGCTGCCTTGTTCCCTGACTTCTTTATCAGCATCTGCAGCACAGGCACCAGCTTCTCTCCATCCTCGACCTGAGTCCTCTGAGAGGGAGATGAGGGACACGGGTGGTGGGACTATGTCTTCGGCCAGGCTTTGTCAGGAAGGCAATTCATTACTGCTTCCAGACCATCCTCCCTCCTCCTTAAGGTGAATCTCACGTCATGAGATTATTTTACCCACTTCCCTTATTTTTGCTGTCATCTACTTGCCCCTAGGCTGCATCCTTTCATTTCTCTATGACTTTTCTTGTGGATGGATCAGTGTTACTCTTTAACACTTCTGCTGTCTTAATTCCTGGCATTTGAAAAAATATACATGTCACTGATCCAACGCCTCTCCTCCAATAACCTTGTCCTCTACTCTATGTCAGCCACTAATTCCCACAGAGAGACTTTATCATTACCCATTACTGCAACTTCTCTATGACCCCTCCCCCTCCCATCTTTCTGGTTCTCCTCTGATGTCAACAACTGTTGGACTCCACAAAGACTAACAATTCACTGAGCACCTTTTCACTGAGCCTCACTTTCTTCCCTCTTTACCCAGGTTCAGTTCCACGGTCCTGCTCACTCAACTCCTTTACCCCCTCTTGCTTCATTGTACTCAACTCTCCACCAACGCTGCGCCTGCACTTCCTGGCGGGAAACAAAGTTATGATGACTAATCTCACTTGAAATGTATGAACACAAACCTTGTGTAGACCCTTAATGCTGCCTAGTGATTAGACTGCTTTTCCCCGGGCAATTCTCTTCCCCACCCTTCTAATTCATTCTCTTTCCTCTGGAATCTCTAACACTTCTTCCTGTATTCTCTTAAGTTGATGACCTTGCTTCCTACTTTACTGAGCAAATAAAAGTAACTAGAAAAGAAGTTCCAGAGACACTTACCACCACTTCTATCCAACTTTCAACACCTGCACCCATATGTTCTTCCTTTCCACGTGTTACAATGGACCGTGACCATCTATCTAAAGTCAGTCTCTCTACTCATGTGTTCGAGCTCATCCCTTCTCATCTGCTCAAGAACATTACTCTACAATTCTTCCCACCCTCTTCAAAATGATCATTTTCCTAACGACTGGATCATTACACCTCAGCATTGAAATATGCTGTTATTTTTCCTTTTTCTAGTATTTACCCCTGCTGTTGACTATAGCTCTTTTCAGCAAAACTTGGAAAGTTGTCCATGCTTGCCAACTCTAACTTCTTTCCTCCCATCCTCTCTTAAACCCACCCTATTCAGGCCTTCACTCCCACCTTCCCACCAGAATGGTTCTTTTTAAAAAATATTTATTTATTTATTTATTTGGCTGCGCCAGGTCTTAGTTGTGGCATGCGGGATCTTCACTGTGGCATGTGGAATCTTTTTAGTTGAGGTGTGTGGGATCTTAGTTGCGGCATGTGGGATCTTTAGTTGTGGCATGCGGAATCTTCAGTTGCAGCATGCGGGATCTTCAGTTGCAGCACACGGGATCTTGAGTTGCAGCATGTGGGATCTAGTTCCCTGATGAGGGATCGAACCCGGGCCCCCTGCATTGGGAGCGTGGAGTCTTAGCCACTGGACCACCAGAGAAGTCCCCACAATGGTTCTTGTTAAGATAATCAATGATTCCCACATTGTTAAATCCATTGGATCGATTCTCAGTCCTTATATTATTTGATATGGTTGATTTATCTCTTTTCCTTGATATATGTTCTTCACTTGATTTTCAGAATGCTGCACTCTTGTTTGTCTTCCTACCTATTGGCCACTTCTCAGTATTTACCGATTCTTCCTCTTGTCTCTGACTGCTTAACATTGGGGTGCCCCAAGGCTTGATTCTTGGTTCTTAGTGATCTCATCTAGGTGAATGACATTAAATGCTACTTATATGCTGACAACTCATAGATTTCTTCCTCTAGCTGTATATCTAACTGTTTACTTACTGTCTCCCTTGGAGGTCCGGTAGACATCTGAAACATAACTTGTCCAAAATTGGGCTTTTGATATTATAGTGCCTCCAAGCCTGTTCCACCTGCAGCTTTCTCCATGTTAGTTGGTAACAACTCCATCCTTTCAGTTTCAAGGCCAAAAACCTTGACCTCATCCTTGTTTCCTCACTGTCTTTTTTTAATTTTAATTTTTAAAATTTTTGGCTGTGTTGGGTCATTGTTGCTGCACGTGGGCTTTCTCTAGTTGAGGTGAGCTGGGGCTACTCTTCGTTGTGGTGTGCGGGCTTCTTATTGTCGTGGCTTCTCTTGTTGTGGAGCACAGGCTCTAGGTGCATGGGCTTCAGTAGCTGTGGCACGTGGCTTTCAGTAGTTGTGGCTCGCAGGCTCTAGAGCGCAGGCTCAGTAGTTGTGGTGCATGGGCTTAGTTGCTCCACAGCACGTGGGATCTTCCCGGACCAGGGCTTGAACCCGTGTCCCCTGCATTGGCAGGCGGATTCTCAACCACTGCGCCACCAGCGAAGTGCCCCTCACTGTCTTTTATAACTCACATTTAACCTGTCAGAGTTTTGCTTTAAAAATGTACCCAGAATTGAATAACTTCTTACCAACCACACTGCAACCACCATGGTCCAAGCCACCATTGTGTCTTACCAGGATTGCTTCAGCAGCCCCTAACTGGTCTCTCTGCTCCCACTTTTGCCCCCCGCCCCTGCCCATCTTTTTTCAGCATAGCAGTAAGAGTGAACCTTTTGAAACATGAGTTAGATTATGTTACTGCTTTGCTCAAATACCTATTCCACTTAGAGTAAAAGCTCAAGTACTTAAAAGTCATCCAGAAGCCCACATATGATCTAGTCTCCTTTAACATCTTTGACCCAGCTTCATTTCCTTCTGGTTTCTCTGTTCCCACTCCACTTCCTTCACATGGTCTCCTTGCTGTTCCTTGACCATGCCAAGTGTGCTCCTGCCTCAGGGCCTTTGCCTGGATTTGTCCTTCTGCCGGGATGCCTTCTCTCAGATATCTGCAAGGCTCACCCCTCGCCTTCTTGTCTGTGCTCAGATGACAACTTCCAAATGAGGCCTTCCTTGTCCTCCATGTTTAAAAGTGCAACTCATCCCATCTCCACTCAGTATTCCTGATCACTCTCACCTTGCTACGTAATTTTTCCATTGCACTTGTCACCTGTAACATACTATATAATTAAATTTCTTGGTTATTACATGTCCCCCCCGACTAGAATGTAAGCTCCACGAAAGCCGGGATCTCTGCCTGTTTGGTTTGCTGACATATCCCAAGGGCTTAGGATGGTGTCTCACACACGACAGCTGTTTAATATATGTTTGTTGAGTAAATGGATGAGTGATGAATTCTGTTTCACATGGAGCAGCGATGGGGTCAAAGTAAGAGGACCCTAAGGGGGAAAAGTCTTGAGTAGTGTCAGCAGACTCTCTTGGTCCCTGTACCCTTTTGGCAGAGGTTTTCCTTTAATAGGTTATTTTAAGGATGATAATAATGATGATGAGCTATCACTTAAAGAGTACAGGCATTGAACTAGGTGCTTTACATATGTTATCTCATTTAATCTTCTCAACAATGCTATAAGATAAGTACTCTATCCATTTTAGAGACGGACAAATGACACCTCTGAAAGCTGGCTTTTCAGAGGTTGTATGACCAGTTAAGTGGCTATGCCAATGCTCTGTCCAGGGAACCTATTCCACAGGGGACTCCACAAGGACAACGTCCTCCGCCATCCAAGCTAGGAGCTAGGTTACCTTCTCCCCGGCTTAACTCCCTGCCAACACCATCAATTACCTTGTCTTACCTCGCCCCAGTGACTGACTCTCCTCCCAATCACCTGGTCTTTGGGGACAGCAGCCCAGGAGTTCAGAGCCACCCGTAGCGCTGTCAGAGTATCCATCCTTTGCCCCTCATTTTGCCCCTTCAGCTGCTTGATGAGAGCTTGGATCACATGCTTATTCAGGCAACCTGGACGGGGAGGACCTCAGGTCAGGGCAGAGCCTCAGGGCTGGTCCTCTCTGCCAGAATCCATTTGACCCCTGTGCCTTCAAGACAGAAGCTCCAAGTACTAGGTCACAGGGTTGCCCGTCCCCTCAAGACACCAGAGCAGCTGGCTGAGCATGACGGCCGTTCCCAGAGCCCGTTCTCTCCCTCCCTCCAATCTCTTCTCGCTTTTCACCCCACCTTCCTCTCTCTGCCCAACAGTACATCAGACAATTCCCAGACCCTGCCAATGGCTAGGTTGCAGTGAGTGTACAGTCCACTCCCTTCTGTCCTTCCCCAAAGGGCAGTGTGGCTGCACTGCTTCCTTCCTCACCTCCCCCCTTCTCCCCACTCAGGGAGAGGACATACTCACCCAGGATGGCCAGGGTTTGACAGGCCTCATACTTCACTTTCTCTGGGCCAGTTTGTGCCTGATTTAAGAGGCGGTGGGTGGGAACATGTCATAAGGTGGTGGAATGTCAGATCTTTCAGGATCATCTCAGCTTAACTTTTCATTTTACAAATGAGGAAACCGAGGCCTAGAGAGTGACCTGTTTATGCTCAAACACAGGGTACAGGCAGGATGGTACGATGGAAGGAACACGACTTGGGAGTAAGACTTTTGTTCACATCCCTTTCTGGTATCTGGTAGCCACATGACCTTGGGCAAGTCACTTGGCCTCTCAGAGCTTTCATTTTCTCGTTAGAAAAATGCAGCTACTACTACCTATTTCTAATATTGGAAGATTTAAATGAGATTCTGTGTAAGAACACAGAACCCCCCATTATAAATTGGCATGTAGGCACAGGCATTGACTCAGTTAAGGTAGAGAATGAACTCAGTCCCAGTTTTCTCCTAGCTTTTTAGTTGCTCATCTTTCCTGTTAGACAAAGGGGATCTTCAGATTCCCCCTTCCCCATCCTTTTAGATCAAGCTGCCCTTTAAAGAAGCCAAGGGCATGAGATGGGGCCATGCCACACAAGGCAGCTCTCTCCTCCCTGGATCTGACCCATAGTCCTTGAGCCTGGTGAGCCTTGTCAGTGCCCATGTGCCAATGCTCTACACACCTCAGGCTCTGTTTCCTCCTCCCCTGAACTCTGTGCAGCCCCAGACTCACCACCTGCCATAGTGCTTCCATGATAAACTTGTCTCTGACGCCCAGGCACCCCAGAGCCTGCAGGAACAGGGTTAGAGGAAAGGGAAGAGACCTTGGACACCACCGCCGGGAATTTCCATCCTCTGGACACAGCTGGAGTTTATTCTTGGAACATCACTCTACCCTTGCCCTCCACCTCAAGCATCTTTCTACTCCTCAGCTCAGCCAACTCCTACCTGTAACCATGCCCCTCCACCCTTGCCACTTCTCACCTGTGCTGCATAGAGCTGCTCATCCTCTCTGGGAGATTTCAGGCTTTCTGTGAGTTCCTGCCCATCAAAGGGAGCCAATGGAAGGGAAGAAAGGGATAAATAGAGTGCTACAACTATACTTTCAAACTGGAAGGAGCTCATCCAATCCAATCCCCTTTCCTCCCCTCCCTCCATCTTGCAGGCAGCAGGCAGGGACTGAGGGCAGAAGGATGGTGTGAGCCCCAGGTAAGGGCACCCACAGAAAGAGAGTCTCCCCATTCTCCCCCCAGCCGTGGTCCCTGACCTTTAATCTTTGCCACTTCAGTGGGTCCCCAGTAGAGTCTAAGGGCTTGGATTCCATCTGAGGTTTTATAATCAGCTTGCTCATTGGAAGATGGAGTTTTTGGATGAGGGTACCCTCTTTGAGGTACCTGTGTGAGAAATTGCACAGGTAGCCCTGGTCCCCTTGTTCCCTCCCTCCTTACTTCACAAACACTTCTCTGCCTCTGGTCCTCAGCCCAGCTCAGAGGTGAGACCAGAGGAAGAAAGATGAGCCTCCTTCTACCCCAGGGTCTCCTCTGGGATCTGGAGGCTGACTTGCACCACACCCAGCCCCACTCCAACCCTTTCTTCTCTTTCCTTCCTTTCCTAGAAGATGTGGAGGGCGTGGAGAACAGGAAGGGGCCCAACACACCTAGGGTGATCTCTCATTTTCCACAGTATCTTCTGGGCCTCCTGTTCCTTTTGCTGATTATACAGGGTGTGCCAGTGCCTGTAGATCTCAGGCTGCTTGGAGTAGCAGTAAGGTACGGAGTTTGGCTTGCTTGGGTGCTGCCTCCAGCACTCCGGACTTGGGGGAAACTCTTCCTTTGGCATCTGGGGGGTGTGAATGGCAGAGCAGTCACAGGGGGCATTCCTCAGCCAGGAAAAGGGCCAGGGTGAGAAGGGACTAGACGAGGGAAACAGCCCTTCAGCCTCGTCATCTCAGCTGAAGTCACAGCCACCTCCTAACGCACTGTGTGACTCGGGCAAGTTACTTCACCCCGCCAAGATCTCAGTCTTCTCATCTGCAAATTGGAGCTAATAATCCTTGTTCTGTACCCCTCCCAGGGTGGTTGTGAAGAACAAATGACATAAAGATTGTGAAGCCACTGCTGATCTGCAAATTGATCTGAGTACAGTTGGCCCTCTGTATCCACAGGTTCCACATCCACAGATTCAACCAACAACAGATTGAAAGTATTTGGAAAATAAAAATTCCAGGAAGTTCCAAAAAACAAAACTTGAATTTGCCACGTACCCAGCAACTCTTTACATACCATTTACATTATATTAGGTATTATAAGTAATCCAGGGAGGATGTGTGTAGGTTACATGCAGATACCACACCACGTTATACAAGAGACTTGAATATCCATGGATTTTGGTATCCGCAGGAGTCCTGGAACCAATCCCCTGCTGATACCGAGGGACAACTGTACACAGTTTGGTTAGTTGAGCATCTCAGAGTACTTTGAAAAAGCTTCGGGCAAGCAGATGAAAAGGCAGGGGGCAAGGGAGATGTGGAGTAAAGAGTGGGGACAGAAATTCAGGCTACAGCTCCTTCATTCAGGCATTCAACAGATACTTAGTGAGCACTTACCATGTGCCAAGTACTAGGTGCTGGGGATACAGTTATCAGCCCTGCCCTCATGGAACTTAATAGTTTTGTTGGAAAAGCAGGATTTCTTCAAATAATCTATCTCTTACACAATTGTGAAACTGTAGCTCTGGTTGCAGTGGAGGGTTTTGGATGGGTCAGGGGCTTTCTCGGAAGGTTTGGCTAGGATTCATTCCTGTCTCTTCTCAAGGCGTCCTGTCTCTACAACAGATCTCTGAGCAACAGGGAAGAGGGGCTTCAGCCAGTGGTTCCCAGTGTGGTGACTGAGAAGATCATCATAAGAGTTCTAGGGTGATTGTCATGACTTCAGAAAATGGGGCATTGACTCAGTATGAGAAGGGTTGTCAGATTTAGTAAAAACCAAGCAAATAAAAAACGGGATGTCCTGTTGAATTTTGATTCCAGGTAATGAAGGCAATATTTAGGACATATTCATACTAAAAAATATTCATTGTTTAGCTGAAATTTAGATTTAATCAGGCATCCCATTTTATATGGCAACTCTAATGAGGAAGATCCCTGTGTTAATAAAAATGACTCATTATTAAGCCCTGCCTGCATAGCCTAAGCCTTACAGATATTGTCTCATAGCAACTTGATAAAGGGAGATGGGCAGGGGTTGGCTTGTGACAGAGGATACTCCTGAGGCTCAGGGAGGGAAAGTGACTTGTCCAAGGTCACACATAGTGGCAGCCCCAGGGGTGAGTGTCAGGGTTCTGTGAACTAGCCTTAATGGGAAAGGATAGTCTGCTGCCCCTCCTACTTCAGCAAAGCTCCCAGGGTGGCAGAAGTTAGGGGTCTTACCTGGTGGCAGGACAAGGGCAGGAGAACAGGAGCTGTGGCTCTTCTGAGTTCTATGGTACAAATGGGATGGCAATGACAAGGGTGGATTGAAGAGTCATCCTTCCAGTCTTTCATTTATTTAGCATTAGCATTTAATGAACGCTGTATCAGGCACTGGGAGGTAAATAAGGCATAATTCCTGTTGTTCAGGGACTCATACTTTCCTGGTATCTTGGTCTGTGGAACAGTAAGATTGCCATAGCTTGGGAGCTTCTCAGAAATGCAGAGCGCCAGGCTCCACCCCAGACCTACTGAGTCAGGATCTTCATTTGAGCAGGATTCCTATGCACGTTGAAATTGGAGAAACACTGGTCTAGCAGAGTGGTTCTCAACCCTGGCTGGGTATCAGAATTATTTGAGGGAATTTTTAACATACCTCAGTCCTACATCAGACTAATTGAATCAGATTCTCTGAGGAAGGAGCCCAGGCATTTTAGAAAGCTCCACTGAGGATTCTAATGTGCAGCTAATGGTGAAAACCACTGGTCTCATTCAGTGGTTCTCAAACTTGAGGGTGCATTAGAAAGAACTGGAGAGCTTGTTAAAACACAGATTTCCTTATCCCCAGATGAAGACTCATCCCCAGAGTGTTGATTCAGTAAATCTGGGGTGTGGTCTGAGAATTTGCTTTTCTAACAAGATACTGATGCTGCTGGTCCTGGGAACATACTTTGGGAACCACTGGTCTAGCTGGTGAGACAGAACTGTTTACTGGTGATTAACAGAGGGAAACAAATGTGAAGATGGATAAAGGCACATGTGGTCCAGATGAGGGGTCCCTAACCTGGCTGGGAGGAGCAGGGAGGGTTTCCCAGAGGAGATTATACACAAGCTGAGTCTTCAGAGGAAGTAGGAGGTAGCCAGACAGATGAGGGGGAAGAGCAGTGGGCACGAGGAATACCTGCAAACCTTGGAGTCGTAAGCATGGGGTACAGGTGAGGGGGCAGAAGCTGGGGAGACACAGAGACATCCCATCTTAGAGGGCGCTGGAGACTTACCTTGAGGGCTCTGGGGAGCCTTGAAAGTATCCAAGGGTCTGCCCTGCCTCTTCCCACGGATCTGCTGACATCACCCAGACCCCTGCCTGGGAGCTTTCCATTTCAGGTCCCTATCCCTGACTCCACTCCTGTCCATTTCAGCCTCACCTTTGGTCCTTTCTGGATATTCCAGCCACGGGCACTTGAACATTGACCTGTTGATGTCAGAGATGTTGACTGATTTTTCGTAGGCCATCCTCTTCTCCTGGGGCAACCAGAGAGCACCTGGGTTGGGGAGGGGACTACAGGGACTACTCCCTTGTGGGAGCAGGGTCACAGCTCAGGGAGACCTGTCCTCTGTGGCACAAGAGGGACTAGTGAGGTGTCTGGGCTTCTGGAGATGGAAGCCTCCAAGTGCTGGGCAACCAGATCGCCTAGGTAAATAGAACACTCCAGTTCCATTCTGGAGTCCCAGACTTGGCATCTACTTGCCTGTGGATTGAGCTAGTCACTTTCTCTCTGGGAGCTTCACTTACCTCATCTGAAAAGTGGGAAAGCCATGCTTGTCTGGCTAGGTAGAGGGGCAGTGGTGAGGCATAAAATTCAAAAAGAAAGTGGAAGCGTTTAGTGAACTTCAAGCTCACGTAGCCCATGTTAGGAGCAGGGATTGTCCTTAGGATTAGTCATCAGGAAAATGGCCGAAAAAATGGGAAAGCCCTATTCATACACATGCCTCCCTCCTTGGCAGCAAGAGATGGAACTCTTTTTTTTCCTTTTGATCACTGAGCACATTTATTTTATTTCATTTTAGAAAAAAAAATCTGAGTTTTAAAAAATATGTGGGGATTTCCCTGGCGGTCCAGTGGTTAAGACTCACCACTTCCACTGCAGGGGGCCTGGGTTCAATCCCTGGTTGGGGAGCTAAGATCCCACATGCCGCCCACATGCTGTGAGGCACTGCCAAAACTAAAAAAAATAAAAATAAAAGAAACTGTGGAATTATTAAAACAAAATATATAAGAACAGCAATAATAAAAAAATGCAAATGTGGGTAGTCACATATATTGACATTGAAAAGTAGAAATGCCATCCCTTTACAGATTTTATCTCAGAGTCTATCAGCTGTACATCAGCTTCCATTGCCACCAACAGCTGACTGTCGTAGAGTCCTCGTGCTCGCTGAGCCACTGCTTCTGTCGAAGGTTTCATGTCATTTGTACTACACAGAATTCCTTTCATTGCTTGCAGTGATTGCTACACTGCAACCTCGACACCTAGCATAGTGCCTGGCACACAGCAGGCAGCTTGCTGTAGTGAGAAAACACAGGCCACCAAGTCCTCCGACTGGACCATCGCTTCCAATAAACTGACGTGCTGCACTGAGAAAGACAGCGTCACCATGTGGTTTTCCTGCCGAGAATGTTCATCCTGAATCTAAGTATGAGGAAACAATAGGCAAACCCACCTTAGGAAATAGTCTACAAAAATCGCATCTGAACTCCTGAAGAAAATATCAATATATCTTAAGGGCAAAGAAAGTCTGTTAAAGGACACTAAAAAGCCCCGACAGCTAAATTCAAAATGTGCCTGTAATTGGAGCCTGGATTTTAAAAAATAGCTATAGAGGACATAATTGGGACAATTGTGGGGTTTTGATCATGGACTCTATGTTAGAAAATAATATCGTGTCAGTGTTAAATGCTACTCATTCTGTGGCTACGCAGAATGTCCTTGTTATTAGGTGATACACACTAAAACTGTTGGGGGGAAGTGATATCACATCTGCAACTTTCATTTCAGAAAAAAATCTACATACCAACCATCTGTATAATATACGTGTGTGTGTGTATGTACACACACATATATGCACATAGATAAAGCAAATGTGGTTAAATGTTAATATTTGAATCTAGATGAAGGGTATATGGGTGTATTCTTGCAAATTTCACTAGGTTTGAAATTTTGCAGATTAAAGATGGAAAAAAAGAGCAGCTTTGGCATTGGACTTTGGACCTGGTGCGTCTAAATGTTAATTGTACCACCTTCTACCCCACCTCCCCTGTTTTTTTGGTTTGTTTGTTTGTTTTTTGTTTTTGTTTTGCTTTGGGGCTTTGGGCAAGTGATTTCCATCTCTTGCCAAGGGTTTTCCCCCACTGTAAACAGGGCTAATAATACTCCCTGCCCCAAAGGGTTATGAAGATGAAGGATGGTGGATGTAGGGAGCTGACAGTGCCTGGCACAGAGTGATCGCGCAGTTAACGCCGGCTCTAATTATGTGGTTATATTTGCCAAGACAGGTTCATGGGAAGGAACACGTCGATGGGAAAGTTGGAATACTCCCACCTGAAAAGTGCTGGTGCCGTGGTAGAAAACCACAAAATCCCTCCTTCTCTTTATTTGAAAGAACTGAGGTGTTTTGGGAGTGCCATGAAATCCCATTCCAGGGGCACGAGTGGTGTGTCAAAGAAACCCACTGCCGGTAAGAGGTAGGGTGGGCTAGGGTGGAAGCCAGCAGAGTAGGCGGAAGGGCCGACCATGGTCTGAGGAAGCAGGGAGGTGTGTGGCGGGAAGTGAGAGAAACTCTCGGGGCCTCGGGGCTGGGAGGTAGTGACTGTTGTCTCCCTTCAGAGTGGGTGAGCCACTGGTCCCTTTACCTGCTCTGTCCTGCCCAGGCCCCTTCTCAGAGAGCCTGTGCCCCTGGGCCTGCTCACTGCATAGGGCCACAACCCCCAAATCCAGGGTGGACACCAGATGTGACCAGCCCTGGATCCAGTGCTTAACGCTCACGAGGAAGGGGGGTTCCCGACAGGAAGTCAAACCAGCAGCCTGCTTTGTAATTGCGTTGAGAATTTTAATGAAACTGATTTCTTACATTTGCCAGTCAGCCCCTCCCAGTGAGGGGCTGAGATGGGCGCTTTGGTCATGGGGCATGACCGTAGGAGCCCAGTCTCCCTCCCTCCTTCTCCTCCAGAGGTGCTGACATCCTTCCTGACAGCAGAGCGGTGGCCGGCGAGGGCTTTGAAGCTTGGAGCCTAGAGACCTCCTGTGCACAAGGCAGAGCCCCAGGAGCCCTGGGAGGCTTTTACAGCAGCTGCTGCGGGTGGTGGAATCTGTGCCCTCCAAGGAGCGGGTGGGAGGAGGGCACTGGGGGAAAACCTCCCAAGCTGGTTAGGACAAGAGCAAGAAGCAAAGTTTGCACAAGTTCAGGTTCAAGGCGTCCTTTATCCTAGCTCAACTCTAAAGCGTTGATGTACTCCTGCACCCATTTCTTTTCTGGGTTGGCGCACACCTGGCGATTCTTTCTGGTGATAAAGCTGTGGGAGAGAAGAGGGTGAGACCTGGTCAGTGCTGGGAGCACCAGTTTTGGAGATGAGGTGGATTGAGGCAGGGGGGAAATGATACTGGGTGGGTTAGTTTTGGAGCTCCATACGATTGTATTGGTGGCGTTCAAGGAAAGAACATTTTCTCTTCTGTTGGGTCAAAGGGCTCCAAGCCAGAAGCAATCCTGTGTGCATTTTAACCCCCCGCCCCACAAGCCGCAAAAACACATGCAGCCTGGAGATCTAAGGGGATATGGGGCCCTAGGAGCCCAGGCTTGAGCTGGTCAACCACTTCTCAGCACTTCCTGTTTCAGACCCTGTGCTGGGTGCTGAAGATGCACAGAAAAAGAGGTGTCTTCCAGGAACTGAGTCATGGCTAAGTAAGTGGGAGATGAGGTGGTGAAACAAATGTGTGATCTGGCCTTAGATAACACAGTGCCTGGCACACATAGACACTCAACAGAGGAACCCATCTGTGTGTGCCTGGGTGAACAGAGGAAGGACATGAACTTGAGTCTTGATTTCACCACTTACTAGTTAGATCACCTTGGGCAAATCACTTAGGGCCTCTGAGTCTATACGTTTACCTCTAAAATGTGGAGAGAAATAATTCCTAGTTAGCACAATTGTTGTGAAGCTCAGGTGAGATAGTATATATAAATTAGTTTTGAAAAATACCATGCATGTGTTGTTATTGGGGTGCTGCGGGACCTCTGCTTTAGGGTGGATCAGAGCAACATGAGCCCAAAGGTCCCGGTACTGGACACCGTGGCTCGGAGAGGTTGAGGACCCTGAGATACTGGCAGATGTCAAAGCACTTCTACCAATTAACCGGCCAGAATGTGGAGGCCGGTGAGGGCGGGAGGCCTTATCTCTACAGGTGTTGATGGTGTAAGTTGGAAGGCTCACAGGCCGGGGATCATGGGCTACGTCCAGCTGCCTGCCTTACCTGTTTGCTGGGAGACTGGTTTTCTCTGAGGGACACCCTGGGCCTGGCCAGCAGTGCTACCCATTAACATGTTACTGTGGAGCTAGCCCTGCCTATGTGGACCGTTCTCATTTTGGCTTCTCCTTCAGGATGATTTCCTGCACCTTTTTGAGATGTTTCCAGACAAAGTGAAGGCTTAGGTTATCTGATGAGAATGAGGATTTCTTGGCCCCTTTTCGTGCTCTATCATGGAGAGCGTTTTTTCTCAGGGAAGCTGCTTCCCCTTCTCTGAGCTTCACTCAGAGCCACC
Source organism: Lipotes vexillifer (assembly GCF_000442215.2). Taxonomy (NCBI): domain Eukaryota; kingdom Metazoa; phylum Chordata; class Mammalia; order Artiodactyla; family Lipotidae; genus Lipotes; species Lipotes vexillifer. The sequence goes on from NW_006771619.1 coordinate 186,856, forward strand.
TGACCACCTCTTTCTCCCCTGCCTGGCGTGCAGAGAAGAGACATGGAGTAGAAGCGGTGTACTGGGCTCTGGTGCCTCCTAGTATTTGTCTTCTTGTTAGGGGTGGTGAGGGAGCTTCCGATGCAGACCCTGCCCTTGGCAAGCCAGGTGTCATACAGGAGATCCTGCAGACTCACTGTCCTCTTTCCTCAGCCCCCTTGGCCTGAGGCCAGGAAGTCGAAAGGCCAGGAAACCGACATCTGGGGGGAGGGTTGCCCAGGCTTCCTGCTGCTGCTCCCTGCTGAATGTGATACTGGCTAGCAGCCCCCGTTGCCAAGCCTTCTCTCCCTGCCCGCTCTGTGGGGAGCCTCTCCTGGCCTGACTTCCCTCCACCTTCACCTGCCCCTTGAGAGCAGGTGTGCTCAACGTGGCTGCCCTTCTCTCCTGTGCGCTTCCTGAAGTCTCTGGCCCTGGGTCTGGCACACTGTAGGTGCTTAATGGGTATTTATGGAATGAGTTAGTGACTGAATGTTTTGCATTCACTCCTCAAGTTTCACTCGTCACTTCTATGTTTATAATAATACATTTAGAGGGGGAGAAGGATGATGATATAAGTTAACAACTTATCAGGCACCTAACTGTGTGCCAGGAAATATTCTAATTTTATCTTTCTTTTTATTATCCTCACTTTGACCCAGTGAGGGAAATACCTCTATTTTACTGCACTTTGCAGATGACGAAATTGAGGCTCAGAGAGGTTAAGTGATGGGCCCAAGCTCATGCAGCTACTAACTGAAAGAGCTGGAATTTTAATCAAGACAGACTAGCCGGAACAGCCAAGACTGCTGTATTCCTGCCACTGTGACATCGGGAGACCTCTTCCTCCTGTAAAAAAATGTCACATCTCCGGCCCCAGCACCCTTTCCTCGGCTACAAACCCTTCATCTTACATTCCCTGCTGGACTTTCCATAGAGTTGTCATGCTGACACCTTGGTCCTTTCCTTTTTAAACAGCTCTTCCTCAGGACTTCAGGGGGCTCCACCTTCACCCTTCTCCAGGTCTGGGTTGAAACCTCAGCATCACACTCAACCCTTCTCTCTTCCTTGCTACCGACCTCGCAGCACCTGCCAGGGCTTGCTGATTCCGCCTCAGAAGCTTCCTCACCCCGTCTCTCCTTCGCTTCAGGTCCTGTTCAGCCTCAGTACCACTCATGTGGACAACAGCAGCCTCTCCACTGGACCTCTCTTGTCTAGACTTTCCCCGTTGCAGCTCATTTCACACTTTTGCTTCATTGTGCTGACACTCAAGGCCCTCAGTGCTTTCCTATACGGAGACTCTACAAAAGCCAGAGGAGAGTCTTGGCGACATCCCCTCTGCCTCATATACCCTGTCCCTCAGTACAATCCCAAGTCAAACAGCACTTTTTGCAGCAAAATTCGCCTAAATCCCTTCTCTTAACTAAGCCCTGAATCGCGGTGTGTTCCCTCTTTCCTTTTGTAACATTCTTATGCAGGGTGCCCTGGTCATTGCTACATCTGTCTTAGACTGTGAGCCCCAGAAGGGCAGGGATGGTGGTTTACTCCACTCTGCCTGCCCATAATAGGTGCTCAAAGAAGGATTTTTTTTTCCTTTTGAAAAATACTTGTTTTCAGAGATAAAATTAGTAGTGCTACATTTTTTTTGGCTGTGCCACGTGACACGTAGGATCTTAGTTCCCTGATCAGGGATGGAACCCGCACTCGGAGTCTTAACCACTGGACCGCCAGGGAAGTCCCAGTAGTGCTAAATATTATTGCTATACTTCGAAAGATTCATCAGGACCAAAGGCCAAATCTGAATACCTGTAAGTTTGCCAGTGTCACAGAAATTTTTGGATTAAAAAACTTCGTTATATGGAAAACTTTGTGATTGCCCCATTTTCATTCTTTAAGTCTCTGTCATCTTAAACTTCTTAAGCCACTATCACTAATGACCTTGCTAGAGTAGAAAGAGGAGGCTCCAGAAACAGGCTCCATCCCTCCCTCACTTACTGTACAACCTTGGGCAAGTCATCAAACCTCTCTGGGTCTCACTTTCATTATCTGAAACGTGGAGAAAATTATGCATACCTGTCAGGGATGTTATGATAAAATGTAGAGATAATGCATGTAAGACATTTGACACACAGTAGGCACTTCCTAGGCAGCAAGGATTATTATTTTTCTAAATATGGTAGCTTACGTATTTAAAGGAGAATCTCGTTTCATTATTTCTTCATCAATCAATAACTTATTTTTTTTAACACGCTTGACTGCAACTAGGGCCTTGACCTCTGACCTCTCCTCTTTAGCTCCTTTTGAAGTTGCAGGTGGATTTGATTGGGTGTCGGATATGAGGGACTGCGGGGTTCTTAACTGGAAAGGGATGACTGAGTCGATCTTCTCTACCCAGGGGCATGGCAGACCAGGTTCAAGAAACAGTCACATCCGTAAAGATCAGAGACCTAACCTAGCCCATTAGAGTGGGGAGGATCCTTCAGGAACACCTTGTCTAGCCTTTTTCCACAATAGCTGGGGGATCTGAAGCTAGAGAGGGCAGAACCATGGCTATTTGAGCAGCCGGAGGATGGGTGGGAGTGGATGGGGCACCATCTCTGAGGGCTCATGGCCAGGGGACTGGCTCTGGGGCAAAAGGTGTCCCTCCCTCAACCCCTGGAGGGTTCCACAGGGCTGAGACTCACACAACTGCTGCCATGGAGCACTTGCTGCTGGTGTAGAAATATTCCCGGAGGTGGGCGCGGGGCAGCCGGCGGGAGAGGTAGGCAAAGCAGCAGGGTGTGGTGTCCGAGGCATCTGGGAGAGGGAAGAAAGAAGACTCCTGGATTCATTGCCAGTGCACACTGGGTATTGTGCTGGGTGCTTTATATGAATTATCTTTTTTAAAGTTTTTTGTTTTAAAAATATTTATTTATTTGGCTGCGCTGGGTCTTAGTTGCAGCACGTGGGATCTTCGTTGCCTCATGCGAAATCTTAGTTGCGACCAGGGATCAAACCCGGGCCCCTGGCATTGGGAGCGTGGAGTCTTAGCCACTGGACCATCAGGGAAGTCCCTATATGATTTATCTTGAACAGACTATTATCCTCCTTTGGCTGAAACTGAGGCTCAGAGAGGTAAAGTCACTTGGCCATGGACACACAGTGCCAGAGTGGGGATTCCCTCACCTAATCCTTGAGCCTTCCCTCTATAACACGACCCCATGCCTTTGGCTCTGAGGGCATCCTGCGTTTCCTCCAGGCTTGTCTTAGGTCTTCTGCCCTTATTCTTGCTCTCCTAGGATCCTCAGTGGGTTCAGAACTTGGTTTCTTTGAGCCTAGGGTGGGTTGCGGGGAGGCTTCCAAAACTCAGACTTCATGACTGAGCCAGGACCCCTAAGAGAGGTCTGAAGATGCATATTTTATCCTGGGACCCTATGGCTGAGGCATACTGAAAAGGGCTCTGAACAGAGAAGGAGGACTTTTTGTTGGTCAGTTAATTCAGGATGGCCCCGGGAAGTGTCAGTTGCCATTTTCCAGCAGAGTAGTAGTGTTTCAGAGCCAAACAGAGCTGGGTTTGAACACTGCTTTCCTTACTTCCTAGTTGTGTGAACTTGGACAAGTTACTTAACCTCTCCGGGGTTCTATAAGTCGAGGACAGCTACTCAAAGAGTAGATGTGAGCATTAAATAAGATGATATTTGCAAAGCAATCAGCACAATGCTTGACCCAGAGTGGGCATTTAATTAGATTTTGTTATCCTTTATCAAGTCCCATTTTTTTCCATCTGTGAAATGGAGGGAATATGACTGTCCCAGGAGAGTTTTACTTAAGTGCTTAGAAGCTTCTTAGAAACTCTGCTGCTGCTAGACATGAGTTAGTCATGTTTGGAGGTCAGCTCGAGCTGCCCCTGCCTGCTAGTATCCCCAGCATCAGTCCACACTCAGCGAGCACCTGTAGGGCTTGGGGTATAGACCTTGATGACACATACAAGTTGTTCAGAGGGTCCCTGCCATGAAGTGGCTTTGAGATCTATCAGGGACAACTGGACATCTGGGTAAAGCAGTACAGGGGAGTGTAAGTCATAGGGTTCAGATGGTATAAATGCTGCAGTTGAAAAGAGGGCGAGGTCTGGGCCAGTCTAAGGGTCGGACCCCGGGGGGTCCGTGGTGGTCAGGACCTGGACTTACGTGGGGAGGCAGATGCAGG
>NW_006771619.1:191375-207962 GCF_000442215.2 Lipotes vexillifer
GGGCAGATGCAGAAATGCAGAGGGCAGCCATGGCGAGGATGACAGCGAGGGCGGCGGCGGAGACCTTCATGGTAGCTGTGAGCAGAGGCTGTGGGAGATCCACGTGCTGTCTCAGGGTCCTCTGCAGGGATTCTCTGCAGCTCAGGCTGGCCCTTTATAGGGAGCCCAGCCAGCAGAGGGGGCGCCCTCACTAGGGGAGTTTCCAAAAGAGCAGCCACACACCGGCTGATATCATAAGTGAAATTGCACAAAACAGAAAAGAAAACTGAAATAGCCTCCGGAAATTTGAGTCTCTCTCTCTCTCCCTCGCTCCTCTCTTCACTGCCCTGCAATCCAGAGTGAGCTCATCACTTCCCTCTTTGCCCTTGAGAAGAACCAGCACAAGCAGCGGTGGTGGAAAAATCTCTTCCTCTGCTGGCATCCTCAGCTTCGTGTGCCAGGGCAGGGGTCCTGCCAGAGGTCAGGAAGCTGCTTCCCTGGGGACAGGAGGAAGGGCAGTATGACGAGATCAGAGCGCAGGTGCCCTGGCTCTCGCTGTAGTGCTCGGTCCGCTAAGTACTGCTCACCATGAAAAGGTTCATGGTTGGGACATCCTTGAAACTGAATGAAGTGGTGGTCTGGATTAGAGCCAAGGTCCTTCCTCCATTCCAAAGAATTGGATACAGTCAATATTCATCAATTCCTATTTGGATAATTCAGAATTAGTGACAGTTTGGCCTGGGTTGAGCTGAAGTTGACTTTTGAGTTATCTAAAAGTGTCTATTGACAGTAACAAAGGCAAACACATTTTAAAAAGCGTAATTTAAAAAAAACGTAATCTTACATCAAGGATGTCTTTTGCTAGCCATCGTCACATATGTAACTTGGTGGCTGAGAGTGACTGAATCACCCAGAGTGGGGAGAACTTGTCTCATTTCTTCCACCCGAAGCCTTTGAGGCAGGATGGTTATTATTCTCCCTTTATAGAAGTGGAAACCGTGCCTCAGAAGAGGTCATTAAGGTCCTCGAGGTCACACAGCAATAAGTGGGATTTGAACCCAAGTATTTTTTTTTTCAGATTGACTTAAAAAAAGAAATTGAACCATAGTTGACTTACAAATTGTGTTAGTTTTAGGTATACAGCAAAGTGATTCAGATATATGTATATGTATAGATACATATATATCTATATATATACATATTCTTTTTCAGATTCTTTTCCATTGTAGGTTATTACAAGGTATTGAATATAGTTCCCTGTGCTATACAGTAGTTCCTTGTTGTTTATTTATTTCATATATAGTAGTGTGTATCTGTTAATCCCAAACTCCTAATTTATCCCTCCCTCTGCCCTTTCCCTTTGGTAACCATAAATTTGTTTTCTATGTCTGTCAGTCTGTTTCTGTTTTGTCAATAAGTTCATTTGTATCATTTTTTAGATTCCACATATAATTGATATCATATAGTATTTATCTTTCTCTGACTTAGTATGATAATCTATGATGTCTGACTTACTTCACTTAGTATGATAATCTTTAGGTCCATCCATATTGCTGCAAAATGGCAATATTTCATTCTTTTTTATGTCTGAGTAATATTCCATTGCATATATACCACATCTTTATCCATTCATCTGTCAATGGACACTTAGTTTACTTCCATGTCTTGGCTATTGTAAATAGTGCTGTTATGAACAACAGGGTGCGTGTATCTTTTCAAATTAGAGTTTTTGTCTTTTCTGGGTACATGCCCAGGAGTGAGATTGCTGGATCGTATGGTAACTCTATTTTCAGTTTTTTAAGGAACTTCCATACTGTTCTCCCTAGTGACTGTACCAATTTATGAACCCAAGTGCTTCTGATGACCAGGCTCAAGCTCTTTCCACTGACCCACATCATTCAGGCAGTTAAGCTGTTCTTCATCCTCTCTAGGTGCCAGGTACTGTTCTAAACTTGTCATAAGAATCCTCTCATTCCCTCCTGACTTGTTAAACAATTACCAATAGAAGCACAGTTTTGGAAACCATGGCCCATCTCATTTAAAGAAATAAATTGTAAGCACTTAAGAAACATCCAGCCATCTACACAAAAATGATCTGCCTGTTTGAATTGTTCCCTTCATGTAATCCTCTTAGTCAGCAAACGTGGGAGGCTGTGCGGCCTAGTGGTTAAGAGCAGGGGCTTTGGTGTTTCATTTACAAGCCAGGTGGCCTCCTACAAGTTACTTCATCTCTCTGATCTCAGTTTCCTCATCTATAAATCAGCGATAATAACAGTGGCCCCTCCCACAGCTGTTGAGACAATTAAGTTGCCATAAATGTGCTGGTGCTTGTAAAGCTCTTAAGTACAATGCCTGACACTGTTAGGTACTTAATAACATTAGCTATTATTATTGTGTTATTATTGAGTATGAAAATGGCAGTCCCTTTAAGGATATTCTATACTGTAGGTTTTTCGGCAATCTAGACAGCCCCCCCGCCGCACCCCGGACCCCAGTTGATGTGGATTCGTGAACTCTATTACGAAGACTGTTTTTAAGCAGGTGGGTCAGTTGAGGCTTAGAGAGGTTAAATGACTTGCTTAAGGTCACATTTCCTAAAGTGATAAGAATTCAACATGGAACCCAAGTCTGTCTTGGTTCCTAGCTTCCTACCACACTGCATTGTTTCTAGAGAAATCCCGAAACTTTTGCTAAGGCTGTTTTTCCTTGTGAGCTCTATTTCTGTTGCCTTTCCTTGATCTCAGTTTCCTTCTTTAAGGAAGAAAGGAAAGTACTTTTCTGGATACCAAATACGCTGAGTTGGGACATGAGCTGAGGACAGGGCTGAGGGAACCGCAGATGACCAACTTCATCCCCATCTTTAAATCCCAGTGAACGATTCTGCTGTGTGTAAGTGTGTGTGCATGTCTGTGTATAAATGGTAGTGGGAATAGGGAGCGGGTAGGATGGCAGGGTTGCTAAGCAGGAATAGGCAGTGGATACATTAGGAGTATTTTTCTTCCCTTTTGGTGGTTCCAGGGGATTATGGGTGTACAGAGGAGAGAGAAGAACCTGACTGTAATTCCATTTCTGCCACTCACTTTCTCCTGTGCAAAATCAGAGTTCAGACTCACGGAATCAGTATATTCTCTGGCTCTAAAGTACTGATTCCATGAGGAAATCAGAGCACCTGTGTAAACAGTACAGTACCTGGTACAGGGTGGTTGTCCAATGAATGGCAACTGTCATTATGATTTTTTTTTTTTTGAATTTCAAATAACATCCTACAGCTTGGCTTGGGTTGTTATTCTTTTTAAATTTATTTATTTATTTGTTTATGGCTGTGTTGGGTCTTCATTTCTGTGCGAGGGCTTTCTCTAGTTGTGGCAAGCGGGGGCCACTCTTCATCGCGGTGCGCGGGCCTCTCACTGTCGCGGCCTCTCTTGTTGCGGAGCACAGGCTCCAGACGCGCAGGCTCAGTAGTTGTGGCTCACGGGCCTAGTTGCTCCGCGGCATGTGGGATCTTCCCAGACCAGGGCTTGAACCCGTGTCCCCTGCATTAGCAGACAGATTCTCAACCACTGCACCACCAGGGAAGCCCTGTCATTATGATTTACCTGGCATTCTGTGTTCCCGAAAACTAGGAACGCCTACCCGTCTGACTCACCACACTGGCGGTCGAGAGGATCAAGGGAAGTGATGACGGTGGACTTGCTTAGGAGACCATCAGGTGAGGTGAAAAGGTCGCGAAGCTGTCTCTGTCCTCCCTATCCCGCCAGTGTGGTTGGCCTACACCGCTCCATCATTCCTTGCTGCCTCGGCAAATTGTCACTGAGAATTGCTGTGACCCAGGCAGCCCTCTAGGTGCTGAGGACACCATGTGAGCCAAAGACCTGCCCTCTGGAGTGTCTGTTTGTGTGGGGGGAGGGGAGAGCTCACCCAGAACAAGGGAAAACATATTCCTTTACTGTGAGTCAACTTTTCACTGGTCTTGTCTTAACTCCCTGAACACAGTAACAATGTCCTATGCTTTGTTTTCTATTTGTTTTTTGTATTCTCCCCCTGCATTCCAACAAATGTCTTGGACATGATAGATGCTAAATTAATGCTGCTTTAGTCTTGATAACTTCTTACAGCATCTTGATTAAGTTCACGGGCTCTCTAGCGTCTGACTCCTGGGTTCAAAACCCAGCTGTATTATTAATTCTGGCTTGGAGCAAGTTGCTTACTTTCTCTGGGACTAAGTTTCTTCATCTGTCGAGTGAGAGTTTGATTCTAACCTGTTCTGGGGAATGGAGCCCTTTAAGAATCTGATGAAAGCTGTGAACACTTTCCACAAACATGTGGAGACCTACCCAAACCCTCACACATGTAATTTTTGCATAGAAGAGGTTCATAGACCCAGCAGGCTCACTGATGGGCCTCTCGAGTTCAGAGGGCTGGTTCTCATCACCCTTCCTCCGTCCTGCACCCCTTTTCCTAGCACATCCCGCGCTGAAGCCAGACGCACACTCCGCCCCAGCCTACTGCAGCTCCTCCCCTGCCCTCCTGACCCAGTCTTCCTTTTTCCTCTTTGATTTCATTTCGTAAGCGAAGCTGGCTGCCTGCTCAGACTCCCTCTGTGATGTTAGGGAAACCAAAAGCAGGCAAAGAAAGTGAAACCTCATCGTATCTGGATTCTGAAGCTTTGCTCTGACCTGGAGTTCCCCCCATGACTGTGTGGGGAGCAGCTCTGGCTTTTTTGGCTGCTTTAAGAAAAAAATGTCCAAAGCAGGGAAATTCCCTCCATCCTCTAGGAATCCCAGTCTGGGCCCCAGGAGAAGCCTGAGGCAAAGTCATTTCCTCCTGATGAGCCTTAATTTTCTCCATTCACAAATTGGAGATTTGCTCTCTGGTTGTGTCCCTCCTCTGCCCTTGTTAACATGTGTCCCACCTGAGCCAGTGAGCGGCCGTCTCCCGCTTCCTTGTGCCTACAGGGCCCTGCTTGGGGTAGGTGCTCCGTTAGTGCTGGCGGAGGTCGGTAGGGGGCAGCAGTGTGAAGGTGCAAGGGGAAGCCTCCCAGCAGGCTCAGGGGATCTGCCCAGGTGGGAACAGGATTTGAACCCCTCTTCAAGACTTTTCCTGCTACAGCCTGCCCTTGCCTCTTGGTCCAGCTCTGGTTTGTTCATCCTATGTCATTCTATTCTCTGCCTCCCTTCCCTTCCCCATCCCCTGCTACATTCCACTGTGTCAGGGTACCAACTATGACGACTGTTCTCCTGTTCAAACACAGTCAGGCTGGAGGGCTGCAGCTTGGCCCCCCCGGCCTCTCGCACCTTCACCACACAGTTCAGGGGCTGTGTACGCCCCACTTGTTTTCTGCAGCTGGAGACCACAGGCGGTGTGTTTGCTGATGTGCTCACTTGCTTCGGGGGACTGGAGGAGCTCACTGCAAGACACCCTGGTGGGGGTGGGGGTGGCAGCTGTGGGAGTGAGGCCCAGGCAGAAGCATCAGTTCTTCCAAAACTGCTGGGGGCGGGGGGTGGTGGGTAAGTTGGGCAGACGATTTCAGGGCCTCTTCCTCACACTTTGGAGTCTGTTTTTTGTTTTTGTTTTCCTCTGCGTGTTTGTCGGTGGCTTCCCCTTTCTCTGTGCATACATTCAGAGGACGGCAGCCCCTCCCTTCTGCTGTCCCCAGCCCCCAGGAGAAAGGCTGGTGAAGGGGGACAAACTTGGGGCCGAAATCAGACACATCACTTACTCTCTGTGTGTCTTTGGTCATGTTATTAACTAGTCTACACTTTGGCTTCCTTTCTAGAAATAGGGCAGAGAATCCTAGCTCCTGGGACACCGCAGAGGATGAAATGAGGCAACCAGTGGGCTGCTTGGCACCATTCCTGGCACAAGTACATACTCAGAAGTTGATGCCTTCTCTTTCTCTCCCCAAATGTCCAGGCTCTAGCATTTCTTCCCTCAATGTTCCCCGCCTCCGCCCAGGAGAGGTGTTCATCTCAGCTCAGTGTCAGGAGGCATGAGGGCAGGCGAGGGGTATTGATGGTGATTTTCCACTAGCTATTAGGCGCTGTGCTAGATATTTTAGGCATTATTTCACTGATTAGGAAGAAAACACGTAGAAAACAATGATGACTCAGGCCTGCCTTGAGCTCTCCTGCCCTCTGTGTGGCAGGCTTCAGAGACTCAGGCCCTGTGCTCTGCCCTTCTCTGGATTTCTCTCTCTCTGAGCCTGGTCATGGGGCGAGACATGGTCCCCTCTTCCCCCTTCCTGGCTGTCCCTGCAGGTCAGCACACAGACCCTTTTTCAAAGAGTTTCACAGACAGGCTTACAAAGGAAGTGACACAAGTTTCAGAATCTTACAGGATTCTTGTGGCTGTGATCTGGATTCTGCCCCTTTTTTGAGCTGGTCCCGAGAAGCCCCCTGGATTCTTGGCTGTTGCGTCCATTCCCGGGGCTGGGGGTCTGCAGTCTCTCGCCTTGCCTCCCCTGTGCATCCCCCCACCACAGATCATTCAGGCCACAACAGGATGGACCTTAGCACCTCCTGAGCCATTTGCGGTTTTTAGGACCTTCAGCCTAGGAGAGGAAGCCCCCTTGGGGAATTTCCTCAAAATGGGATTTGGAAATTCTGCACCTTAGTCATTCCTAACAGAGGAAGCTTTGGGCAGTGAAAAGAGCAAGGGACAGGGAATTAGGAGACCTGAGCTCTAGTCCCAGTTCAGCGCCAAACCTAGTTGTGAGATTTTGGCAAACCTCTTGCCTTTTGTGGCCCTCAGTTTCCTCATCTAGGAAATGGAGGTTTGACAGTATTATTTCTGAGGCCATTCTCCGTTAAAAGATACAAAACTAGAGGGTCTGTAGTGTCCTGGAGGAGAGCTGGGGATAGGGGTCTTATTGCCCCTAAAATTGGTTCATATCACTCCTCCTGCAGGTAAGGCTGAGGGGTTATCATTATTACCCCTTCTTACCTCCCGTCTTTCCAAGGCTTGGGACTCACCTTACCACTTAGCTCATGAAGTCCTTCCATGGGCAGTACTGCATTCGTCCACATGCTCACTGCTCGGCCCCTTCACTTCACTCACTCCTTCACTCCTTCCATTCCTCCACCCATCCACCCGTACCTTCATCTCTACATCTGTGTCATTTAAGATTCTTTGCTTATAAGTGCAGAAAACAACTCTGGCTAACTTAAGCAGGAGGGTAATGTACTGGGGGTAATGCTGAGTAGCTATTAGAACGGATAGAGCATTGGAGAACCTGACTTGGAAAAAGGACAGGTGAGAAACTATCTGGGTGTTTGGGCAGCAGCTACTGCTTGACAATCTCATCAGGCCACCACTGTTGAAATAAATGTACTCCAGCCATTTTTCCTGTCCATATCTCAACTTATTAAGGATTCAGAGTCCTAGGGAGGGAGGATAACCAGCCAAGCTGGTGTCATTTGCTTGCTTCTTGGCTGGGAGAGGGTAGAGCACCTGATTGGCAGTACCACCGAGACTATATACCCTGGGGGAGAAGTAATTCCACAAAAGGATGTCAAGGCAATATTTGGAAGGTGGAATGGATGCTGTGTAAGAAAATTTAAAAAATGAACAAAATAAAGAAATAAATTAAACCAATACTCCACCCACCCATCCACCCACCCATCCATCCATCCATTCATCTACCCAGCCTCTCAGCCAACCAGGAAACACATTTTTATTGAGCACCCATCATGTTGCAGAGGCCACACCAGACACTGAGATACAGTACAAATCCACCCATCCCAAGAGTCTCCTCACAAAGGATGTATCTACAGAGCTGAAACAAAGATGAGGACCCAGAGAAAGGAATTCTTGTATAGCCATGCATTGGAGGGTCCCAAACAACATTTCTAGGGACAGGGTGACTCATCCTGGATGTGGGCAGATAAGGGGTGTTTTTGTGGACATATATCACAGGAGATTGCTTACATAGGTGCACAACAGGATGTGGCCAGGATTAGGCACCAGAAACCCTAGGTCTGCCTCTAGTCTCTGTTCCTCTCTAGCCCTGGGCAAGTCGTACTTCATTTTTAAAATTATAAAACAGGGAGAATGAATATAAGAATCCCTGCCCTGTGTAACTCAGAGAACTGCTGTGGAGGTGGAATGCGTTAGTAGATGTGAAGATACTTTCCAAGTACAAAGATAGAGAACTGTTTTCGCCATGCTTACTTCTGTTTCCAGGGTGGCTGATGAGAACACCCATGGCTCATGTGTTACTCTCACTTCTTTCCTGCCCTCGATGCCCACCACCCAGCAGTAACCATGGAGAGGGTCTGTTGAGATTTTTTGTTCTTTAGGCTGGTGGATGAATGTCCAGGGTAATCACTGCTACCCACCTCAGAGCTGTGGATGGTCAGGCATCTGTGGGCTCCAAGTAGGCTGGAAACAGCAGCTGGGTGAGTGTGTATGTGTGGGAGCAGGTCCTAGTTTCTGGGTGAGGCATGGCAACTCTCAGGGCCTGTTTTCTCATCTGTGAAATGGGTGGTTTGCTTGCAGGGAGCAGCCTGTTGGTGGTGCTGGCTCATCTTTGTCACTTGTCCTAGGACGAATGTCTGGCTAGGCACAGGCCTGCCTGTCTGCCCCCATCTTGTCTCTGCCAGCTAAAGGGCTTTCCTCATATAGAAAGCACTCCCTGTGCTGCCTTTCATTGTTGGTGGGCTACACATTGCTGCAACCTCTATGAAGGGCAGTTTGGCAAAATCCATTTGAATTTTTAAAGCATATATTGTATTTAATAAGCACTAGCAATTCTACCTCTAGGAATTTATCTTACATACATATGCACACAGGCACGACCTAATATATACAAGGTATTACATGGTTTGTAATAATAATGAATAATGTAATACTGTCTCTCAGTAAGGGACTGATTAACTAATTTGGCACTTCCATGCAGTGGAATGTCAGGCAGCTACTAAAAAGAATGATGTAGCTCCCTACGTGCAGATATGGAATGATCTCTAAGATACAAGAAGTAAGAAACAGAATAGGGACTTCCCTGGTGGTCCAGTGGCTAAGACTCCGTGCTCCCAATGCAGGGGGCCTGGGTTCAATCCCTGGTCAGGGAACTAGATTCCACGTGCTGCAACTAAGACTTCGCATACCACAACTAAAAGATCCTGCACGCCACAGTGAAGGTCTCGCGTGCTGCAACTAAGACCCGGCGCAGCCAAGTAAATAAGTATTAAAAAAAAAAAAAAAAAAAAAAAAAAAAAAAAAAAAAATTGAAACAGAATAGTCTATGTAGTGTGCTACATGTGTGAAAAAAAAAGACTCATATGTATAGATTCTCTTTGGGAGGCTTGTAAGAAACTGATAACAATTACCTTCCCTTCCTATTAGGAAGGGGAACAGGAGGGAGGCCTGGGAACAGGGAGGGATAGGAGGGGTACTATTTCTTTAAAGCTTTTAGACATTTAAAATGTCAGTTTACTTAGGACAAAAAATATATTTTGAAAAATTGATATATATCATTCTAACCAATATAACTATTCAAAATTAGTATATATTTTCAGTTTCTGGTAAAATATATATATATTTCTTTTACATGAATCCTTCACCCAGATCCCATTTAGCTTGCTTGATTTTTTTTCTCTTTTGAAAATTTTTATTTTATATTGGGGTATAGTTGTTTAACAATATTGTGTTAGTTTCAGGTGTACAGCAAAGTGATTCAGTTATACATACACATGTATCTATTCTTTTTCAAATTCTTTTCCTATTTAGGTTATTACAGAATATTGAGCTTAGTTCCCTGTGCTATCAGTAGGTCCTTGTTGATTATCTATTTTAAATATAGTAGTGTGTATATGTCAGTCCCAAAGTCCCAATTTATCCCTTCTCCCCCAGAGGGATACTATTTTGCATCTTCAGAATTTGTATCATGCATGTGTTTGGTTTATTTATAAAGAGTCACCTGCAGGATGTGCCCAGGTGTCCAGGAGGAATTCCCTTGGTGTTTCTTAGTCTCAGAACCTCTTTTATCCCTGAGTCCAGTGAGAGACCCAGGTCCTCTCAGTGGGGTTCTCCGAGGCGGGACGACTCACCCAGTGGCTCATCCTTGCTGCCGCCTCTCACCCCACCCCTCGTCCCATCAGGTGACTGGCCTTTTAGAATCACACTTTGACACCAAAAACACGGCCTTATGTGCCTTCCCCTAAAAGACTGATGGTTGGACCCAGGGAAGGAGGGGCAGATCACTATCTATCTCCTCCGACAGAGGGTGTTGAAGTGGAAATATCACAGGCTTCAGAGTTGCACAAGCTTTGGTTCAAATTTCGGCTTCTGCTGCTGAAGATGCAAAAACTCAAGAAACTGCCATGATCTTGCTAGATGGTTTGCTTTTCTGTAAAATGGGTCAACTATTGGGTTGGCCAAAATGTTCGTTCGGGTTTTTCCGTAAGATGTTATGGAAAAATTCGAACAAACTTTTTGGCCAACCCAATACTACTGAGCCCTGGGACTGGAAAGATGAGAGGAGGTCATTGTGTACAATGCCTGGCACACAGCAGGCGCTCAGTGAATGGTTACAGCTGTGCACATTGTTGCGAAGTCAGGGCCTCCTGCTGGGGCCCTTTTTCATGAGGTGGGGAAGAAACAGTCTTGGTTGGAAATGAGGGCCTCCTGGGCTTGGTCCCTTTCCCCAGTAGAGGTGAAAGAGGCATGGTGCCTGCCCACCAGGGGTGCATGCTGATTAGATGATCTGGGAGAGCCTTGAGTTTGCAGCTTCCTCTCTGTAGCTCTGAGGTCTAGAGATGGTATGGTCGGCCCCAAGGTGACTGTTTGCAGGATGGGACTTGCCCTGGTGTTCACAGTGGTGACTCTCTGGCCAGGGGAGAGGCTGACTCAGGAAGTTCTGGAAGCTGCTCCGTGAGGATGGGGCGTCGGGACTGTAGGGGAGCAGCCTCACCCAGCGTCAGGGGTTCTTATCTCCTGGCTCCACAGATGACGCTGCAGCATACTGGCCTTTCCTGCCATGTGGGAATTGTTCTGAAAATGGGGTTCTCCTCCCAGCTGCAGAAACATAGCTCCTCCCAGGATGGACAGTGGTGGAAAGCACAGCGTTTAGAGTAAGGCAGACCTGGGTTTGAGTTCTTGCCTGGCTGTTGGTTCACTCAGTGGCTGTATTCTTTAACTTTGCCGAGCCTCGGTTTCTTTGTCTGTGAAATGGGGATAATAACATTGCCTACTTTTCACTGTGAGGATTCAAAGAAATGTATGAGGCAGTACAAAAATGTTGTTTTAGTAGAGCTGGTTAAAGTTGAGCTGACTGATCTAAAATGAGGGCAAAAATCTTAGGGGGGGAGTTACTCTTGGGCTTAGGGGAAAAAATGCATAATGGACATGTTTGATAATAAAGGGGGAGACCCCCTACTTTATCCCACCCCTACCTGTATTGCCTAGAGAGGGCTAATTGTTCTGCAAAAGAAAGAACTAGGATTGGGAGTCTTTAATGGTCAGTGTGAGAGTCGGTGTGGGATCGTGAGGGAGAAGAGGGCAGATGGGCAGGGGGCCCAGGTGTTGGGAAGAAAGTCAGGCCAGGGAGAGGTTAATTCCTTCTGGCAGGGAATGGCCAGTGGATTTCTAAGGCAGGGATTTTTATGGTTAATATCCAATTTCAAGTTCTCACCCGAATCATTCTGTGCTACATTCAGAACCTATCTTATGCCCAAATTTCCAGTAAACATCTGTTAACACCCAATAGCTCACACCAGGGTTGTTTTGGGGGAATGGGGGCCCTGACCTATGGTGGGTGAAGCAGCATGTGAAGAGAGAGAGAATTCAGTAGAAGCTTGGAATTGGAGGAGATGTGCTAGGATCCAGCAGCAGCCTTTAGTTCTCCTGGGGGATGTGGATGGGCTGAGACTCCTGACTGCCCGCAGTCTCTGAGATGAAGGATGGAACGAGTTTGGGGATATTTTGGTGAGGCTCCGGATGACCCCAGAGCAGAGGCTGCCAAGTGGGTGGCTTAAAAAGGAGGGAGGATGTGCTGAGACTCAGGTCAGTGAGAACATGGTGGGGCAGAGGCAGCAAGTGAGGGACCAGGGGCCCTGGCCACACCCAGTGAGCACACCATGAGTCCCCCAGCTGCAGCAGTGTGGCAGCCGGGAGGGTTCAGAGCAAGGTGAGAGGAGCCACACCTCAACGCGGCATTAACGAGAGCCAGCAGGATGAGAGCCATGTCCCTCACCCCCAGCCAGGGCCTCAAGGCTGCTTAAGTGACCCCTGCATCCTGAGGCTTGGAGAGGGTTTCCCATCTTCTTCCATCATTGGTGGGAATGGATCTTCCAGGGTGAGACCAGTTACTGAAAATAAAGAGAACAACCCTTTTGGGGGTTTATCTAAGTGGTGACGTGTACATCTTTGACACTGTCACGTGATGCATGGTTAAGAATCACCCCCGCTGTCACAGTCGCACACAAGCCTTCAGCCACAAGACCACCCTCCCATGTTGCAGACACGCAGGCTGCTCTCCTTCCTCAGCGCTGCAGATGCTCAGACCACCGGCATTTCTCTCTCCAAAGCCCTGCTGAAAGCACGAGGGTTCTTATGTCATGTGGCTGTCCTTTGACATGTAGCTTCAGTCCTCTTTCAGAGGCTTAATTCCCTAAACTGCCCGCTCCTGCTACCCCCGGGACCAGGCAGGAAATGCTCAGAAAGTAGGATGTGTAACTGTTTTGTTAAAAAATAGAAAGAGAGAGAGAGAGAGAGAGGGAGAGGAGAGAGAGAGAGAGAGAGAGAGAGAGAAAGAAAGAAAGGAAGGAAGGAAGGGAGGGAGGGAGGGAGGGAGGAAGGAAGGAAGGAAGGAAGGAAGGAAGGAAGGAAGGAAGGAAAAGAAAAGAAAAGAAAGAAAGAAGAGAAATGGAAAACAGCAGCTGAGTCACAGGGAGGTGGGGCTGGACCCAGGCCACCGGGATGTCAGGTGGGCTGGATTGTCTCTTCACTGTTCTGTTGAGCTTGTCCTTCCCCACCGCTTCTCTTAAATGGGGGATAATTTTAGACAATTCTTTCCTCAAGGCTTTTGGCAAGATGAGATGACATAAAGAATTGAACAGGGCTTAGCACACGTGTTGTAAGCACTCCCTGCAAAATAGCTGTCATTATCTTGTTTGTTCTCTCCCACCCTCCGTACTTTTGGTCTCTCTCTCTCTTTTCTTTCTCTCTTGCCTCCACTTTCTCCATCAGTGAAAAGGTGAATGGTAGCACCATTAAAAATCTCTTCTGTGAGGAAAGGAGAACTTTCCTGTTGGGAGTGAGGGGCTGGCTAGTGGAAATAGGGGTCGTCTTGATCCCATGTTTTGAGCAGCCAAGCCAAAGCAGGGTGGACTTACTCCCCCCCTCACCTCCAGATCCTTGAAAACCAGTTCCACCACTAACTAGCTGTCTGACTCTGGGCAAAGGCTTGAACTTTCCTGAGGCTGTTTCCTTACTGGTAATATGGGGATGATCCTGTACACTGCACACTGCGGCTGGGATAGTTAATCGGCAAACTCTACGTCACAGGCCCAGCCAGGTGCACATGGCAAATGCTCAGAATATGTAGCTACTTAAGCTAAGAGGATGAAGCTCTACTGGTCAGGCCAACAACCTAGGAGTCATCCTTGACTTCTCTTTCTCTCACACCTTTGAGATTGGGCTCCCCTGGAAGCAGACCACGAGATAAGGATTTGAGTGCAAGCACTTACTGGGAGGTGATCCCGAGAATTGCCAGTAGGGAAACAGAAATGAAGCATAGAACAGAAGCGTGCCCCTGCAGGGCTCTTTACTGAGCAGATTACCATTGTAATGGGGCACCTTGGACTCAGTTCCTCTGGGGACCTCTGGGCACTCTGAGTATTCCCGCAGGGGCGAGAAGCGGAGTGATTTGCTCACTACTGCGTGTCTATCATTGATCGAGGGCTGCTTCAGGGTGAATCCCCCAGCATTCCCATCTTGCTGGGGGTGGGCTCTGGGGCAGAGTTGCAGGTGCTTGTGGTAGAGGGACTGCCCACTGTTGTGTGGCCTGGATTAAAAGGATGAGCCGGACCGAAAAGATTCCTCTGCTGGGGACTTGGAAATGGAGAAAGAGACTGGGCAGTGGAGGCATAAGAACTTCCTCAGCTAGTACCCCTGCATGCTGAGCTGGGAGGGTAGATTCTATGACGATGGCCCGTAGAGACCACGGGGGCGGCGGGTCAGGTACTGACTGGTCCCATCTGGGAACCTTGGAGTCAGACAGACATAGATGTGAATTTTGGCTTGGTCACTGACTAGCTGTGTGAGTTGGAGCAAGTTGCTTAACTCTCTGAATTCTCCACAGTTTTCTAACATGTCCTACAGCTAATCCCCGCCCTGAAGGGTAGATATTAGGACTAAGTGACATGTGTAAAGTGCCTGAGATAAAAAGATGACCACTGAGTGTTATTTTCCTCTTCATTTCCTACTGCCCCGCCTCTTGCTTCTTGAAGCTGGGCTGTGATAGGGTTCCAGGGTCGGAAATGGGTTTGGAAACAGATGCTTCTTAGGAAGTGACGGGGAGAACTCCAGCTAACAAAGCGGAAGAGGAGGCACTTTCATGACGCAGAATTTCCACTTCAGGCTCCCAGGCAGGATTGGGAGGACGGTCCCCTGCTGTTGTGAGAGGTAAGCACAAGACTAAGCAAGGCCAGGCCTGCTTAGGCAGAGGGGGATTTCTGGAGCTTGGCTGGAGAGGAATGGGCCCTCCCCCTCCCCCCTCTCCCCTGGGGGACTGGGGGGAAGGTGGGGCCGTGGTGCTGACAGGGACTGTGTTCTGTAGGAAGGCAGGTGGGAAGGCACCCTGCCAGTCCTGCAGCCAGGAGCCACAGGCTGCTCTTTGAGCCCAGGGGGGAAGGCAGCCAGAGGTCCCACTGTGGTTCAGCCTCAGGATGAAGGGTTAAGGGAGTCTGTGGTCACACCAAAATGACAGGGATGCCACAGTGGGAACACCCTCAGCGGACTCCTTCCTTGTGGGTCTCCATGCCAGAGACACAGGGTAACAAAAGTTAATGAAAATTATGCAATTAAAACACAAACATAGAAGAGATTCAGATCATCAAAACAGATTCAAATAATGCAGAAGTACCTAGAGTTGTAGCTGGACTCTAAGTCCACGGACTCAGGTTTATAGGAAAGAAAACTTTACCACTATAACCTAGTCTGATGTGTATTTTTAGCCTGCCTTTTTGCTGGCCTGGTGGGACACTTTAACCTCAGCCTTTCTGGGGTGTTCCAGGCACTGGGGGGCCCATATGATGATCTGTCCCCACCAGTTACTGCTGAGTCATCCTCCCTGGGGTTAGTGGGGGTCTGGTGGTGTTCCGATAGTTTGGGGTCACACTTGAGGACACGGAGACCTGCCCCAGGGCTGCTGTGGCCCATCTGCCTGGATGTTCTCCACAGCCCTTCTTCTTTGGGTCTCTCTGTGTCGACTTCAGGAAAAACACACAGTGTTAAGTGTTGTGAGTTTGGGCTTCCCTGGTGGCACAGTGGTTAAGAATCCGCCTACCAGTGCAGGGGACACGGGTTCGAGCCCTGGTCCGGGAAGATCCCATATGCCACCGAGCAACTAAGCCTGTGCGCCACAACTACTGAGCCTGTGCTCTAGAACCCACGAGCCACAACTACTGAAGCCTGCATGCCTATAGCCCTTGCTCTGCAACAAGAGAAGCCACCACAATTAGAAGCCCAACGACGGCAATGAAGAGCAGCCCCTCTCGCCACAACTAGAGAAAGCCCGCGCACAGCAACAAAGACCACACAGCAACAAAGACCCAACGCAGCCAAAAATACATAAAATAAATTAAAAAAAAAAAAAAGAGTTGTGAGTTCAAGTTTCATTCCGGGACTTACTGAGGGCTATAGCCTGGGAGACAACCTCTCAGCTGCTCTGAGAAAACTGCTCTGAAGAGGTGGGGGAGAAACCGGTACATGTATGATTTCTGGCTAGAGAATACATGCGGTCAAGGAGACATCTTGGTAAAAGATTACTGCTAGTCACAAAGAACAGGTATCTCAAGTTAATGATTCTAGTGCTTTTCTGTGTATGAGAAGATGTGAGAATCTGGGTTCATTAAAATTCTTCCTGAGATAAATATCTAGCTAACAAAGGGGCCTGCTTGTCCGAAGCACAGAGTGCGTCATCCTGTTATCTTAATTTCCTCTCAGAGTGTGCTGTCAGCCAGCGACTGCTGTGGGTTATGACCTAATCCTTGTAGAATTGGGTGGTGAGCAGTGCTCTTTGTTTATCTTTGTTTACACCTGCTTCCTGGCAGTGACACTGGAATGCCCAGGCTGCACCTGCCTCCCTCCAGCCCAAACCAAGACTCTCTTTTTTTTCGGCCACTCTGTGTGTCTTGCGGGATCTTAGTTCCCTGACCAGGGATTGAACCCTGGTCACTGGCAGTGAAAGCCTGGAATCCTAACCACTGGACCGGCAGGGAAGTCCCTGTTTTTTTTTTTTTTTTAAAGAACGTTTCATTATCTTTTTTTTAACTTGAAATATCGTTGATTTACAACGTTGTGTTAATTTCTGCTATACAGCAAAGTGACTCAGTTATACACATATACACCTTTTTTTTTTTTTTAATTTTTTTTTTTTTTTTTTTTTTT
>NW_006771619.1:208001-237193 GCF_000442215.2 Lipotes vexillifer
CCTCTCCTGTTGTGGAGCACAGGCTCCGGACGCGCAGGCCCAGCGGCCATGGCTCACGGGCCCAGCCGCTCCACGGCATGTGGGATCCTCCCAGACCGGGGCACGAACCCGTGTCCCCTGCATCAGCAGGCGGACTCCCAACCACTGCGCCACCAGGGAAGCCCTACACATTCTTTTTAATATTCTTTTCCATTATGGTTTATCCCAGGAGATTGGATAGAGTTCCCTGTGCTATACAGTTGGACCTTGTTGTTTATCCATTCTATTATTTTTGACTGCTCTGCGCGACATGTGGGATCTTAGTTCCCCGACCAGGGATCAAACCTGCGTGCCCCTGCAGTGGAAGCGTGGAGTCCTAACCACTGCACAACCAGGGAAATCCCTGTTTATCCATTCTAAATGTAATAGTTTGCATCTACTAACTCTAAACTCCCAGCAGGACTCTCTTTTCATCCTGGAAGAAATCCATACTCTTTAATAATTCTGGTGAAGACATTAAGGAAATATGCTTTGAATCTTGTTTTATTCTTTGTGCAGGGGGCTTAAGCTTTTAGAACACACAAGCCAAAGAGACCTTCAGTTTTGCTCTCTGCCCTGCCTTCTCTCTCCCCTGAGAGGGATGCAGGAGCTGCATGGTACAGACTATCTGCTTGAATGAGGGAAGGGAAGAGGGGATAACAATAGGAAAATACCCCCAAATATCCTATCAGGATAAATAAAATGTGGAAGCCTCCCTTCCAATAGGGCTTCCTTCCCCAGTGTTAACTCCTATGAGTGGTGTGTCCTGCATTTGCATGTGTGTAGATTTGGTAACCTGGGTTAGTCCCTAAGAGGGTCATCCCGCTCTATAGCCAGGAGCATTTCTCCATCACCTCCCCATACCCCCTTTCCCATTTAAAAATGCCATGTAAAGTACAGTGTCGAATATACTACAGGGAGCAGTAGAATATGGCCGGACAGTCACGTGTGGTTACATCAGCGCCCTTTACACAATCCCAGCTGTTTCTATCTTGATAGATGTGCAGCTCCCAAGGGAGCAGAGTACAAAACTGCTGTCTCTGCTTTACCACTCCCCCAAGTCCTTATTAAAAAGATTATTGAGGGCTTCCCTGGTGGCGCAGTGACTGAGAGTCCGCCTGCAGACGCAGGGGACACGGGTTTGTGCCCCGGTCCGGGAAGATCCCACGTGCCGCAGAGCGGCTGGGCCCGTGAGCCATGGCCGCTGAGCCTGCGCATCCGGAGCCTGTGCTCCACAACTGGAGAGGCCACAACAGTGAGAGGCCCGTGTACCGCAAAAAAAAAAAGAGAAAAGATTATTGAGGTGTAACTTGCATAGAGCAAAGTGCGTAAATCTTACAGCTTGATGAATTTTGGCACATGGATATATCAATACTTGTGTAGCCATCACCCAGACTCATTTTCAGCATCCCAGAAGTTTCTCTCATGTTCTCTCTCTCTCTCTCTCTCTCTCTCTCTCTCTCTCTCTCTCTTTTTTTTTGGCCACGCCACAGGGCTTGTGGGATCTTAGTTCCCTGAACTGGGCCCCCGGCAGTAGACGTGCAGAGTCCTAACCACTGGACCACCAGGGAATCCCCTCCCTCACGTTCTCTTGTAGGGAATATCCATCCCACAAAGGTAACCACTATTTGATGTCTATGACTGTTTTGACTGTCCTTGAATTTCATGTAAATGGACACATAGTATTTACTCTTATGGGTCTGACTCTTTTGCTCCAAATCCCATCTGTGAAATCCATTCATATTGCGTTTATCAGTGGTTTGCTGTGTAGTATCCCATTGTATGGATGCACCACAATTACTAAGGCTGGACACAAGGTTCTCTGAATTCAGGTTTCCCTCCAACCTCTGGTCTGAAGGGAGGATTTCATGACACACTGCTCTCAGGTTGTCGGTCTTGAGCTCTCACCCTCTACTCCTCTGCCACTCCTCTTGGGGTGGAAGGGGCAGGGTTTCCAGGTTCTCCGCCTGCCTCTACATCATGCCTTCCTCCTTCTGAGGAGGCACTGGCCCTGCCTTCTTTCTTGGGCAGGGAGAGAAACTGGTTTACCAAGGAGGAGATCCAGCAAGGTGATACCTGCTGCTGAGCTGGTGTGGGACTCCTGATTGGGGAGGGAGACTGGGGAGGGAGAAAACAGGAACGGAAGGAAATCTTGGCAGTGGAGGGGCGGCCCTGGACTTCCACAAGGCTGTGGCATTGGGGTTGCACCAAGTTTAATCAGCCTTCCCAGCGACTGGGGACCTCGAGCTGGAGTCTTTTTGCGTACAAGGATGCCCAAGGGCAGGGGTCACCTTGGTTTCTAGCCTGTCAAAGCAAGGCAAGGAGGACTGACTCAGAAAAGACTTGGAAAAGGCTGGCAGGACTGAGCTGGGGAAGCGGGCTATGGCTGCTGGATGGGAGAACAGGTCTTCACTTGGGAGATCCCTGTCCCCAGGAGGCCCTAGCCAAAGGCTAGTATGGCCTTCTGGGGGCATTAGAGAGCTTCTGAGCAGACGACCATTTCTGGACCCCAGTGAGCAGTAGGACACATCCCACTGATACCCCCCCCCCCCCAGGCAACACTGGGAAGGAATGAGTTTGTCTGCAGAGGTCAGGATGAGAACTGGACTGTGGCAGATATGGATACCTCTCTCTCAGAAACTTTCTGTTTCCAGGAACCCTCGTTTAAATGCCTAATTTAAGCCTGGCCTCTCCAGGGAATCCCCCATAATCCATAATTACTCTCACTTCCTATTTTCCAAAACTTTCCATCTCTGAGCATGGTGTGAATGGACAGCACCAGCAGGGGTGTTCGTTTCCTTAAGGTGCTAGCATTTAAAAACAGTATACCTGGCCCCCCAACTTGAAGTGCCAATAGATGGATGACAGGCACATGACAAGTCGATATGGCCCTGGTGAGGGATGGGCATGGGGCTCCTCAAGATGACTTCAACTTCCATGCCAACCCCCGTTCTCCCAGGCAATCCTGCTGCAGCCCAGATTACACCATTACACTGTAACCCAGCTCACAATTTGCCTGAGCAATGATTCAGCCTTGCCAATTCCTAGTCAAACTTTTTTTCTTTCTAAGTTAACCTTCCTACAGTAGATTTGGGAAAAGTGGTCTGTCCTTCCTCGGCTTTTGTGTCACCTTCAAGTGCAGCTGCATCTCTGTCCTTTTGGGGATGCGAAGGGCCACCATTCACTCTGCTGCTGGTCCAGTTGGTGATTCTTTGCCTCCTTCTCTCTCATGAGGATCCTCCTACCTCTACCTGGGCATCAGTGGAGGAGTTATTAATTTTTGATTTAAACTAGGCAGAAATCTAGTTTAAATGAGCTTAATCAAAAAGGAAACTTAATGACTCATGGAACCGGAAAGTGCGAGAAATTCCAGGCTTCAGGTCTGCCTTGGTCCATAGGCTCAATGCCATCAGGGGTTTCTTGCCCTCCTCTTTTCATCTCTGCTTCTTCTGCATGTCGCCCAATTTTCTTCTCCTGGAGATGGGCTTCCTTTATGGAGAGATGGGAGGAAGGGACGAAGCCATACGTTGTTCGAGCCTTTTGTCATTCTAGCTCAGCCAACCGCAGAAAAGAGCAAGCTTCTTTTTCCAAGTATTCATTACCCATCTCTGGTGGGGGGAGGGGCTTGGTCTGGCCCTGTGTGGGTTGTATGTCTACCTCCTGGACCAATCTTTATGGTTAGGTGTGGGAGGGACCCTGGACACAGACAAGGCCATTAGGACCACGTGGTGAGCAGACACAAAACTGTCCATCTTTACTGTCGGGGGTGAAAGTAGGGTAGGACACACTTTACTATCCTGACTCTTCACTTCCTGTAATACTACCAGCAAGGGTGTAGGGACATATCAGACTTCCCTGAAAGTTTTGGGGAGTTGTTGAGTGGTTTACATTGCAGCAATGCAAACAACCTAGAATGGAATAGACATCCTCAGTCTTAGGTGTCCTCTGGTCTCCCTGTCGCTTAGATTTTCTTTCTGCTAATCAGTCTCCTTCTATGCTGTCTGATCTTTTCTCTCCTCTTTTCTCTGCTTTCCTCTCACTCAACTTCCTGTCCACTTTGTATGTAGAACAGCTTAGCTCTCACTTTTGTGTCGTTTCTCCCTTCCAGCCCATGTGCAATGATTCCCACCTTCCTTCCATTCACTCTTAATTGACTTTTCAAGGTAATTTCCTAAACGAAAGCAATTCCTTTTTAAAGAACAACTCTGGTGCCAGCCGACAGGATAATTGGTGTTTTCATTTTACTGTATCACCTTCAGATGAGGCCAGCCCTAGGCCAGAACCTGGATCAATGGGGATTCTGTGGGCAGACTTGCTGTGAGTTAATGGAATTCACTGGGGAGAAGGAGCTGGTTACATTTTAATTTATTACGATGTGTCAAAGCTCCAGCAGCTCCAGAGGGGAGCTGGCTGAGTGTCAACACTGGTTGAATCCACTGCGCATGCTGGTCTCCTTCTCACCTCTGTGCTCCAGCCACACTGTCCCCTGGGCCAAGCTGGCTCCTGCCTAGGGCTGTTGCACTGGTTATGCCTTCTGCCTGGAAAGTTTTCTTCCCATCAGTCCTCACATGGCTGATTTGCTCTGCTCATTTAGCTCTCAAGGAGCATGTCACCCCCAAAGTAAGGCCTTTCCTCACCACCCCACCTAAAGTAGCCATCCAGTCATGTCCCTGGATCTTGAGAGCTGCTTGGGGGTCTTTCCACTTCTCCAGTTCTTACAGTCTAGGGGAATCCAAAGCTTTCACAAGACTTCTATGAATCCCCAATGACTTACTTCACATTTTCCAATCTCTGGTCTAGAGGTGCTGGCCCTGTCTCACACCTCTGGCTTTCAAAGGTGAAAAGTCACTTTTCTTGGTTCACGCAAAGCAATTTCATCCTTTCGCCTGAAATCTTGGTCCCAGTCTATGTCCTGGGAGAGGTTCCTGCCTTGACTGGGATTACAGACACATTTTCTAAACAATGGTTGTTTCCTCCATGAGAGGGATTCTTGTTCTATCTGCTAAAAGACTAACAGCATTTTACTGTCAGGGTAAGAGGCAGAGTTGGGATCTGAACCTGGATTTGTCTGCTGAGTGTGGAGCCAGTGCTTTTAAACCGTTGCATCAACCGTGTCCCCCATATCCTCATTGAGGCTGCTGGTGACTTTCAGTGGTTACTCACATACAGGTGCAGGCACACGTGTATTTTCTATAGGGGAAATTCTTGCTCGTCTGGCCCGTCTCAGGAGGCTGCTCCGAAGGCCGAATAGCATTTCTTACAGGCCAGCCAGAGCTAGCCGCGGGACATCTGGTTGTCCCGTGCAAATCCTCACTTGCACTAGATGGATGCATGAGAGGGGGCGTGCGGCCAGACCTCTTGGTGCCAGGTAAGATGCTCTTTATACTGCCCAGAGCTGCTTCCTCACTTTCTTCCCTTCCTGTCCCACGCACTGGTTCCTCACATTGCTGTGTGTGGCCTTCACCCCTTACTACCCCTTTCTCTGACAAAGGAGTGGAAACCCCACTATTCCAGACCTTATCGTCCACCCCCTTCCAGTCGATCACCTTCATCCACAAGGCTGACAGTCATGTAAGCTGTCTGGGCATAGGTTAATGTGGGTGAGGTCTTCAATGTAGGATGATCAGGGCTGGGAGACCCCTATCTGTCAGAATGAGGAGGTCCTTCCTGTGTGTGTGTCTGTGTTCATGCCCGTGAATGTTTAAAGCCAGGCATCTATCTACCTTGAAAAGCCTAGGAATAGCCCTCTTTAAAAACAATTGAGGGACTTCCCTGGTGGTCGGGTGGTCGAGACTCTGTGCTTCCACTGCAGGGGGCACAGGTTCGATCCCTGGTGGGGGAACTAAGATCCCACATGCAGAGCGGAGCGGCCAAAAAATAAAAACAAACAAAAAAACCCCAATAAAAAACAATTGAATGCACCTGAGATAAGTACTTTTGGTTCTGAACTATTAGGAGTTTCTGGCAAGCTTTATATTATGTGCTAGGATAAGAATTTGACTTTGTATATAGATTTTCAATTAGGTTTTTGGACTGACATCTCAACCCTGAACTCCTCTGATAGACCAAAAAAAAAAAAAAAAAAAAGAAAAAAGACAAATAATGACATTTCCGTTCCAGTTTGCCAGAATCCTGGTCCTGGCCTTTGCTTCTCATTTGCAGCCTCAGTTTGTCCCTAAGGCCTTTGAACTCAGGTTCCCTGGTTTTGACCCTCGTGCTGGCTAAGGACTTTGAAACCTCCTGCTTGGGTGTACACACTGAACTTAGTCTGGCTCCTGTGTCAGTCCAAGCCCTGCCACCCCTCTATGTTCACTCTGGCCCCTGCGAGCAAAGGTCCAGCCTGGCTATGTTGTATTTGTTGGTGATTCTGTCATCCCTGGGATGTGAGCTCCTGGAGGAG
Source organism: Lipotes vexillifer (assembly GCF_000442215.2). NCBI lineage: Eukaryota > Metazoa > Chordata > Mammalia > Artiodactyla > Lipotidae > Lipotes > Lipotes vexillifer. Next base: position 214,420 of record NW_006771619.1, read on the forward strand.
GATGTTTGGTCAGCTGTAAGCTCTCAGCTTTGATCGCAGGGAGGGTGGAGAGAAATCCCTGGATACAGGAGCAGCTCACAGCCTGGGGGGGATTAGAGCAGGTAGCAGTGACCCCTGTTGGGGAACAAGGGGAAGGCCAGAGCCTTGGTCCCTTACCTGCCCCAAGCCCCTGCCCGGCCAGCGTGGTGATTGACAGGTAACTGCACAAGTTAAAGTGATTTTGGCACAAGTAGCAGAACCCAAGACCTGCTAACTCTGGCTCATGTAAAGAAAAGGGGGTACTCAGATACCTGTGGACAGATTAATGAATGAACAAAACAGGGTAGATACATACAATGAAATATTATTCAGGCCTAGAAAGGAATGAAATCCTGACAACATGGATACATTTGGAAAACATTACGCTAAGTGAAATAAGCCAGTCACAAAACGTCAAATACTGTATGATTCCACTTATATGAGGTACCTAGAGGAGTCAAGTTCATAGAGACGGAAAGTAGAATAGTGGTTCCTGAGGGCTGTGGGGAGGGAGGAGTGGGAAGTTGTTGTTTACTGGTACAGAGTTTCAGCTTGGGGTGATAAAAACGTTCTGGAGATGGATAGTGGTGATGGTTGCACAGCAGTGTGAAAGTACTTAGTGCCACTGAATTGTACACTTAAACATGGTAAAAATGTTGTGTATGTTTTAACACACACAAACCAGAACTGACCTAAACCAATGAAAAGTTATGCTGGAGGTGCTAAATGCCACCATGGTCCTTTAGGAATTAAAACAAAACAGGAATAGTGGGAAGAATGCTGGGGCATCTCATGGAATTGAGATTAACCAAACCTCCAAGCCTGGAGTGGGGACAGGAAGTAGGGCAGCTCCAGGGGCTTCAGTGGATGAGTTCATAGGGACAATGAACTTCCTTCGGGACGATGCTCGAACAGCAACCAGTACTCGTTTCTCTGGTCCAAATTTCATCTTTCTAAGAGAAAGTCTCATTGGCCATCTGGAGTCAGGTGGCCATCTGGATCGATTAGTTGCAGTTGTGGTGGGGAGGCAGGGAGGCAGGATGATGCAGTACCACTGGGGGCCACTGGGGGCAGGCACGGGTCAGTTAATCAGAATCCAAGTCATTGGATGGCCAGTCTTCAGAATGATCACTTCAGCAAATTTATTTGTTTCTCTAATTAAATAACTTTAGTTGCCTGATTTTGCTTTGCCTGCATAACACCATTTTGGGGGAATGTTGGATTTTGTCTGAGTCCACTCCCTGTTGTTGAGCTGGGGACAGAGGGGTAGGGAGAAAGGGAGATTGAGTATATATGTCTGGGCTTGGTACCATGTAAACTTTCCAGTCCTCCAAGTTGACAAATTTCTCAGGGGAATGTGGAGAAGCCCCTGAAAAAACTTTGATTAAGTTTCTGCCACCCTAGCAGAAAGCAGGCAGGAAATTAGAAATCAAGTTGGCAATAAAGCAAATTTTATTTATTGAATGGTTGCATTTTAGATCAAGATTTTTATCCCCAACCTGGTCTAATGCCCTTCCCTTGCCATGCAAAGCTTAGAGTGGGAGCTAGGGATTCACAGCTCCTTTTCTGTTTTGGCACTGTCTGTACACACGTCACCCTGGGGAAGACCTGATATCAGGGGATCCAGCAAAACCTCTGCAACAGGGACAAAAATCACTAGTATTTGAATAGTCCCACCCTGGCCTGCTAAGAAAAGAGTTCTTTTTTTAAAAGAAAAGATAATAGAATAAAAAAGAGACCTAGAAAAGGGATAAGGGTGGACAGGAAAAGTCTTGAATCCTGTGGGTCTCAATGAGTGAGAGGCCAGAGGTGGTCTGATCATTTAGAACGGCTGGAGTGATGTGAGGATCTGAAAGCAGAGCAAGGAGGAGGATGTGAAAGATGCTTTTCTGTGCATGAGGAATGTATCCCTGCTCTCCTCTCTTAACTTTGGCATTTCTTCCAGAGATTGAGAATATATTTGAAACATTTTACTTTGTGGGATCACTGGTCTGCTTCTCTGAATGTAACTCTGTCATTCAGACCACAAGGCTGTCTGCGTTTTCACAGGCTTGCACCTTTTTTCCCCCAAACTTGGGCTCCCACTGAGGCCTGACCACCATGGGGAGTTGAGGATCTGGGGTTGACCTTTCTCAGGTCGAATAATGTTAACCTAGACCAACTTCCTGAAAGGATGCAAAGGTAGTCTGGGATCCTTGATGTATTCTTGGATCCATTCGTTACTGGGGTTGGTACAGATCTCTCGTTTCCTTCTGGTGATGAAGCTATGGAGGCAGAGTTAGACTGTCATGGGTCATAGAGTATGTTGGGGGTCCAGTCCATACTTCTCCATTTCTAGCTCACAGCAGGCTTGCCTCATGCCCTGTACCACCTCCCTAGGCCTCCGCCACCTGGGTCCCCTCAGAAGGCCTCCCTCTCTGGCCTCTAGACCTCATCATCTCTTCATTCAGCCCCTTCCCCACTCAGCCTAGACCCTCAGGCTTGGGTTTCATTATGGCCACCATTTCTTGGGCCACACAACTATAAGTGGCAAAAATCAAGAACGAAACCCAGGCCTGTCCTGTGAGAGTCAAAGCCCAGGCCCTTAACCACTGTTCCCCTGTTCTAGCATGGAGACTTGGTTCTGTGCACCCCATTCCAGCCTTGGGCTCCCCTTCCCTCTCCATAGAAATGTCTGCAGAGCGGTGCTTACACGACTGCTGGCAGGTAGCAGTCGAGGGCCTTTCCGTATCTCACCACCACTTTTCTTGGCGATACTTTCTCATGATACTTCAGGCAGCAGGTGGGTGGAGGGTTCACCGACTCAGGAATTTCTGAGGGAATGACGTTGAATGCTGAGCCAAGGAGGTAGAGAGGGAGCCCATGGCTGCCCACTTCCATGTCCCATCTCTTGCATTCCGTTTTTCTGATGGCAAAGCCATTTATCAGCAGGGACTGATGGTAGCTTGATGGATAATGGAGAAAGTGAAAAAGCTGAAACTTCTGTAGAACCTTCAGCCTCTGGACTGAGGGTCACCAAGTACAGAGGACTGGGGTAATCACATTTGCTGATGAACTTGACTTGGCAAACACATATTGAGCTCCTATTACATGCCAGGCTCTATGGGGTTCAGAACATGAGGAAGACACAGTCACTACTCTTGTGTACCTTACAGACCAGTCTGGGTAAAAAGGGAAAGTGAAAAGATAAACGCTACAATAGAACGTGGTCTGGGAGAGAGTAGAATTTGACACAAGATGCTATGGGAACAGAATGAGGGGTACCTAACCCAGCCTGGGTGGTTGAGGAAGAAATCCCACAGCAGGTGGTGCCTGAGTTGATTCCTGAAGGATGAGTAGGATTTAGGCAGACAGAGGGGTTGTGGGATCTGGAAAAAAGAAATGTATGGAGGCCTGAGGTGGGGGATGCCCAGTGTGTCTGGGGGGACAGAACAGTTCCAGGAGGCTGCAATGCAAGGTGGGAAGGAAGATGTAGGAAGAGAGGATATTGACGAGGGAGGGGAGGGCCACACCTCTTCTGAGCTGTGATAGGGAGCCTGGATTCTGTGCTAGAGGCACCAGAGAGGCTGAGGTCAGGGAGAAGGCTGAGATGGGGAGGTGAGCAGAAGCCAGGGCAGGAGGAAAAGGCTTATATTTAGGCTTCAGAGTCAGACAGCTTGGGTTGGAGTCTCGACTAAGTGACTTGAATCATGGGCAGATTTCTTAATCTCTCTTGGTGTCTTTACCCGTTAAACGAGGGTAAAAAATTACGTCCTAGGATCGTGGTGAGGGTTAGTCGAGAGAATGCTTGTAAAGCCCTTAACTCAGAGTCTGGCACAGAAAGACTCAGCGCTTGCTGTAATTAAGGAGCTAATGGTTGTAATGGCCACTCTTCTGGGCTGGAAATGGCTCTTTCCCCCTCTCTCTGACGCTCGCAGGATACGTGACTCGGCTGGGTTATCACTGTGTCTCCCTTGGGCTCCCCTGACTGCTCATCAGTTGGGGATATCACCTCATCCGGCCCCCAGACCTGCAGAGTGCAAATCCCTGACCCTTGTTTCCAGCTGGTGGCAAAGCCTGAGACTTCTCGAGAGAAACATTTGGCTGACCCGTGCTTTGGGTGGGCCATTTTCTCTTCCTGCTTGACCTTCCCGAAGAGCACTGTTGCCCCGTCCCACCCACCAGAGGCACCTCTACCCACAGTGACCCTGATTCTCAAGGCAACGTTTACAAAGACCAGGGGCACTCTGAGAGTGTGTGGGCAGATTACATGGTGTGTGTGACCCTCGCTCCCCTGAGTGTTTACACAGGCAGAATCCGGCCAGACTATATGCCAAGGGCAGCCTTAGGGACAAAGGAAGGGCTGGGGCAGTTGGAGGCGGATATGTAGAAGGCCTGAGTGCCTTGGTCCCTTCCCTGTCACCAGCCCTCATAAATGATGGTAGAGGCAGGGTTAGGGAGTGGGCAAAACAAGCCCCATTCTCCATAGGTCCCAAGCATCCCATAGTTCCAAAACCTCTCAACTTCCTTCAACCCCTTTTCTCTTTTCTACAGACTTTATTTAGTCCTAGGCTGGGGGATGGAGATCCGCAAATCCGCAATGGTACACGTGGGCGTCCCACCAGGACTTCTTTTGGCTGCCGTGGTAGTCCCAGGAAACTACAACAGACACTGTGAGCAAGGGGTGTCTAGGTTCAGACTCCCCGTTCCTGGGCTTAGCCCCAAACATCACTCATCCCTGACTCCCTTCATCCTGCCCTCCCAGAGGATCTATGGCTTTTTTCATCTGCTTGCCTTGCCTCCCTCCTCATTGCGTACATTTATTATTATCTCTTCTGCTTCTTCCTTGGCTCTTCCTCCTAAATGATCATCCCTGCTGTCTGTCTTTGGGATTCCTGATGTAACCTTGTCCCAGCTTCATGAAACTGCCCAACCCCAGAAGGATCTGGACCACAGCTCAGCTCTACTTACAAAGGGAAGAGTTTGAAGACAGCAGCTCTGTGTGCAGAAGGGGAGAGGCCCCAGGGCTGGTGACAGAGACCTGACAGCACTCTTAGCATCACCTCGCTGTCCCGTTCCCTTTTCTCACTGCCGCCCTGCAGGGACAGGTGGACTCACTTGGCTGGCTGTGAACAGCAGAAGTAATGGTGAGCTGAGGAGAGAGAGGGCAGCCGCGGAGACCTTCATCCTCTCATTGGGGCAGTTGGGCTTCGGAGGCTGAACGGAGACAGTCTCCTTCCTGGTCATCCACGCTGGGCCCTCAGCTCTCTGGACTCTGACCACTTCAGCGGGCGGGCGGCGGAGGAGGAGGAGAGACAACGGCCGCTCCCTCGGTGTTTGCTGAAGGGGAGGGCGGTGGAGGGCGGGGTCTGGAGCAGAGTTGAATTCGGTAAGGTTTGAATCCGTGTGAAAGAAAAAAGAGAGAAAAGGGAAGTGTGGAGAACGTGCCGTGTGTCAGCACTTCGCGTGCCCCACTTCACTTAATCCTCCCAGCAGGGAGTAGAGATTTTCACTCCCATTTTGCACATGAGGCCACTGAGGCTTAGAGAGGTTAAATAAATTGTCCAAGGTCACATGGGTAGGAGGCAGATAGGCAGTCCTGAAAACCAGATCCGTGCGGTTTCACCGTGTTCCCTGCCCCCATCTCTATGTTGGGGAAAGAGGAGGGAGGAGGGTTGAACTGACTATTTCCCCAGGTGATCAGTCTTTGGGAGGGCAAACAGAAAGCAGGATTAGAGAGAACGCAGACCGACCGAGGCAAGGGTAGGGTTAGTGCCCTCGGAAAAGGATGTGTGTCCACCCCTGCCAAGGACACATGATTGAGCTCACACTCTTTCTTGTCACAGATGATGCTACAAATACCCCCCACCCCCCGCAGCCCCCAAAGTGCCTGATCCTTGGGTCCCTGTTTGTTGCTGAAATGTTTGGCTTATTTGTCAGTGTTCTCATTTATCTCTTTGGACCTTGGACTCGGAACCAGTTTTACGTCTAATTGGCTGATCCCTTCTGGGTTCCAGTGTGGGTTACCCAGTGTGGGTTAATCCAGTCTGCCACCATGGCCAATCATGGCCAGCAGAGGGCACCGCAACATCATGAACCTGACAACCTGCTTCTGGGTCCGGAGTTCCAGCTGCGGCCCACCCCCACCTCTGGCTAAGCCTGGACCTGCCCCTCAGCATCTTAGCTCTTCAGACTGCCTCAGAGCCCTGTTCCAGGCTGAAGGCAGCGTGTAGAGAAGAAATGAAAGATACAGGGGATTTTGCCTTTGATGCGCTGTGAGTTTTAGAGACGTGAGGGAGTGTTTCAGGAGATGGGAGTAGAGGGAGGCAGGGGAAAAACAAGGACTATGAAGATACCTGTGGGGCTTGCTGTTTGGCATGACTGCTTATAAACAGGAAAAAAACATACAATGCAATTAGTCCTGGTGTGTTCAAGGCAGTCAGTGGTGGTGAAGCTGTGGCTTTTTATGAAGCTAGGGAGGGTACGTATGTGAGATACCCCATTGACCTCTGTTTATGGAGGAGAGAAGGTCTGGGGAAGTCTGCTATACCTTCAGTGTGCAGGCACCCTCTTGGCCCTTGTCTGTGGAGGGCTGGAGGCCAGGAAGGGTGGTCATCGTGCCTACACTGGATGTGCTCTTCCTCTTTGTATGCAGAGCTCCTTCTTGAACCTGGAAGATGGGGGCACCCCCCCCCCTTTGGGGGCAGCTGAGTGTTATTCCTGGAGCATAAGATTCCTCTTGACTCCTGAATCATGCCGTCTATCCACGCGTCCATCCATCTACCCATCCATCCACCCATCCATCCACCATCCATTCATCCATCCATTCATCCATCCATCTACCCATCTATCCACCCATCCATCCATCGATCCATCTATCCACCCACCCATCCATCCATCTACCCATCTGTCTATCCATCCACCATCCATCCATCTATCCATTTCCTGAGCATCTGGTGTGGGTCAGGCTTTTTGCTATGCCTTGTGCAGGACACAAAACTGAGTAAAACAATAGAGTGCAACCTGATGTATGTAAGTGGATGGGGAAGAATTGGATAAAATATGTCCATGAGTCATTCCTATCCCAGTCAGCAGGGAACAGAGGCCTTGAGACCAGCCCAGAAAAAGACTATGGAGTTTGCTATAGAGAGGGCTTTATGAAGATATACCTGCAAAATCAGGTGATAATTCTTAGCTTTACACTTGTGAAGCTTAAATAAGATAATGCACACAAACTGCTTAGCAGAGTGCTTAGAATATAGAAGGCGCTACAAAAAAGGTATCTGTTATGATTGTGGTTATTATTGTGTAAAGGTAGCTTTTACACTGTCTTCCTCATTTTCTGCTCAGTTTTCCTCTACCTCCATCGCAGGCCTGACCCATGTTTTGGCACCAGGCTCTGGCCAAACTTTTTCAGAGTGATGCTTGAGGCTGAGAGTGCCACCCTGAGCTGGGCTCACCAGTGTCCTCAAGTCTACTGCCAATGGGCAATTTAGTAGAAATGAACGAGGGCAGGGAAGGGCATGATGGTCTTTAATTCAAGGCAGGGTAGCTCCCAGGAGGTGTCTGGGGCTAAGTTGGGAGTGGAGTTCAGCCCTGTCTCTTTAAATTCTGAGCTGTGTCCTTCTCTGCTACTTCTGGGTCACTCAGATCTGCTCCAGCTCCTTGATATAGTCCTGGACCCAGTCATCGCTGGCGTTGGCACAGAACTGATGGCCCTTTTTGGTGATGAAGCTGTGGAACAAGAGGGGAGAAGGATGACAAACCAGGGGTCCGGCAGCCAGGAAGCAAGAGCCCATCCTTCCTTCCTCACAGATTCCTCATCCAGCCCAGACTGGTTCTCCTTCCTCAGTGGGAGGTAGCCCAGGGCCAGCGTCCTTTCTGAGGCACGCCCTTCAGCCCCCCAGGGCCCCTGGACCCATCTAGTCTCGGTGTCCCCACCCAGGAAGTGCCACTTGCCTCCCCTCCCCCTCCCCCACGCCTCCCCATCCATGGCACCAGCTTCCTCCTGGCCCCAGCGGGCCCCAGACAGCCCAGAAGCCCCCAGGTTGCCTCCCAGCTGCCTCTCCCTGCGTGGACATTCCTGAGAAGCACCCTGGGGAGCCCCCATTCTGTGTTCTCCCTGCCCCCCTCTCCCCTATCTGGGCCCTGCTGGCTCCCCCTCCCCCAGTGTGGTGTATGGGTGCCACCTACACAATTCCAGGCTTGGAGCACTGGCTGCTGGTCTCATAATAGCCTGAAATCCGCTGCCGCCTGACTTTCCAGGTCACGTAGCTGTAGCAGCACTCGGTGGGGTGGTAAGGTCCTCCTGAGGAGAAAGCATGGAGGGAAGCTGAGATCAGGTCACCTGTTTGTTTTTTTTTAATAAACTTATTTATTTTATTTGTTTATTTTTTTGCTGCATTGGGTCTTCGCAACGCAAAGAAAGAGAGACTAGAGAAAGCTGCACGCGGGTTTTCTCTAGTTGCGGCGAGCGGGGGCTACTCTTGGTTGCAGTACGTGGGCTTCTCATTGCGGTGGCTTCTCTTGTTGCGGAGCACGGGCTCTAGGCGCGCGGGCTTCAGCAGTTGTGGCTCACGGGCTCTAGAGCACAGGCTCAGTAGTTGCGGCGCACGGGCTTAGTTTCTCCACGTCATGTGGGATCCTCCCGGGCCACGGCTCCAACCTGTGTCCCCTGCATTGGCAGACGGATTCTTAACCACCTCGCCACCAGGGAAGCCCCAGATCAGGACACTTGTTAAAGGTGACAGCTGCTGGCTGCCTCTGCCCCCGAGCCGGTGGAAGAGGGAAGGAAGGAAGGGACAGCCCCCAGAATTCCAAGAGAGGGCTGTAGAAAAAACTCAGTCCTCTGGTCTCCCTTTCAGACTCTTCCCGGGGCTCCCCTTTCCCTCTTCCTTCATTAGTGATCACTCTGCTTTCCATTCTCCACACCAACATCCCCACCCCAGAAGGACTGGCTGATGACTTTGAACTCCAGATGGAAGAGCAGCAAAGCCCAGACCTCAGTGAGCGCACGCCATCCCTGGGGGCAGCTGGCAGAGGTGCTCCAGAAAGGAGGGATATGGGAAGAAATCCCAATAGGGATTGGGATGCATACCATTTGGGAATGCAGACCCTGCCCCTCCCAGTGTCCCCATCCTGCCCGTGCACTGCAGCTAGGGCAGGATGCCCATACGCAGCCCCGAGGACAATGGCCCGGAAGCCAGGACACCCAGATCTGCAGGACACCCCACCTCGCCTCTGCTGGCTTTGCACCCATCACCCCTCATTCCCTCCTCAGTCTCCCCATCTGTGAAGAGGCGGTTAACTGGATTGGTGGTCTTTACATGAAGTTTCCTGGAGGCACTGATGCACTTGGGAGTTCAGTCTTGGGTATAAGACCCCATCAGCCTTTTTGTCTGTTTTACATTTTGGGCCTCCTGTGTAAGATTTTGCTTGAAGAGAAGGTTTCCTGATCTAAAACACTTTCTAAAAGATCACTATTTTTCAGTTATTTTTTGATTCTGAAATTTCATGGCTCTTACAGGAGGTGCAAGGGGGTGACAGCAAAGTCACACCAAGATTGAATTATGGGGGTAGCAGGAAGGGCGTTTCAGATCAAGGACCCTGCAATGATCGGGTGCAGTGATTGGGGCTGTGCATGTTATGTGACCAACCTGGACAGAAATGTGGGTGTGCACAGCGATGACCTCGGGGTCACCGACGGTGACCGGGTGCTTGGGTGGAAAGGGAAGGGCTGGTCCTCTTATCCACCACCATTGCCAGCAGCATCCTCACTCCCCAAAGAGTGAAATAAGGGACCCACTGGTCCCTGGGAACCACTGCCACTGCATTCCTCTGAGCTGTCTGAGTGAATTCTCAGAGAGGCAAATCAAACTGTCCAGATTCTGTCAACTTTAGTTTAGTTTTATTTCAACAACATTCTATGTTTCCCTTCAGTTTCTGAAAAGGAAATAAAGTAAAATTGCAGAGTGAGGAATAGTTTTGGCTGTCTGTAAAGGCAGCTCATCTTAAGAAATAAGCTGAAAAAAGGTGGCCTGGGGACGCCCCCAACTGTCACATTTCCCCCATCACATAACTAAACGATGCTGCACTCGTGGGGTAGGGCGGACCCTGGAAGCAGCCTGGGTCCAAATCCCAGGAGGTAAATGGACATAGTGGCCTCGAGAGGCTCCAAATACTGTTCCCCAGTCTCCCTGGGGATAATGACCCCAAATGGGATGGGCCAGTCTTTTGCTTAATGGCGAAGAGAGGTGAATTGAGGGAGTGAAGAGATAGCCTGGCCTCACTGCATGGCATTGAGAGGAAGGGGACTCATCCCGGGCAGGGTGAGGATGAAACCAGTTTAAGAAGACACCAGACCTTATATACATACAACGGAATACTACTCAGCCATAAAAAAGAATGAAAATTTGACATTTGCAGCAACATGGATGGACTTGGAGGGCATTACGGTAAGTGAAAGAAGCCAGACAGAGAAAGACAAATAACTGTAGCATATCCCTTATATGTGGAATCTAAAAAATATAACAAAGTAGTAAATATAACAAAAAAGAAGCAGACTCACGGATATGGAGAGCAAACTAGTGGTTACCAGTGGGGAGAGAAAAGTGGGGAGGGGAAAAGTAGAGGTAGGGGGTTAAGAGGTACAAACTATTAGATATAAGAGAAGCTACAAGGATATATTGCACCACATGGGGAATACAGTCTATATTTTATAACTATAAATGGAGTATAACCTTTAAAAATTGTGAATCACTCTATCGTACACCTGTAAGTTATATAACATTGTACAGCAACTATACTTGCATAACACAAAAAAGAAGACACCAGACCTCCTTCTAGAGCACCTTTCTCCTTGTATCCCTGGCAACCCTACTTGTGCTTGTTTCCCCACAAGAACCAGGTTGGAATATTGCACTCACCTGAATAGGATTCAGTCTTGGACCCCAGGGCGACCGTGATGACCACCAGGAGGAGGGGGAGAGATGTGGCTGCCATGGAGACCTTCATCCTCCTGTGAAGGGAGTGGCTGTGGGAGGAGACCTGGCCTGGTAGGGGCTTCGGAGGCTCCTGGGCTGAGGAAGTTTTGAGAAATGTTCATTGAGGCAAAATATTTTTAAAAATAAGGGAACTAAGATTTCAAAGTAGACTCCTCAGCAGTTTCATATCCCGCACATTTGTTGAGGGTGGAGTGAAGGAAGCACAGAGAGCCGAGTTTCAGGGAGGAAATTGACCTCCATCCCCAGTGGGAATACGTTTAACCCTTTGATATAAGCTCTTCCTTAGTCGTAGGATGACCATGAGCACAGTGGTAGAGGAGACTGTCTCAGATTCAATGAAAGATCTCAAAGGCTGGGATGTGTCCTGTGCCCAATTCTCAGAACAAGGCCGTATGGGGGCTGGAGATTGGAGGGGATTTGGGGTAACAGGATGAGGTCTGGAGCCCCCACATCAGGTCTAAGAAATCCTCACTTAAGCTCTTCAGCAGAACCTCTGGCTCTGTACCTCATCCCCGGCCTTTCACTGTCCCCTGGGGTGAAGAAATGTCATGGTGCTCAGCAGATAATTTACTTAACAAGCATTATACTGTAAGGGTTGCTATACACAATAGCTGCTGTCCCAAACGCTTCATGAATATTAGCCCTTTTAAGCCTTTTATCAGTAGTTGAGGAAACTGAGGCACAAAAAGCATCCATTACTCCCCCGAGATTTGACAGTTGCTAAGCGGAATCGGGCTTCAAACTCAGGCAGTCTGGCTCCCAAGTCTGTGTCCTTAATCACTCTGCCGTGGAGAAGAAACACGGGAGCCCCCAACGAGCTGTCTCTAAAACTGTCCTGCCTGGCTTGGCTTCTCTAGAAAACCTTTATTCTGAGACCTTTCTGAGTTCAGAGAGTGGATTCCTTTAGGACCTTCTCCCAGTTTCCGACTTTCATTACAGAAAAGCTTGATGGGAACCTAGAAAATGCTTCATTCAGGGATGGCTAGCAGGTTTCACTGATTAGTGGTGGACTGGCGCTCAGTGTTGGAAATGGTTCTGAGGCCATGTCCATGCATCATGTGACTGATGTGCTTTCTGTGAAGGTGCAGCTTGCGTCATCCTTAGATTTGTCTAAACAGGCTATTTACTGAGGAGGAACTGGAGCTCAGGAAGGGCCAGAGACTTGCTCATGTTCACGAAATGATTTGGATGCAGGACAGACCCACCTCTTCACGCTCTCCGTCCAGTGGCCCTGACTGTGCTCTTCCTGGGGGAACTTGCCCTATTCTTCTTGCTGTTGTGGTTAGAAGGCTGTTTCCATCTCTCCTCCACTCGTCAGGGTAGGGCAGGCCTAGCAGATAGCAAGTGATCTGTAAGTATATGTTTTAGAAGAAGTATGAATTGAGCTGGTCTAAGTCTGTATATCTCACAGGAAACAGCTGAATTCTCATGCTTAGGTGCCAAGACAGTAATTTATTCAAAATGTTCTGTCTTTGTTATCAATAATAACACTATTTAAACTCCTCAAGTCAAGTGATAACAATTGTCGTTAGGAACAATCTAAGGAAACAAGATGTTTCTGGAAAGAACATGAGTTGGGAAGAAATAATGATTACTTTGTTTTTGTGGAGACTAGCTACTTGCCAAGTTGTTGCTAGGATCTCTACAGGAAAGCCCTTTATTTTTCAAGCAGTTATTGAATTCCTACCCACATTAGTCTGGTTACGCTCATTGCTATAATGAACAACCCCTAAATCTCAGGGGATTCGTTACATGAAGGTTTATTTCTGGCTCATGTCACAGTCCAGTGTGGGCCAGCAGTGGGATGAGTGTGAATGTGTTGGAGAAGGCTGTTTCATGCACCCATGCAGGGACCAAGTCTTCTATCTTGTAATGCCGCCATTTTCCACAAGAGGCCTCCAAGTTTACTACAAAAGGGGAGAAGCAGAGAGGGATGGGCAGATTTTTATGGCCCAGTTCTGGAAATAGTAGAAATTACTTTCACTTACACTCCATGGACAAAACGAAGTCACCTGGCTCCAACTTAATGACAAAGGTAAAGAAAATATAGATCATCTGTGTGCCCAGGGAGAAGAGAGAATGGGTTTAGTGACCACATCACTTCTTTGCCGTAACGTCATGGGCTAGGCTTGGAGGTGACCCTGACCTCAGAGGACTCATAGCTTGAAGAAGGACTCAAAAAAGTAAATGAAAATTGCAAAACAGTGGGATGAATGGACTTCAGTGGCAACATAATCAGAGACCTTAAAGGTTCTCCTGTTGCCCACTGGTGAGTATGCAGTGCCTGTTTAAAAAATGTTAAAAATATCGGACTTCCCTGGTGGCGCAGTGGTTAAGATTCTGCCTGCCAATGCAGGGGACACGGGTTCAAGCCCTGGTCCGTGAAGATCCCACATGCCGCGGAGCAACTAAGCCCGTGTGCCGCAACTACTGAGCCTGTGCTGTAGAGCCCGTGAGCCACAACTACTGAGCCCACATGCCACAACTACTGAAGCCCGTGTGTCCAGAACCCGTGCTCCACAACAAGAGAAGCCACAGCAATGAGAAGCCCGCGCACTGCAATGAAGAGTAGGCCCCGCTCGCCGCAACTAGAGAAAGCCCGTGCGCAGCAATGCAGACCCAAGTCAGCCAAAAATAAATAAATAAAATTATTTTAAAAAATGTCGTTTTTCAAAGCAACACATATGCACTGATTAAAAAAAAATTAATATAGAAACGGTGGGTGGGACCCTTAATATGTTTACTTCTTTGCTTCATTGCCTGTGTGTGAGAAGTCTTCCAGCTCCACTGGCCTCAACCAAGTGGGTCATGCCCTCTGTCCAAGCACTGGCTCACACCAAGAGAAAAGGGAATGAGCTATATTACTTTTAAAATCTTTTTTTTCCTTTACTTTAAAAATCTTGTCTGTGGTTCTAAAAGCGAAAGAGTAAAAATATGGATTTTTCTTTTTACAGCTTTAAAGCACATATTTTTCTAGCTATTTTGCCCTTCTAAGATTTTTACTTTTAAAAATTCAAAATTGGTTGTCAGACTTATTTAGCCATATTTAAACTTTTCCCAATTGTATATTTCTTTTATAATTAAGTAGCTTTGATAAGCTTCATCATGAAAACAGTCAAGAATTAACACAAGTCAAAAGCTGGCCCATTTTGTTGTTTGCCCTTGAAAAGACAATGAAGATTCTTTTGTTTTTTTCAATTCTTTGAAATTATTTTTTGGTTACTAAAGAAATACGTGCTTTCTATAAAAGTTGCAAACAATGCTTCAGTTACAGAGTCGAGAGTGAGAGTCCCTCTTCAAATTTCCACTCCACCCTGCAGCATCAGCGTTACCTGGGAACTTGGTGGAAATGCTGATTCTTTTTTTTTTTTTTTTTCAGAGGAAAAAAGGGTTTCATACAACACAGTATCAAAAAGTAAAAGGAACACACTAAATGCACAAACTGGTGGCAAGTCAGTCCATAGCCTATTATGATAGGTCCTTCCAGCATCAATCAAGTTTCTTCTCATCTGTTATCTCAAGGTTATTTACAGATGTGTGACTTTAACAAGAGTCTCACAGGAGGGTGGGCAAGCTTCAATCATTGGTTTCGGGATCTGTCTGAGCCATGTAGGCATCCAACTCAGCATCCAGGTGTCCTTTCGTTTTTGACATGTATGCATCCAGTTGGTTGTCCAGCTGCTCCTTGGTCAGTACAGGGCGAGCAAGGGCACCTCTCCCTCGTCCACGGCCTCGTCCTCTGCCTCCAAAGCCCCCTCTTCCCCGACCTATCATACCCCGACCTCTACCACCGATTCCGCCACGACCCATAGCTCCACGCCCTAGGCCCCCTCTCCCAGGACCTCCACGACCTCGAACACCACCTCTTCTTAAGCCCATTCGGGGAGCTACGGCTCGTCCACCTCGGAGCAGGTTTTGACCTCGGAGCGACATCCCGCCCCTAAGTAGGGTTCTTGTGGCACGTCCCCCACGAAGTCCTCCTCTGGGCAAGCCTCTCTGGATAATGGGCAGGCCTCGTCCTCCGATTGCTCCCCTGGCCAGGACCCCTATTGGTCGGCCTAACCGTGCCTGGATGTTACTCTTACCCAGGCGCTGCTTTAAGCTCTTCTGCTTAAGTTTTAATGCTGCCTGGACAGAGGGTCTATTCTCCATCTGCTGGGCCAGTCTTCTGTTTCTGGCACTGGCTAGCTGCTGTTGTTGCTGCATCGAAGCCCGAAAATTCACTGGCATCGGCTGTTTGTTCTTCAGCATATTAGTAAAGCGCTCATTTAGAGACATCTTGGTGGTGCTTTTTAGCACAACTTTCGGCGCTGACTGTGCAGCCATCTTCAAATCCCGAGAATCGAAGGAAACGGACGCCAGTGCTCCTCCCGGGGCTGCCACCACGGCTGCGGCAGGCGGGCCGGAGGCCGGCCGAACCTGAGTTGACGGTGGAGGGGCTCGGGTTAACTTGGTGGGCGGTTAGTTAGATGTGTTAAGCGGTAGATTGCTAGGTTAGTTCTTTGCTGTTGGCTGGCTGTCCGGTTGGCGCGTCCGCCTGCTAACCGGCCTGCCCTTTCCTGCCTTTCACCACAGCGGATGCCGTCAACTCCCGCTCGGTGTCGAAAAACCGGAAATGCTGATTCTTTGCCCCACCTAGTCCTACTGAATCAGAATTTCTGTGTTTTTTTTTTTTTTTTTTTTTTCATACGCGGGCCTCTCACTGCTGCGGCCTTTCCCGTTGCGGAACACAGGCTCCGGACGCGCAGGCTCAGTGGCCGCGGCATGTGGGATCTTCCCAGACCGGGGCACGAACCCGCGTCCCCTGCATTGGCAGGGGGGGGACGCGACCAGCTGCAGTGGCCGCGGCATGTGGGATCTTCCCAGACCGGGGCACGAACCCGCGTCCCCTGCATTGGCAGGCGGACTCTCAACCACTGCGCCACCAGGGCAGCCCGACTTCTCGCTTCTTGCTCTGTGCGTCCATTCTCCTCCCGAGTTCTTTGGTCACCTTTACAGCCGCTACCCTGAACTCTTTCTTGGGTAGATTGCCTGCCTCCACTTCACTTAGTTCTTCTGAGGTCAAATCTTGTTGCTTTTTGTCTGGTGCATCTTCCTCAGTCACCTCATTTTGCCTAAGTTGCTGTTTGTGTTTTTATGTATCTGGTACATGAATTATATTTCTTAACCTTGGAGAAGTGGCCTTCCACAGGAGACGTCCTGTGCATCCCAGCAGTACATGCCCCTCTCATCATCCAAGCTGTATGCTCTAGGGGTTCCCCCTATGGGGTGCTGTGTGGTTCCTTCTGTTGTTGCGGGCTGTGTGGGTGTCTGATAGGCTTAGTTGGCCCTGGTCTGTTTGTTTGCCAGGTTCTGCCTTGTATGGAGCTGTTGGCTGCTGGCTAGTAGGGCCTGGTCACAAGGTTGCTGACTGCAGAACTCCAGGGATCCCCAGGGCTAGTGCTGGCTCACTGGTGGGCAGAGTCAGGATCTAGAAGACTCCAGGGTGTTATCTGCCTACTGGTGGGCGAAGCCAGGTCTTGGGGTTAGTGCCAGACTACTGGCAAGGCAGAGCCAGATCCTGGAGTCTGGTTGCAGGGCTCACGGGTCCCAGAGCTGGTGTCAGATCACTGGTGGTGGGGGTGAGCAGTTCCTGATAAATTGGCTATGATGATGTCCGGGTTGTCCCAAAGCTTGTGTTGGCCTGCTAGTGGGCAAGATTGAGGCCCAGCTGGTCCCAAGGTAGGATCTGGCCTGCTGGTGGGCAGGCTGGTTTTGTAGGCTGTGGGATTGTGGTTTTCTTGCATGTGGTGTCTGCCCCCTGGTAGGTGAGGCTTGTCCAGAGGCTAAAGCAGGCTTCCTGTAGGACAGAGCTGGAGCCCTGAGGATTCTGAGGCTGATGCCTGCCCACCGGTAAGTGGAGCTGGGTTCTGGAACTCTGGTGGGTGAAGCCATGTCCAGAGGTGGCTGTAGGCTCAGGGGGTCTTAAGGCAGCCTGTTTGCTGATGGTGAGGCTGTGTTCCCACCCAGTGACTTGCTTGGCCTGAGGTGTCCCAGCAGTGGTGCCTACAAGCTGTTGGGCCAGGGCAGGGCTGGATCCTGGAGCAATAAGCTAGAGGGAAGATTCCACAGTGGTGCCCCCCAGTGCCAGTGTCCACGTGGTAGAAGGAGCAGGATAGCTGCTGCCAGTGTCTATGTCCCCAGGGTGAGCTGCAGTTGCCTCCTGTCTCTCTGGGAGACTCCCCAAGATCAGCAGGTAGGTCTGACCCAGGCTCCTATCAAATGTTAGCTTTTGCTCTGGGTCCTAAGGCCTGTGAGATTTTGTGTGTGCCCTTAAAGAGTAAAGTCTCTATTTCCTGCAGTTCTCTGGGACTGCCAAAATTAAGCCCTGCTGGCCTTCAAAGCCAAATGCTCTGGGGGCTTGTCTTCCTGGTTCAGGACCCCTGGGCTGGGGAGCCTGATGTGGGGCTCAGACCTCTCACTCTTGTGGGAGAACCTCTGCAATGGAATTATTCTCCAGTCTGTGGGTCACCTACCAGGGAGTATGGGACTTGACTACATCATAAGTCTGCCCCCCTACACGTCTTATTGTGGTTCCTTCTTTATGTCTTGTAACTTGTAGCTTTTTACCAAGCACAGATGCAGAGGATTTTTGTCTAGTAGAAAAGATAATCCCCAAAGTTACAGATTTATTGCCCTATAGCAGCGGTCCCCAACCTTTTTGGCACCATGGACCGGTTTTGTGGAAGACAATTTTTCCACAGATGGGGTGCAGGGGAGATGGTTCAGGTGGCAAAGCGAGCACTGGGGAGCGGCAGAAGCTTCGCTGTCCACCCGCCACTTGCCTCCTGCTGTGCAGCCAGGTTCCTAACAGGCTGCAGACTGGTACCAGTCCACGGCCCAGGAGTTGGGGACCCCTGCCCTATGGGATATTAATTTGTTTTTCTCTAACTTAACATTTCAGAATGCCATCCCCAATAACTATATAAACCTCTGTTCCTCAGATGATCTTTGAATCAGTTTAATTGTTCCTTCATTAATGGGTTAAATACATCTTTGACACATATTCAATCTATATTTGAATGTCATGTTTTTAGCTTTTAAAAAACTCTACTATGATGTCTTGTTTTGACAAAAACGCAAATCCAAAGTTCATCAATTCCGACAGATTCTTTTTCCTCTTAAAGTTAAAGTTAAATTGGATACTCTTTATTAATGCACTGCTTTTGTAACCAGAACAGAACAGTAATTGTTGCTTTTTAAAAAATAATTCAGGCCAGGGCCCACCTAGGAGGTAGTCCGGGCTAGAGAGATGGAGGTGAGGGGGCCGACTCCAAGTATCTCTTCTCAAGAGAGTGTTCTCAGGTCCTTGGTCACTGATCTTAGCTTCAGGTCCAACATGCATTTCTGAACATTCTCATCTTTGGGGTCAGCACAGACACGCTTCTCCCTTTTGGTGATGAAGCTGGGGAGCAAAGCGGGGAAAGATTACAAACAGAGGAGGGTTCAGCAAATGGGAATGGGGAGGCCCATCCTCCCTGCCCCTCAGATTCCCCACTCGGCCCTGCCTGTTCTTTCCTTTCTCTGCTGCAGGAGCTCAGAGTGGCCCCTCTCTGAGACCCTCCCTCAGGCTCCCCGACTCCCTTAGTGACTCATGGAGTTTCCTTGGGCAGCGTCCCTCCTGCTCTCTCCTTCCTTCCCCAGCTTCCCTCTTCCCGGGGAACATCTCATACCTGATGGTTCCTAATGAGGACATAAGCCTCAGCTGACCTGGCAGGATCCAGAGGGTGGGACTTTTCTGGACATCCATCCATCAGGTGCCTCCCCCCACACCCCCAGACATGGCCAGTGAGCTTGGCACTTACATGACAGCAGGCCGGGAACATGCACTGCTCATTTCTACATAATCTTTCATGAATACACATCGGATTTTTAGTCGGGTGTAAGAGATGCAGCAGTCAGTGGGACGGTGAAAGCCTACAGCAAGAGAAAGGGTCCCTTAAGGACTGAGTCTGAGGAAAACTAGATCCTTTCCCCCTTTCCTCCTGAGTACTGGGAAGGGTAAGAAAGTGCAAGACTCAAAAGAGATGTTTTCCTTCTCTGCCAGCACTTGCTGGTGTCTCCTTGCTTCACTCTCCCCAGGGTTGAGCTGTGTGTTTGAGGGCATCCAGGAGGGGCCAGAACAGAGCAGGACCATTCCTCCCAGAAGAGGAAGGGTCTGAGGCCTGCAGGGGGCATCAGAGAACACCCCTCCCCCCTCCCCCAGATGAGCCAGCTCTTGGGACAGCCAGGTGGAATAGAAGTCATCTACGGAAGAGGCCACCTATGGACCCATGGCCCATCCTGAAATTCCTTGGAGATGTTCACCACCCATAGGACCCTCCTCTCCCCCCAGGCCCTGTAAACGAGGTAGACTGAAGCCATTGAGCAGATATATATATATATATATCGTAACAAAACTTTACCTCCTTGAGATAGTGAGTGTTCACTCTTCAGGTCCAGCATCAGGTGTTCTATTTGAGAGAAACAGTAGAGAAGGGAAGAAAAATTACTGGGAAGCAGTTGTTTCAACATCTCCATCTATCTCATCCCTCAACCCCATCCCCTGGTAGGGAGGCAAGGATGCTGGACCACTGGACCAGACCTGCCTCCAGGCCCATTTTCTCTATCAAGGCCCTGAGACTTTTCAGGGAACTTTTGAAAAAGTTTGAGACATGAAAACATTCTATTGACTTGAATACAAACAGCAAATTGCAAATCCAACACAAATAAATCAGTTGATTAGCTACATAATATGATACAGTCCACAATGCTTTCTACACATTTTTGGAATTCACAGGACTCTGGAAGCAGACAAATTTTTCATTAAATGATTTGGTGGCACAATGTCACCCAAAGTGAAGTGAGGCTATCTACAGGCTTTATTTACTCCTTTAACATAGGAGTAAATGTGTTTGCTGCAGAAATATTACTGTGTTTGGTTAATGTGTCTCTCAGACTCTGTCAGGGATGTTAAGTAATGTCCAGGTATGTGTTACCTTTTTAAAAATATATATTTTTAGAATGTGATAAAATGTACATAATATAAAGTATACAATTTTAGTCATCTCTAAGTGTACAGTTCAGTAACATTAAGTACATTCACATATTGTGCAACTCATCACAATCCATCCATGGAATTTTTTCTTGCAAAACTGAAACTCTGTACCCGTTAAACAATAACTCCCCATTCCCCCCTACCCCATCCCCTGGGCCACCGCCATTCTACTTTCTGTCTCTGAATTTAACTACTTGGAGTACCACATATGAGTGGAATTATACTATTTGTCCTTTTGTTACTGGCTTATCTCACTTATCATTATGTCTTCAATATTCATCCATGTTGTAGCATGTATCAGAATTTCCTTATTTTTTCAGGCTGAATAATATTCCATTGTATGTATATACCCTGTTTTTCAATCCATTTGTTTGTCAATGGACAGTTGGGTTGCTTCCCCCTTTTGGCGATTAAAATTAATGCTGCTGTTAGCATGGTTGTACAGGTATCTGCTTTCAGTTTTTTTGGGTATATCAAGAAAAGGAATTGCTGGGTCATATTTTATTATCTTTTTAAAACCTGAAAAATTCTGCATTCCAAAATACATCTAGCCCCAGAGATTTTGATAAGGGGTTGTAGACCTGTACTATGCTAATTAGGCAAGCACAACTAAACTTTTAGCTCATTTCTTATATAGTTACAGATGAATTATATTAAATGAGGCATGTGCACACACTTCAACACGCTTGATATGTTGTGTGTGGGGCTTGCAAAATAAAGTCTTAAATGACATGTCTTTCCATAACAGCTTGCTAACTAGCTTGTATCCTAATGCCACCACTTATGGCTGTGTGATCTTGAGCAAATTACCTACGGTTTCTATGCCTCAGCTTTCTCATTTGTAAAATGAGAATAATAATAATAATAAGCAAAACCATATAATTGGCTGATAGTCTACCCCACAGCATTGTTAGGAGGATCCAACGTATTAATATCTGTAAGACACTCAGAACAGTGCCTGCTTTCACACAGGAAGTACTAGATATTTATTTGTTAAATAAATAAATAAATGTGGTTAAGTAGACTTGGGTGAGTCACTCGCCCGGCTTGTCCAATTTCCTCCCTGAAATGATAGTTTTGCACCAGAGGGTATATAATAACTCTAACATCATAGACTTCTATACCTCTTTCTACAGATTTACAATTTTACTACAATTCTCTTGATCTAGCTCATAATAGTCCTATATCAGCTAAGAGAAAGTGTCATATAATTCTGGCCATGAAAGGGAGAGAATTGTTTCCCCAGGTGGGACCAGTCACCTGTATACAGTTTTCCCCAGGGACGGAAGGCTGCAGGGAGAGGTCTATACCTACTGCTGCTGCTTTTAACCAAGTATCATATCCCTATTGGGACAAAGGTGTCCCTCTGCGTCTCCTCCCTGGACTGAGAGTCACCATCAACCTGCCCACCTGTGAGAAGGCTCACTGAACTCACCAACTGCAGCCTGGGCAGCAAGGATGAGGCAGGAGAGGGCAGCTATTGAGGCCTTCATCTTCCCCGTGCACAGCCAGTATCAGCCTGAGGACTCCTGGGCTCTCTGCTCTCTGACTCCCCCAGACCCCAGCTCTGCCCTTGTATTTATAAGAAGAGGGGGACCAGGAAGTCACAGGGCTGAGGTCAGAATGCTGTTCTTTGGCTGAATAACAGACAACACACTATTTCTGAAAAAGGGAACGAGGCTGGGAAGGTAACAGGAAGTAGAGGGAAAGGATGACTTGAGGCTTTCCCAACTGCCCAGTGGATACAGGCGAAGAGAGGGACTAGTTTATGAAGGATACTTCCTCTAGGAGGTTCACTGAATACTTTAACCAGAATTTTTTCCTCGGGAGTTAACCCCATTCAAGGGCATGAGCAGCCTGTTATCAGGGGTGACCAGAGAGGATGCTCTAACGTGTGAACCCGGTCATGTGACCCCTCTCTTTGTTTCACCCCCACATCCAATCCATTAATAAATACTATTGGGTCTACTTTCAAAAATGTGTCCAGAATCTTATTATCTTTCACCACATCTACCCTCTCCATCTTGTCCAAGCCAACCTTATCTCTCACCAGGATTCTTGCAAAAACCTCCTAATTTGTCTCCTTCCTCTGCCCTTGCCCTGTTTCACTTCATTCTCAACATTGCAGCCAGAGCGATCCTGTTAAAATATAAATCAGATCAAGTCAATCCTGTTTAAACCCCGCCCATGGCTTTTTAATCTCCCCAGTGTAAAGCCCAATCCTTCTAAGAGCCTACAATCCCCTATGTGCTCTGGTCCCTGTTTTCTCTGTTTTCAGGCCCTTTACTTCCCCTCACTCATTCTGCTTCAGTTATACAGGCTGGTTCAGAGACTTTTGTTCCCTCTGCCTTCATTACTCTTCCCTTAAATTACTGTATTACTTTCTCCCTAACTTCCTTCAGCTCCTTACTCAAATGTTATTTTTCTGGCTAGTCTTTCTGGAACACTCTATCTAAAATTATAATCTCCCTCTGCCCAAATTTCTTGTCTTAATTTTTTCTCCTGTGCACTTAACACTATCTAATATACTATATACTTTACTTGTAAATCTTTTACTATCTGTCTCTTTTTCTAGAATATAAACTCTGTGAGAGCAGAGATTTTTGTATCTTTGTTCCTAGTTTAGATTCCCCTGAAAGCAGAGCATGAGAACTATGGGGTGAAGCTCGATAATTCGGGAAGTATTCCTAGAAGCAGG
>NW_006771619.1:237507-251780 GCF_000442215.2 Lipotes vexillifer
CAGGAATGAGAGCCTGGACCAGTTGGTGGGGATTAGCGTTTGATTCTGCTGGGACATTTTGAAGTGCCTTATGAATGCATTGCAGAATATTTTGCCTGGAGGAAGAAAGGAGAAACATTTATCTCCTGGCTTTCATCCCTGTGGCATTTTAAAATATGGCCATAAATTCGTTGACATGCTTCTCCTCAAACAGTGGGGTCTATGTTTTCTTGCCTTGAAGCAGAGAGGGCTTGTGACTGGTTCCATCAATGGAGCATGCCATGTGACCTCTGAAGCTAGGGTGTGAAAAACCATGGGGCTTGAAACTTGATCACTGGGGACACTTGCTCTTGGAGCCCTGAGCCACCATTTAACAAGAGTGACTAGCTTGAGGCTGCCATGCTGTGAGGAAGCCCAAACTACGTGCAGGTGTTCTGGTTGACAGTCCCAAATGAGCATAGCCTTCAAGTCGTCCCAGCCTAAGTGCCAGACATGGGAGTGAGGAAGCCTGTAGATCTGCACTGCCCAATATAGCAACTACTAGCCACATGTGGCTACTGAGCACTTTAAATGGGGCTAATCTAAATTGAGATATTCTGAAAGTATAAACTATACACTGGGTTTCAAAGACTTAGTACCCCCCCAAAATGTAAAAAAATCTCAATAATTTTTTATATCGATTACATGTGGAAATGATAAGGTTTGGGATATATTGGATTAAAGAAAATACATTATGAAAACTATTTCATCTGTTTTACTTTTTTTTTTTTAAGCCATGCCACGTGGCTTGTGGGATCTTAATACCCAAGCCAGGGATTGAACCTGGGCCAAAGCAGTGAAAGTGCCGAGTCCTAACCACTGGACCGCCAGGGAATTCTCCTGTTTTACTTTTTTAATATGGCTATTAAAAAATTTAAAATTCCATATGTGACTTGCATTGTATTTTTATTGGACAACACTGCTCTAGATGGTTCCCCATCCCTTTGAGTCATTTCTTGCTAATTGTGTCTTCCCAAGCATGCCCCAGGCATCATCAGCAGAGATAAGCCATCTGGGCTGTGCCCTGTATGAATTTCTGACCCATAGAATTTGTGAGTAGAATACAATCGTGGTCATTTTATACCACTAAGCTTTGGGTGGTTTGTCGCACAGCAATAGGTGGTGGGGACAACCCTTCACTGGCCAGTGGTGGATCACAAATATTAAATTCCTCACACTTCTGGTTTGCTAATGCATGTGTGTTATATTCTATCATGATTTCCACAGCTCAGGATCAGAGAAGCCCCAGGGCAGGAAGCTATATGGGCCTCGATGAGAGAGAGCCCACACTGTTGGGCCCACGCATAGCCGCCGTCCTTGCCACCATAGCCAAGGGCTTGTTGCACTAGCGCTGTCGTGGCTGAGGGAAGAGGCTGACTGGCTTCCATGGGACAAGTCATTCTATCCACTCGCTGACTTTCTCCTTTGTTGCGGATGTTACCCAGTGACTTCCAAGTCCCTGTAGTCACGAGTCCTTGTCCAGTACCTCCAAGTTGCACGTGCCTGAGTACCGAACAGATTCCTTCAGGTCCTCTATGTCAGCATCAGAGAGTCCCTGATACAGGAAAACAGGGGTATGCATGATGGCAAGGTGAGGTGCTGTCAGATTATACCTATGTGCAGCTGGACAAGGCCTGTGCAGGACTGGTTGCTGTAGTGGTGGCCAGAGTAAGAGATGGCACTGACGGACTAGAAGTGGTGTGTACAGAGGTGTCTGACACAGTACCGAATGCATGTTTGTTCAGCAAAAGAAACAGCGAGGGCGCAAATGTCCAGTTTCACAATATACTGCCGTTTCTTGACCTCCCTGGTATAGAAAACATTTTGTGAGTGGTTTTTGTGCACTTCCTGGGTCTTTTATTGATTTTCCTCTCCTCTACCACCAAGCACCTTTGGTGACATTTAAGAATCACATCAGCGCTATTTGCTGCTTAGCTTGGCATAACCGAGGGAGCAGGCTGTGCATCTCCACATAAGTTGCTCCAGCCTCAGCGGTCTTCCAGAGCTGAGGATAACAACAGCCAATGCTTCTTGAACACTTACTACGCTCCAGGAACTGTGCTTTGGGCGGTTCCTTTGACACGAGGTGTTTGCTACATGAAGCACTTACTATAATTATTTCACAATACTGCTTAGGACACCCGCTAGCTCCTTCCCTTGGAGACACCAGATATCTTGTCATCTCTGCCTGTAAACACCACTCTTGCCACATTCCAGTATCTGGGCTGCACAACACATTTATCTAGCATAAGCTGAGCTGCCCTATCCTATTACAAAGTTAGCATATTTGAGCTAAGATGTCCCCTCGCTGGGGTAGCTCATCTTTTTTCTCAGACCTACACTTAGTCTAAGGGAATTTTCTGCTGTTACTTTCAACTTTCGCCTCACTCCTTTCTCATCATTCCATGTGTTATGTGTCTGCATGCTGGGCAGGTCTTGAAATCTGGATGGCATTCCATGCACAGGTCCCTTTTCAGGAGAGAGGCCTGAAGTTGTGGTTCTTCCCTGCATTGGTTGCTGTTCCTTGAGTTTCCAAGTGAAACCATCCCAGGTGTCTGGCCTCATCTGATGGATGTGTGGTGAGTAAGGAAGGTCCCTTGAGTTCAGGTTGTTGTCCCAAGCAAAGGTAAGGTAGTGATCTAGTTCTCTCTCAGGCCAGGTGCACATCCCACTGGGAAAGGCATTCTGGGGTATGTGATCTTTCAACCCCTTCAGGGCCACAGAAGAGAGGCCTTGGGCCTGGAACACTTCCTTCCCAAGAGATAAAGCGCTGCACAGCTGTGCTGGGTTTATCGCCTTATGTGGGATTATCTTTCTGTGCTCTGGACTCAACGCGTGCTCCTTTGTTTTGCCTAAGCTTGTACGACATAGGGCACCAGGCCAACCCTCCTACCACCTCTTCCCAGTGGGGAGGGAATGGGACCCTTCACTTGTAGCCCAAGAGGGGTTGCAGATCATTCTCCTAAGTTGGCTGCAAGATGGTACCCACTGCCTGTGGGGAGGAACGACACTCACTGTTGAAGCTCATCTTGCTCTGTCTCTTCTCTACGTGAGTAAAGTATTCCATCCAGCGCCTGTGTAAGTTGTGTCCTTTTTGGCAACTCTGGCACAAACCATGCCGTAGGTTGACATCCTGGGACAGCTGCTCCTGGTGGCAGACAACAGTTATCACCTGCCTAACACGTCCAAACTTTCAAAGTGCCAGGACTGGTACTCCTTTAAGACCCAGACAGGAGGGGACTATGCCTGGACCCCATGCTTTGGAGCATTCTTCATATCACAAACACACACTAAATAAATTCGTCAGAGAACACAAAGGAACCTTTGTCTCTTGGGATGTGGTACTCAGGGCTGGCCTGGCATGACCTTCAATACTAAACATCCACTCTTGTGACAAACACAGTTCATGCCTCAAGGGAAAATGCTTTCCCACCTCTCCTGCCCTATGTCTTTGAAAGGCTGTGAGTCCAAAGGCTGTGAAGGCTGATGGGTTGCCACTGCCAGCACTGGAGGCCGACACCCCTTTGGACCGTGGGGAAGATTTGAACCCCAGAAGCCTTTAGGTAAGAGAAAAGATAAGCCAGCTAGCTTGTCAAAATCTTTCCTCGCAGATGGTATGAACACCATACATTCTTGAAAAACAAGCAGTTCTTCCCCGGCGATGCTCCATGTTCACTTTCTTGCTTGTTTTTGTGCTCCGGTCTGTGGCGATGCACTCCCAAACTAGGGCTGTATATGCAGTAGCTTCACAGGGCTGCAATATTAAGCAATTCATTGTACTTTTAAATCTGTTTGTTCGCTCTTTTATAAAGTTCAAATATTGGCACACCTGACATAGAGGCCTCGTTATGGATTCTTACCCTGGGTCCTGTAAATGTTAGGGCAGGCTTGACCAGGACCCACAGAGACAGGTAGCTGGTGAGGTGACTCCTGGTCTACACCACTTCCTCCATGTCCTTACTGTAAATATCTGTGTTTGGAAATAATCCGTGTCTACCTCTTCCATCCTTGTGTGTGATCTTAAACAGCCTCACTATTGTACATGGGAAAGCCTGTCTTTTTAAGTACTAAGGGGAATAAAAGATCCAACCCACACGTCTTCTTGTTTCAACTGATGTCTACAAGACTGGGCCCACGCCCTCCTTAGAGAAACACAACAAATCCGAAGAATAGCATTCCATTCAAGAGTCCACAGCTTGGGCTTCCCTGGTGGCACAGTGATTGGGAATCCACCTGCCAATGCAGGGGACACGGGTTCAATCCCTGATCTGGGAAGATCCCACATGCCGCGAAGCAACTAAGCCCGTGTGCCACAACTACTGAGCCTGCGCTCTAGAGCCCGTGAGCCACAACTAATGAGCCCGCGTGCCACAACTACTGAAGCCCGTGTGCCTAGAGCCTGTGCTCCGCAACAAGAGAAGCCACCGCAATGAGAAGCCCACACACCGCAATGAAGAGTAGCCCCTGCTTGCTGCAACTAGAGAAAGCCCACACGCAGCAATGAAGACCCAATGCAGCCAAAAATAAACAAAAAAATGAGAAAAAAA
Organism: Lipotes vexillifer; assembly: GCF_000442215.2. Lineage (NCBI taxonomy): Eukaryota > Metazoa > Chordata > Mammalia > Artiodactyla > Lipotidae > Lipotes > Lipotes vexillifer. Next base: position 242,073 of record NW_006771619.1, read on the forward strand.
AAAAAAGAGTCCACAGTTGAAGTCTGTTCTATAATGTAGAACTGAAACTGCTCTGTGGTCACATGTGGATGGGGGGCCTCAGATATCTTCTGACCATTTCCTGTATGCCTTGGTGATATCAAGTCAAATAAAGAGATTTCCGTTTTGTACCAAGCACTTCTCCTAACTCTAGCTTGGCTATTAGAGATTAGGTCTTGGTTTAAATATTTGACTTCTTCCTTCCTTTGGTAGCTTATGTACAAAAATGGCTGCAATAAATCCCCCCACCCCGTATGCATACCCTTGGAAAGTTGTTTCCCATACTGACTCTGGTCTTGGCTATGTGACTTTGGCAAATGAGATGGTAGAATGTGTGATGCAAACAGACTTGAAAAGTGCTGGCCCGTTGAGACTTGTGCTAGTTTTCTGCTGGAAACCTTTATGCAATTATGTGTACCAGCCCATAGTAGTCTCTTGAAGGTTAAGCAACCACATGGAGAGCTGTGTCAGCTGAGATGTCATCCTAGACCATTGAACCCCAGCTGAGTTGCCTCAGACCAGGAGAACCATCCGTCCAACCCACAGAATTGTGAGAAATAAGAAATGCTGGCATTTAGAAGCAGTTTTAGATTCATAGCAAAACTGAGGGGAGGTATAGGGGTTTCCCTCATACCCCCAAAAGGCACAGCCTCCGCCATTATCAATAGTCCCCACCAGAGTGGTACATTTGGTACAATTGGTGAACCTAACATTGACACATCATAATCACCCAAAGACCATAGTTTACATTACAGTTCACTCTTGGTGTTGTACATTCTATGGGTTTGGACAAATGTATAGTTATGTGTATCCATCATTATGGTATCATAGACTATTTTCACTGTCCTAAAAATCCTCTGTGCTCTGCCTACTCATCTCCCCTACCACCCACCTACCCCCAACTGTCTCCATAGTTTTACCTTTTCCAGAATGTCATATAGTTGGAATCATGCAGTATGCAACATTTTCAGATTGGCTTCTTTCACTTACTAATATGCTTGTAAGATTCCTCCCTGTCTTTTCACGGCTTGATACCTCATTTGCTTTAGGGCTGTCTGGAGGTACCACAGTTTATTTACCCGTTCACCTACTAAGGGACATCTTGGTTGCTTCTAAGTTTTGGCAATTATGAATAAAGCTACTATAAACGTCTGTGTGCTGGTTTTTGTGTGGACATAAGTTTTCAACTCCTTTGGGTAAATACCAAGGAGCATGATTGCTGGATCATTTGGTAAGAGTATGTTTAGTTTCGTAAGAAACCTCCAAGTTGTCTTCCAAAGTGGCTGTACCATTTTGCATCCCCACCAGCAATGAATGGGAGTTTCTGCTGTTCCACATCCTTACCAGCCTTTGATGTTGTTATTTTTCCAGATTTTGGCCATTTCTAGTAGGTGTGCAGAGGTATCTTGTTGTTAATGCTTGTTTTTTTTTCTGTAAAGATTTTTTTGATGTGGACCATTTTTTAAAAAGTCTTTATTGAATTTGTTACAATATTTCTGCTGTTTTATGATTTGGTGGGGGTTTTTTTTGGCTGTGAGGCATGTGGGATCTTAGCTCCCTCACCAGGGATCAAACCCACACCCCCTGCACTGGAAGGTGAAGTCTCAACCACTGGACCACTACGGAAGTCCCAATGCTTGTTTTAATCTACTAAATTTTAGGGTGATTTGTTATGAGTAAAAGCTAACTGATAATTTCCTCTTTGGGCAATGAAGAGTGACTAATCTGTATAAGTTTCCTGAAAGTAAAAGTAATACTTCCTCATTCAAGAGGAGGCTTATTGCTTTTTGTTGTTACAGAGGTAAAACAAATAATATTAACTGTTAATCCTTTTTAAAGTGTGCAATTTAGTGGCATTTAATACATTGACAGTTTGTGTAACCATCACCTCTGTCTACTTCCAGAAGATTTTCACCACCCCAAAAGGTATTTCCTACACCCAGTAAATAGTCACTTTCTTTCTCTCCTCCCCCAGCCCCTGGAAACCACTAGTCTGCATTCTGTCTCTATGGATTTGCCTATTCTGGATGCTTCATATATAAATGGAATAATACTATATGTTGCCTTTTGTGTTTGGATCCTTTCATTTAATGTTTAATTTCATGTTTTTAAGGTTCATCCAGGTTGTAACAGGGATCAGTACTTAATTTTTTTTACGACTGAATAATATTCCATTGTATGGCTATATCTCATATATTTTTTTTATTTTTATTTTATTTCATTTTATTTTATTTATTTTTGGCTGCATTGGGTCTTTGCTGCTGCACTCGGGCTTTCTCTAGTTGCAGTGAGTGGGGGCTACTCTTCATTGTGGTGCATGGGCTTCTCATTGTGGTGGCTTCTCTTGTGGAGCACAGGTTCTAGGCATGGAGGCTTCAGTAGTTGCAGCACACGGGCTCAGTAGTTGTGGCTCGCGGGCTCTAGAGTGCAGGCTCAGTAGTTGTGGCACACGGGCTTAGTTGCTTCGCGGCATGTGGGATCTTCCCGGGCCAATGACTCACAGAAGGTCACAAGCTGGTCAGCAGCAGAGCTTCTAGACTGGAAGCTCCCTGAGGGCAGAGACTGTGTTTCTGCCACACTGTATCCCAGCATGTTGAGTGATAGGTGGCACAGAGTGGGGTCTCAAAAAATCATTGAGCACGTTTAAGTAAATGGATGATTGATGAATGAATGTGCCAGGCTGAAACCTAAGTTTGTCTGATTCTAAAGCCTATGATTGTTCTATTATGTCTTATCTATATGATAATAATTATTTTAGCAATAGTTATTATTAATTCCTTACTATGGGCAGGGCTGAAACTTGGGAGTGGTTAGTGAGGTACTGACCTTGAGCACAAAATTTAAGGGGGCACCAAAAAAAAAAAAAACCTCAGTAATCAACATAAATAACATTTTAATAAAATGTCAAAATTTTAAATAAAGACAGGATCAGTAACAGTACTATGCCAAGCCATATTGGAGCCTGAGGCAAAAGGAAAAATCAGTGTGAGCTTTCTGTAAGAACATCTACTTGTTTGTCTGTCCATCTATCCATCTATATAATACATATTTACCAAGTGCCTACCATTTGCCAGGCCTTCTGCTTGGCACTGAGAATACCACAAAGAATCAAAAGATCGTGGTCCCTGTTCTCCTGGAGACAAACATTAAACAAATAATCACAAAAGTAGGTAGATACTTATACATTGGAATAAACAATACAGTGGAAAGGAATATATTGGGAGCTCAGAGAATGCCTCTCTGATAAGAGAACATCTGAGCAGTGTTAGGTAGGTTGAAAAGCAAGGAAGACAGGAATACAGGTAAGGGAAATAGCTTGTGCAAAGGTCCTGAGGCAGGAAGTCCTAGCACATATCAGGAACTGAGTGTGGCTGGAACCCTGAGAGCAGGGGAAGGGAGTTCTTTTTTTAATTTTTTTTAATTTTTTTTTATTTTTTTAACATCTTTATTGGGGTATAATTGCTTTACAATGGTGTGTTAGTTTCTGCTTTATAACGGAGTGAGTCAGTTATACATATATATACGTTCCCATATCTCTTCCCTCTTTGTCTCCCTCCCTCCCACCCTCCCTATCCCACCCCTCCAGACAGCCACAAAGAACCGAGCCGGTTTCCCTGTGCCATGCGGCTGCTTCCCACTGGCTATCTACCTTACGTTTGTTAGTATATATATGTCCATGTCTCTCTCTCGCCCTAACACACCTCACCCTTCCCCCTCCCCATATCCTCAAGTCTGTTCTCCAGTAGGTCTCTGTCTTTATTCCTGTTTTACCCCTAGGTTCTTCATAACATTTTTTTTTTCTTAAATTCCATATATATGTGTTAGCATACGGTATTTGTCCTTCTCTTTCTGACTTACTTCACTCTGTATGACAGACTCTAGATCTATCCACCTCATTACAAATAGCTCAATTTCGTTTCTTTTTATGGCTGAGTAATATTCCATTGTATATATGTGCCACATCTTCTTTATCCATTCATCCGACGGCGGGCACTTAGGTTGTTTCCATCTCCGGGCTATTGTAAATAGAGCTGCAATGAACATTTTGGTACATGACTCTTTCTGAATTCTGGTTTCCTCAGGGTATATACCTAGTAGTGGGATTGCTGGGTCATATGGTAGTTCTATTTGTAGTTTTTTAAGGAACCTCCATACTGTTCTCCATAGTGGCTGAACCAATTCACATTCCCACCAGCAGTGCAAGAGTGTTCCCTTTTCTCCACACCCTCTCCAGCATTTATTGTTTCTAGATTTTTTGATGATGGCCATTCTGACTGGTGTGAGATGATATCTCATTGTAGTTTTGATTTGCATTTCTCTAATGATTAATGATGTTGAGCATTCTTTCATGTGTTTGTTGGCAGTCTGTATATCTTCTTTGGAGAAATGTCTATTTAGGTCTTCTGCCCATTTTTGGATTGGGTTGTTTATTTTTTTGTTATTGAGCTGCATGAGCTGCCTGTAAATTTTAGAGATTAATCCTTTGTCAGTTGATTCATTTGCAAATATTTTCTCCCATTCTGAGGGCTGTCTTTTGGTCTTGTTTATGGTTTCCTTTGCTGTGCAAAAGCTTTGAAGTTTCATTAGGTCCCATTTGTTTATTTTTGTTTTTATCTCCATTACTCTAGGAGATGGGTCAAGAAGGATCTTGCTGTGATTTATGTCATAGAGTGTTCTGCCTATGTTTTCCTCTAAGAGTTTGATAGTTTCTGGCCTTACATTTAGGTCTTTAATCCATTTTGAGCTTATTTTTGTGTATGGTGTTAGGGAGTGATCTAATCTCATACTTTTACATGTACCTATCCAATTTTCCCAGCACCACTTATTGAAGAGGCTGTCCTTTCTCCACTGTATATTCCTGCCACCTTTATCAAAGATAAGGTGACCATATGTGCATGGGTTTATCTCTGGGCTTTCTATCCTATTCCATTGATCTATCTTTCTGTTTTTGTGCCAGTACCATACTGTCTTGATTACTGTAGCTTTGTAGTATAGTCTGAAGTCAGGCAGCCTGATTCCTCCAGCTCCATTTTTTGTTCTCAAGATTGCTTTGGCTATTCGGGGTCTTTTGTGTTTCCATACAAATTGTGAAATTTTTTGTTCTAGTTCTGTGAAAAATGCCAGTGGTAGTTTGATAGGGATTGCATTGAATCTATAGATTGCTTTGGGAAGTAGAGTCATTTTCACAATGTTGATTCTTCCAATCCAAGAACATGGTATATCTCTCCATCTGTTTGTATCATCTTTAATTTCTTTCATCAGTGTCTTATAATTTTCTGCATACAGGTCTTTTGTCTCCTTAGGTAGGTTTATTCCTAGATATTTTATTCTTTTTGTTGCAATGGTAAATGGGAGTGTTTTCTTGATTTCACTTTCAGATTTTTCATCATTAGTATATAGGAATGCCAGAGATTTCTGTGCATTAATTTTGTATCCTGCTACTTTACCAAATTCATTGATTAGCTCTAGTAGTTTTCTGGTAGCATCTTTAGGATTCTCTATGTATAGTATCATGTCATCTGCAAACAGTGACAGCTTTACTTCTTCTTTTCCGATTTGGATTCCTTTTATTTCCTTTTCTTCTCTGATTGCTGTGGCTAAAACTTCCAAAACTATGTTGAATAAGAGTGGTGAGAGTGGGCAACCTTGTCTTGTTCCTGACCTTAGTGGAAATGCTTTCAGTTTTTCGCCATTGAGGATGATGTTGGCTGTGGGCTTGTCATATACGGCCTTTATTATATTGAGGAAAGTTCCCTCTACACCTACTTTCTGCAGGGTTTTTATCATAAATGGGTGTTGAATTTTGTCAAAAGCTTTCTCTGCATCTATTGAGATGATCATATGGTTTTTCTCCTTCAATTTGTTAATATGGTTAATCACATTGATAGATTTGCGTATATTGAAGAATCCTTGCATTCCTGGAATAAACCCCACTTGATCATGGTGTATGATCCTTTTAATGTGCTGTTGGATTCTGTTTGCTAGTATTTTGTTGAGGATTTTTGCATCTATGTTCATCAGTGATATTGGCCTGTAGTTTTCTTTCTTTGTGACATCCTTGTCTGGTTTTGGTATCAAGGTGATGGTGGCCTCGTAGAATGAGTTTGGGAGTGTTCCTCCCTCTGCTATATTTTGGAAGAGTTTGAGAAGAATAGGTGTTAGCTCTTCTCTAAATGTTTGATAGAATTCGCCTGTGAAGCCATCTGGTCCTGGGCTTTTGTTTGTTGGAAGATTTTTAATCACAGTTTCAATTTCAGTGTTTGTGATTGGTCTGTTCATATTTTCTATTTCTTCCTGATTCAGTCTTGGCAGTTTGTGCATTTCTAAGAATTTGTCCATTTCTTCCAGATTGTCCATTTTATTGGCATAGAGTTGCTTGTAGTAATCCCTCATGATTTTTTGTATTTCTGCAGTGTCAGTTGTTACTTCTCCTTTTTCATTTCTGATTCTATTGATTTGAGTCTTCTCCCTTATTTTCTTGATGAGTCTGGCTAATGGTTTATCAATTTTGTTAATCTTCTCAAAGAACCAGCTTTTAGTTTTATTGATCTTTGCTATTGTTTCCTTCATTTCTTTTTCATTTATTTCTGATCTGATTTTTATGATTTCTTTCCTTCTGCTAACTCTGGGGTTTTTTTGTTCTTCTTTCTCTAATTGCTTGAGGTGCAAGGTTAGGTTGTTTATTCGAGATGTTTCCTGCTTCTTAAGGTGGGCTTGTATTGCTATAAACTTCCCTCTTAGAACTGCTTTTGCTGCATCCCATAGGTTTTGGGTCGTTGTATCTCCATTGTCATTTGTTTCTAGGTATTTTTTAATTTCCTCTTTGATTTCTTCAGTGATCACTTCGTTACTAAGTAGTGTATTGTTTAGCCTCCATGTGTTTGTATTTTTTACTGCTCTTTTCCTATAATTGATATCTAATCTCATGGCGTTGTGGTCGGAAAAGATACTTGATATAATTTCAATTTTCTTAAATTTACCAAGGCTTGATTTGTGACCCAAGATATGATCTATCCTGGAGAATGTTCCATGAGCACTTGAGAAAAATGTGTATTCTGTTGTTTTTGGATGGAGTGTCCTATAAATATCAATTAAGTCCATCCTGTTTAATGTATCATTTAAAGCTTGTGTTTCCTTATTTATTTTCATTTTGGATGATCTGTCCATTGGTGAAAGTGGGGTGTTGAAGTCCCCTACTATGAATGTGTTACTGTCGATTTCCCCTTTTATGGCTGCTAGTTTTTGCCTTATGTATTGAGGTGCTCCTATGTTGGGTGCATAAATATTTACAATTGTTATATCTTCTTCTTGGATCGATCCCTTAATCATTATGTAGTGTCCTTCTTTGTCTCTTCTGATAGTCCTTATTTTAAAGTCTATTTTGTCTGATATGAGAATTGCTACTCCAGCTTTCTTTTGGTTTCCATTTGCATGGAATATCTTTTTCCATCCCCTTACTTTCAGTCTGTATGTGTCTCTAGGTCTGAAGTGGGTCTCTTGTAGACAGCATATATATGGGTCTTGTTTTTGTATCCATTCAGCCAATCTGTGTCTTTTGGTGGGAGCATTTAGTCCATTTACATTTAAGGTAATTATCGATATGTATGTTCCTATTCCCATTTTCTAAATTGTTTTGGGTTCGTTATTATAGGACTTTTCCTTCTCTTGTGTTTTTGTCTAGAGAAGTTCCTTTAGCATTTGTTGTAAAGCTGGTTTGGTGGTGCTGAACTCTCTCAGCTTTTGCTTGTCTGTAAAGGTTTTAATTTCTCCATCAAATCTGAATGAGATCCTTGCTGGGTAGAGTAATCTTGGTTGCAGGTTTTTCTCCTTCATCACTTTCAGTATGTCCTGCCACTCCCTTCTGGCTTGTAGAGTTTCTGCTGAGAGATCAGCTGTTAACCTTATGGGGATTCCCTTGTGTGTTATTTGTTGTTTTTCCCTTGCTGCTTTTAATATGCTTTCTTTGTATTTAGTTTTTGACAGTTTGATTAATATGTGTCTTGGCGTATTTCTCCTTGAATTTATCCTGTATGGGACTCTCTGTGCTTCCTGGACTTGATTAACGATTTCCTTTCCCATATTAGGGAAGTTTTCAACTATAATCTCTTCAAATATTTTCTCAGTCCCTTTCTTTTTCTCTTCTTCTTCTGGAACCCCTATAATTCGAATGTTGGTGCGTTTAATGTTGTCCCAGAGGTCTCTGAGACTGTCCTCAGTTCTTTTCATTCTTTTTTCTTTATTCTGCTCTACAGTAGTTATTTCCACTATTTTATCTTCCAGGTCACTTATCCGTCCTTCTGCCTCAGTTATTCTGCTATTGATCCCATCTAGAGTATTTTCATTTCATTTATTGTGTTCTTCATCATTGTTTGTTTCATCTTTAGTTCTTCTAGGTCCTTGTTAAATGTTTCTTGCATTTTGTCTATTCTCTTTCCAAGATTTTGGATCATCTTTATATCATTGTTCTGAATTCTTTTTCAGGTAGACTGCCTATTTCCTCTTCATTTGTTAGGTCTGGTGGGTTTTTATCTTGCTCCTTCATCTGCTGTGTGTTTTTCTGTCTTCTCATTTTGCTTGTCTTACTGTGATTGGGTTCACCTTTTTGCAGGCTGCAAGTTCGTAGCTCCCGTTGTTTTTGATGTCTGTCTCCAGTGGCTAAGGTTGGTTCAGTGGGTTGTGTAGGCTTCCTGGTGGAGGGGACTAGTGGCTGTGTTGTGGTGTATGAGGCTAGATCTTGTCTCTCTAGTGGGCAGGTCCACGTCTGGTGGTGTGTTTTGGGGTGTCTGTGGTATGATTTTGGGCAGCCTCTCTGCTAGTGGGTGGGGTTGTGTTCCTGTCTTGCTAGTTGTTTGGCATAGGATGTTCAGCACTGTAGCTTGCTGGTCGTTGAGTGAAGCTTGGTGCTGGTGTTGAGTTGGAGATCTCTGGGAGATTTTCGCCGTTTGATATTATGTGGAGCTGGGAGGTCTCTTGTGGACTAGTGTCCTGAAGTTGGCTCTCCCATCTCAGAGGCACAGCAGTGACTCGTGGCTGCAGCACCAAGAGACTTTCATCCACACGGCTCAGAATAAAAGGGAGAAAAAGTAGAAAGAAAGAATTAGTAGAAGTAGAAAGAAAGAAAGAAAGAAAGAAAGAGAAAGGAGGGAGGGAGGGAGGAAGGAAGGAAGGAGGGAAGGAAGGAAAAAAAGAAAGAAAGAAGATAAAGTAAAATAAAATAATGTAAGATAAAATATAATAAAGTTATTAAAATAAAAAAATAATTATTAAGAGAAAAAAACAAACAAAAAAAACGGACGGATAGAGCCCTAGGACAAATGGTGGAAGCCAAGCTATACAGACAAAATCTCACACAGAAGCATACACATACACGCTCACAAAAAGAGGAAAAGGGGAAAAAATCATAAATCTTGCTGTCAGAGTCCACCTCCTCAATTTGGTATGATTTGTTGTCTATTCATGTATTCCACAGAGGCAGGCAGGGTACATCAAGTTGATTGTGGAGCTTTAATCCGCTGCTCCTGAGGCTGCTGGGAGAGATTTCCCTTTCTCTTCTTTGCTCTCACAGCTCCCGGGGCTCAGCTTTGGATTTGGCCCCGCCTCTGCGTGTAAGTCACCGGAGGGCGTCTGTTCTTCGCTCAGACAGGACGGGGTTAAATGGAGCCACTGATTCGGAGGCTCTGGCTCACTCAG